>NC_090810.1:32390926-32990926 GCF_036512215.1 Solanum lycopersicum | reverse complement strand
AGGGGTAAGAAGTTGTGCTCGTTTGAGTGAAACTTCTCTATTTAAGGCATCTCATTTGTTTTAGAAGGATATTTTTGTGTATTGATTTTCCTACTACGACTAGAACATTTTTCTTCACAATAGTAAGGGTCTAATATGTTTTATAAATTTTTTCGTGTTCCCAAGAAATTAGAGAAATTACAATGAGATTCCCATAAGAGAAAAGCGAAGTTTCAAGTATTCTTCAAGAATTTGGTTATTTTAGACAAGAACATTGTTCTTTCAAGGTTTGTAAGGTGTCTCACATGGTTGGACTTTTCTTTTCTCACATCCCACATCTCAATTTTTCAAGAAATCCTTATATCTAAGGGATTCAATTGTAGTTCGTGATTTTTTCTTCAAATCTTTAAAGATGGAGGCTTTGATTGTTTTATGTTTTGAATCTTTGGTAAAATTTATGTTTTCAAAGTGATTGTGTGAAAGTTCTCAGTTAATCATAATGGTATGAGAATAAAAAAGACCTCAATAGAAGTTTCTCCATTACAAAGTAGTTTGAAGTTTGATGTTTACAAAAATAATTCATCGGGTTGCGGGTAGGGGCATGGGGTTTCACCACACTATTTGCCCAAGGACTTACCTTCTTAGATTAGGAGGATTCCCGTGCAATATGTCAAGGACTTATTTCTAATGTTTAGGCCTAGGTACAACGCGCTAGAAGTATGTCAAGGTCTGACTTATGAAGTTTAGGTCCTAGAACAATGAACTAGTAGTATGCCAAGGCCTAACATTAGTAGTTCATGGCCTGTCACCCTGAGCCAATAGTACGCCAACGTTTGATGGGTTCATTCCTTTTTTTGTTTTATCTTGCGCATGTTTGTATTACTTGTACTCATATTTCCTCTTTTTTACTAGCTCCTATAAGGTCTATTTACCTTGTAAAGTCCCTACATATCCTAATCATGTGTCTAAGTGTGCCTTCAAAATTAATGTGAGTTTACATGAAAGGCTTAAGGGATCTGTTTTTAGAAAAAATTAAGAATCTTCACTTTCTATACATATCGAGCTTGGACATGAAAGATAAGTCCATAAGAATATGTTAAAATATAATTATGAGCTATGTTTTCGAGAAGTACTTCAATAAATTAATATTCGTTTTCTTTAAAAGGGGTGATTCAATATTATTTATATTGTTTGTTATTTTGTACGTAATATCAAACACCAAATTGTCCTAGAGTCTTTTATAAGTCCAATTTCCCATAAAACTATGTAGCCAGCGTAGGATAAGATAGCATTGATTCTTTATGCAACTCCTTAGTGACTTAAAGGAAAGTATATTATTTTTATATTGATGTTACTGCATATCTTAGTGTAAGGTCTAAATGGCTTACACTTCATGTTCATGTATTGATTTAGTATAGTTGATTTCAGTCATTTAGTCCAGTTTCTATTTTACTCAGTCGCGTTATAATTATACATTTAATGTACTAACATCATTCGACCAACATATTTAATTGTGTGGATACATGTGTTCAATATGATCAACACGCATTTCGTGGAGATCACCTTACACTTGAAAACAAAATTTGGTGAAGCCTCTGGAGACTCCATTTTGGATTCCATTAAAGTAATATTTGAGGGGTCATGGATTTTGTCCCGAAATCTATATTTAACTACTATAGGCTTCACCTATTGACATAATTAGATGTTTACATTGTTTCTCAAGATATTTGTTTAACTTCTAACTTTTGTCAATTATTTCAAGGCTGTGATTTCAAACATTTCTAAATGCTCATCAATTTAATCTTCTCTGTATTGCATAGAGTATATGAGTCATACTAACCCAAGATAAGGGTTGCTCGGGGATCAGAAATGATTCCTGAATATTGGTTATGTTTATGGTGTAGAGTTGGGTGGTGATAGACTTTGTATTAGAGCATTATATTCAAGATTCCTTGAGTGTCTATGAAGCGGCATAGGTAGAGTCCTTATCGGTGTAAAGGGAGCCACATCTATAGTGAAGAGGCTACGACTTTCAGGAAATATTTCACGTTCTTTTAACTTTTTTTGTGCGATAGAGCTCAACTCTATAAAAGTTCTCTCTAGTTTGTGTTTGTGCATATCATTAAAGACCTTTCATACATGAGGAGTTTTTCTTGGATCTAGGAGGAGCGTGAACCCTCAAGGTGAAGAAGCTCCCAATGCACCATAAGTGATTCTCCCCCAAAGAGATGTAACTAATGCTATATTTAAGAATTTTAGTCACATGTTGATTCATGTTGTACAAGTAAATGTTGGTCACCAAAGAGCTGGACAACAAAATTGGAATGATGCATCAGAGTTCTAGAATTTATAAGAATGAGTCCTGTGAAGTTCAATTGGTTGAATCTCAGTGAGGATCTAGAAATCAGTGTGGATTAAATTCAGAAAGTGTTAGAGGTCATGTATGTTTCTTATGTTGAGCGTATAGAGGTCATTGAATATCAACTTAATGGTATTTCCAGGATATTGTATGATAATTGGAAGAATAAAAGGGTAGAGGGGCCCCACTTTTGAGTTAGGTTGTGTTTGAAGATTCTTTCTTGGGAAATTCTTTCACCAATATCTAAAACAAGAAAAAGTAAGAGAGGTCCTTAATCTGAAGCAGGAGTCTGTAGGCGTTCAAAAGTCCAACTTCAAGTTCAATCAACTATCCACGATGCTCATGAAATTGTGGCTAACATTAGTAGCATGGTGAGTTTACTTGTGTATGGACATTCCGTCTTATCGAGTAAAGAAGGTAAGACGGCTACCTTGATAAAAGAAATTGATATAACAAGGTTTATATTCATATGCAATAGGCTGAGAAAGAGAAGTTGAAGGACAAGGAAAAGTTCTATAGTAAGAGGGATAAGACAACAAGTCATGAGCCAGACCACTAGAAAATTAGGAAGGTAGATCGATCCTCTTTTTGTAGAGGTCATCTGGATCTGCTCCATGATCAACTAGTGCACTTGTACCAAGGAGAATAAATTCTTACAAAACCTAAACTCCTAGAAATTCATAGCTCAAGGTTCTTAGTCGTAGGGTAGTGTAGCGTAAGGATTTACTTGTAAGACACACTTTTGTAAGTATATGGTAAGCTTCATCCTAGATAATGTTGTGTTGTTACTTATGGTTGCGACAAGTGTGGAAAAATGGGTCATTTTCCTAGGGAATTCCTTAAGAGCAGGTAGGGTAATGTGGCAATAAAGCCCAATCTTCTTCAGTATCTCTTGGAAATAGAAATACACGGGGATGAGCTACTTTAATCAAAGATAGAGGTATAAACCATTTGTATTCTTTATCTACTCTTAGGATCATGAGAACTTACCAGATATTTTCATGAGTATGCTTAAAGTCGTTTTTTTTATGTTTATGCCTTTTTTATTGCATTGCGAGTTTGTCGATTGTGAATATGTATCCAGGAAGTTCAACAATTCCCCTGAACAACTTCTTTAGACTTTTCGTGTTTTCACACCTTTTGGGTATTTTATTCTAGTAGAAAGAGCCTATTGTGATTGTACCATCTTCGTCAATCATAAGGAAATCATGGCTGACTTAGTTGAGCTAGATATTGTGGACTTTGATGTTACTCTAGGTATGGACTAGCTTCATGCTTGTTCTGTCTTAATTGAACGTAGAACTTGAGTAGTCAAGTTAATCTTTCTAATGAGCCTGTTTTAGAATGGGGAAGTAGTTTAGTAGGGCCTAAGTTTTATATAATTTCATAGAAAATTAGTGTCTAAGGGGTGAAACTATTGCTTAGTCCGGGTAAATGACTATATTGTTAGACACTATCTATTCAGTTAGTTCCAATTGTGAGAAAGTTTTGATAGAGACTTGCACACGATCTTCCCGGAGTGTCTAAAGATAGAAATAGACTTTTTTATAGATATTCTGCTTGATATTCAACCTATTTGTTTCCACCATATAGAATGGTTACAACTAAGTATGCAAGGTTAAAGAGTAGTTGAGTGATATTCTTGATAAGGGTTCCATCTGATCAAGTATCTCCTCTCGGATAGCTCTAGTCTTATATGGGAGGAATAAATATGGTTCCCTTAGGATGTGTATCGATTACCGCCAGTAAAAAAGGTCACCATCAAGAAGAAGTATCCCCTTCGAGTTCTGATGAACTTTTCGACCAACTTCAAGGTGTCATTTGACTCACTAAGATAGACCTCAGATCTGACTATCATGAGTTGAAAATAAGTGAAAGTTACACCCCAAAGATAGTATCAAGACTTGTTATGTTCATTGTGAGTTCCTTGTGATGTTTGTTGTTTTAACCAATATTTTTGTTCATAGATATTTAAAACATAGTATTTAAGCTTCATCTTAATATGTTTGTTACCATACTTATTGATGACATTCTAACTTATTTGAGGAATAAGGAAAATCATTTTAATTATTTCATAACGGTCCCTAAGACTATCAAAGATTGAGAGTTTTATGCAAAATTTTCTAACAATGAGTTTTGGCTTTTGTCCGTGTCTTTCTTAGGCCATATTGTATCAGGTTAAATGATTCGAATTTACATTCTAAAGATTGAAGTTGTGCAAAACTTTCTCAATCCCTTATCTTCAACAAATATAAGGAGTTTCTTGGGGTTGGATTGTTACTATAGAATGTTCATCGAGTTATTTTCTTTTCAGTTCATCTCTTTTGACTAATTTGACTTACAAAACAACTAAGTTTCACTGGTATGAATCTTGTAAGAAGAGTGTTCATGAATTGAAAACTCGATTAACCACTACTTCAATATTGATCCAACCATAGAGTACCGAGGGCTTTATTGTCCATTACGATGCATCAAGGATTGGACTTGGTTATGTGTTGATTCATCATGGTCAGGTTATAGCCCATGCCTTTGAACAACTTAAGATTCATGAGAGGAACTACTCGACTCATGATCATGAGTTAGAAGCATTAGTTTTTGCTCTCAAAATAAGGTGTAACTATCTCTATGGCGTTTATAGGGATGAGTCACCAACCACAAGAGTCTTTACTATATTTTTAATCAGAATGAGCTTAATCTCACACAAAGGATATAGTTAGAGTTTCTCAAGGATTACGACTTGAGTGTCCTATATCACCTAAGTATGGCTAGTTTTGTTGTTGGGGCTTTGAGAAGGTTGTATATGGAAAGTACTTCTCATGTTGAGGACGGAAAGAAAGAATTGGGTAAAGAACTTCATTAATTTTCACTTTTGGTAGTCTATTTGTTAGATTCCAGTGAACATGGGGTTGTGGTGATGTAAGGAGCCGAATAATCATTAGTTTCTAAAATAACAGAGAAACAAGAAAAGACCCTCTGTTAATTGAAGTATAGGAAAAGGTTCATATGCAAAAGGTAATGTATTTCGAACAAGGAGGATATGTTCTGTTGAGATATAAAGATAGATTGTGTGTACCAAAGGTAGAAAAACTCCAAGAAAGGATCATGGATGAAGACCATGACTTGAGAGAAGTCTATTGGTGTATTAACACGAAGAAGTGTATTGTTGCATATTTCATTGCTAAGTACCCAAATTACAAATAAGTCAAATTAAAATACAAAAAGAAAAATGGTGTGACTTAGTACACAGACATTCTTGATTTGAAGTAGAAAATTTCTAATATGGACTTAATTGCTTGTCTCGGTCTCACATACAACATATTCGATCTGTTTGACTACATATTTGATGACTAAATCAAGCTATTTCTTAATAAAAATTCATGAGATTATTTTCAAGTTTTACATCAAAGAGATTGGCCGACTTCATGTAGTTTCTGTTTTCATCATTTCAGATAGGGGTAAACAAATCACTATTAAGGTTTGGATGTCCTTTTAGAAAGGTTGGGTTAGAAGGTGAACCTGAATACTGCTTTTCATCCTTAAATAGATAGCTAACAAGAGTGCACAATTTAGACTTTAGAGGATATGTTGAGTGCACATCTCATATATATCAATGGTAATTTGAATTACCATTTTCTGTCACAAAGTTTGCATAGAATAATAGTTAACACTCCAGTATCCAGATTGATCCTTATGAGGCTCTATATCAGTGATTATTTAAATCACTTAATGTTTAATTTGAGGTTGGTGAGTATGAGTTGATAGGGTCAAACTTGGATCATCAAGTTGTTGAGAAAGTAAAAATTATTCACGAAAGGCTAAAATAATGCAAAGTCATCATAAATCTTATACATATGTTAGAAGAAAAGACTTAGAATTTCAGTGTTAATGATTGAGTATGTTTGAAGGTTTCATATATGAAGGGTGTAATGAGATTTTTGAATTAAGGGAAACTCAATCCCCGATACGTTAGTCCTTACATGATATGCAAAAGAGTAGGCAACATAGCTTATGAGGTGGAGTTACCAGCACAATTAGTAGCAGTGCCTACATTATTTCATATGTATATGATAATGAAGTGTTTCGGTTATCCTTCACTTATTGTACCTACCAAAAGTATTAGTATCAAGGACAACATGTCTTATGAAGAGACGCCCGCTCAAATTCTTGGTCCTCAGGTTCTTAAGTTGAGAACCAAAGAACTTACATCAGTCAAACTCTTATAGAGGAATTAATTTGTTGAGGAACCTACATGGGAGGCTGTGTAGGACAAAGAGAAAAGATACTCTCATCTCTTTACTTCAAAGTCAAATCCATACCAAGTTACTAACTCATTGTAAAGTACTCTTTAAGTTGAGATGTTGACTTCGTAATAATTGCATGTTGTGTTCTTAAATTGGGTTGATAGAAACTTCATGCCATTTTTGTGCTTAGTTTTATATCATTAGAGGAAGAATGCTTACAAGGGGTAAATATTGTAACACCTATGTTTTTGAAAAGAACTAAAGAGAAATTAGTACAAGTCACCCATGATTTTCTAGTTTTGGGTCAACATCAAGCAGCCATATCTTTAAGCAAATAAATAGTTCGGTGGCCCATGACTTAGCAAATTAAAGGTCTTTGAGCTCTAAGTTAAACACCACCAAGTATGCTTAATTTTGAGCTCTATAATGAAACTTCTCTATTTAAGGCATCTTATTCGTTTTTAGAAGGGTATTTTTGTCTATTCTTTTCCGCACTATACAAAAATCGAGTCCTAACTCTGAAAACCCAATAAATTCAACTAAAAATACAATATTCTGAAGCCAAACATGCCACTCTTAAGGGATACCATATTGCACATGATTAATCTACATTGAGCCAAGAACCTACGCTAAGCAAAGGAACTTGTGAAACACTTACACCACAAGCCCACACACTACTCTGCCACCAACAATTTAAGCCAAACACCATATCCTAAGGGAAACAAAGCTTATAGGTTATATATAAACCTATTCAACTAGTAGGTAAATTCCAAGGCACAATCTCCCATCAATGAAATCCATAATATACCAATAATGGTAAAAGAAAAATTTTCATCCTCAATAAGAAACAAATCATGGATCACAGAAATTACTTTTACCCTATCCTAAAGGTGAACCATTTTAACAAATTTCCATTTTCAAGAAGAAGATGAAGTATCAAACTATTAATGATCATCACCATTTTGATTCTAAATCACATACCAACCTCGACATTTGTAAACACAACAACAAAGAACCAACAAAAATAGCAAAAAGGCACAACAAGGAATCTCAAGGAGTCAGACCTCTAAATTCTAGCTAGCCATAACAAAACTCCAAGAGCACGAGAAAATTACGAATCTAAAAAGAGTTAAACAAGGAAAAATACAAATCTACAATCTAGAAGAAACTAAGTAAAAGATAGAAAGAAACCAAAAAGTACTACCACAACTAAAGAAGTGCAACTATCCAACACCCAACTCTAATAACTAGAAATCTCCCATCTACCAGCCAAAAAAATGACTAGATGACTAAGATAACCTCCGAAGAAAAATAGGGTGTGCAACACACAAAACTCACATCAGTGAATAGAGTTCTAGCGACAAAACCAAACATGGATAGGTATCACCAATAAAACACAAAACATGTGGCAAAAAGGGAAAAAAGAAATCCTAATGCCACAACCACAAATAGACTATCAAGATAAAAACAGTTGAAGTTACTACATCAGTACTCCAGTGGAAGAAACATATTCTAATAGATTCACTACTAAAATAAATAAAATACAATATGCAAAACACATACACAAACCTTAAATTAAGAAGCATTGATAGGCCAATGTTATCCAATAAGTCAAACAACCCAAATGGACCTTAAATTCCCAAATCACACAAAATGAAAAAACTAAAAGGATAAAGCCTCAAATTGCATTTAAAGACAAACTAGTTGGATCTTACTTTTATAAAAATATAACCAATCATGTACAACCTAAACATGAATACCTAATGTATCACTAGCAACACTAAATCCACCACATCTGACTAAAGGTAATAACATCCCACGAGAATGATGGAACTGAGTAACTCTTGTCATGGTCCCAAGTAGGGGAAAAGAATTAGACTGATGACCAAGCTCTCTAAAGGTTCATCCAATTCCAAACATGCTATCTTGAAGATCATTAGATGTCTTCAATGCCAAGAAAACAAACTCTTACCCAGGAAAAATGCAATTATATGTCATGTCTACCTTCATCAAACTCGGAACAATCCCTAGAAAACTGCATTAGGGCCTTGCAAAACTCTCTAACATAGTGGATTATATTACCACATGAATACCAACCATCACCTAGAGCAACTAACTATAAATGCCCAACTAAGTAACGTGAGGTCCAAAACCTTATGATCTAGAATGATCACCATGAGAAGTCTTTCTTGAAATCTTCTATCTGAAGGTTCCATGACCTACCTTAAAATCCCTCGAGACAAGAGATTCTACCTTCATAGACTCGATAGGATAAGAAGAATGTTTACCCTTATTAAGCTGATTTTCACATGAAAGTGGAAACTTAGACACTACTGATATCATATGCTCCAATGCTAACTACATTTTCAAGGTCAACCCTCTAATAAAGCACTAACTCAACTCCTGATCTAAAGGGAACAATGTGGGGTATGCCCAACAACCTCTACAAATCCCAATACATAGTAAGAAATGATGACGAATCGTACAAGAACTAGTCAATCCAACTTTGATCTTACGAGCACTTACTGCACAAGGAAATGCACCAACCTGAAGTGTTTCCATAGAAGAGCTTGAAAATCATAAAACTACATCTTATGGAACCGGGTAGTGATAGACCGTGTCAAAACCTGGGCTGCTCCCAAACTCCCTTGATGCTGAAGAGTTCCTCAAACCTCATGGTATATTCCCGTCTAAAAAATTTTTGCCGAATTAAGTTTCTAAAAGTATGGTGGAATGTGTTGATTCTCCATCCACAACAAACAGATATCTTCATTATATCCATGTAGGAGAGAGTAGATTCAAGAATGTAGTTATAGGGGTTTTCCAAAGCGAATGCACATAAGAAGGAGTTAAAAATAAAAATTCATACGAATGTACTATAGCCTCAACCCCACAAGACATATCCAGATAATATCCCTCACAGGAATGATGTCAGTAAACCTAAATCTCTAATACCAAAGTGTCACAACATGATTCCTAAGGTCATGATAGAACCCACTATACCCTACTAAAAGGTAAGCCTAACTCTTGCCAGAGCCATAAGCAACATATTACCAGGCAAAATTTAACAAAAAAAAGTAGAGTTTACGAGAGTGTACAAAAAAAATAAAAAAACCATACCAAGACCTTGCATCAGCCTTTAGTTGAGCATCTAATCCAAAATAACAGTATAAGAGTTTCAAAAGATCAAGGTAAGTACATGTCGTCCCTGAATATAATATAAAGACTAAGACTAGCTGAATTATATGGGAACCAGTAGTTGCAAATGCGAAAGCTCACCTTAGTCTCCAATAATGCAAGATGCTCCACACAAATCCAAATCAATGATGATAACTCAAACTTTGATGTACATGGGATAAAAGTGTAGTTAGGAGCCAACCAGGGCAATTATTAGGCTTCAGCTGAGTGAGTTCAAACTAAAATACAAACATAAACAAGTAAAAAGATATAAAATCACAACTAACTAAACATGAGATAGCAAAGTAGGAAGGCAATAAAGAACAAAAATAAGATACAAGAGATAAGAGGTCGAGTCAACAATTTACATGGAACACAAGCCAATAAAAAACTTATAAGGAACTAATATATACAATAAACTTTCCATATTGAGGAGGACCCACAATTACAATTCTAATGGAAAAGCTTATCAGCTAACAAGATACGAAATACAAAAAAAATATAGTCAAAACTAACCTAACCATAACCAGAAGGTAAAGTCAACAAATAAAACCCAACTAGCCCCATAACCCAAATGATGCAACCAATAGATAAGTATACTAGTAACTAGTGATGCATTTGAATGTATGATGAATTAAAGAAACATCAGTTATTCTTAAACTTTAACCACAAGAAATCCCATTATGGGGCTGCCTTGCAAGACATTTAACTTCCAAGAGCATAGGTCTCTTATCTAACAATAGTGTGCCTAGGGGGTTAATTTTAACAAATCAAGTCCTTCAGTTAAAAAGTAAACTCCCATGGGCATAAACCACTAAACTAGTCAGAGAAAACATGGGGCCATAAGTATAAAAAACATGGAAGAAATAATGTCGACACACTAGGTATTCAAGTAGTACTAAGCACATCCTAGAAGACTTTAATATCTAATGTACGAAAAAATCACATCTTGACACCTTGTAGTCTAAAAAACAGCTAAATCAAGTTATCCAGGTGGTACATCTCTCGTTAATACTACTTTAAAATAGAAGTCGAGTAAGACGGTATCTCACCATGAATGGTAACTATGCAAATGCTTGAGTTGGGACAGTACGACTAATCTATGATAATGAACAAATAATATAATGCATCTAAGTTCCAACATTCAAATAAGATACCCAAATCATATAAATGTAAAATCAATCAAAGTAGAGTAATAACTTGTGATCCACTAGTCCTCGCACACGACCTTACACCTCATGTTAATAGATCTTCGTAATAGTATAACAGGCCAAACAATAATCCAGATGGATTACAAATAAAAAAAGAGAACCACCCCACAACATGACACCCTATCCCAAGCACTATCAATCAATGACTATGCATAAATAGGATGAACTCACAACTATGACGATTCACCAAGGTCAAGAAAATAAGAACAAGAAGAATAACACATGACAAGTCCTTCTAGGAGTAAATCATATCTACGACGGAAAATAAATAAAACCTAAAGCATTTAAGGTCCAACCTAGTCTAAATCCACAAATTACCAAACCTACCAAGAATAAGAAAGATTATCTACACCGTGAGCATACCTTAAATCCTAAACGAAGAATCTTGACCCCCGTAATAAGCCTTAGGTTCCTATAAAGTCGTGAAAAGATGGAATGAACAAGGGTAAAGCTAAATACCCAGCAAAACATTTGAAATTACATGAAATATATACTAAGCATTACCTAAGAAGCTGAACCAAGACAATATACCAAATCCAACCTCAAAGCCAATTTCAAATGCTATGAATCCACCACAAAAGGGTTATCCACTCCCAAAATGCCTCCACTCCCAAAATGCCTTCAAAGCCTTAATCGTTAAGAATGTTTTCACATAAAATCAAATAATCATAAATGGAACTAAAATTGTGTCAAAAAGAAAATGCTAAACCCGTTCTAGGGATCCAAAAATTGGCTTCATCAAAAGAACAAAAGTCGTAGCATGAACTTTTGTTTCAAAATGGAATACAATTACTTGTTTAGAACAGTTAGAAATCAAAACATACAAAAACTAGACATATAAGCTCAAATAGGAGGACAAGGTAGCCAACTAATCAAGGATTTTACCTCGATCAAAGACTCACCAATCCCTTCTGTGAAGTCTCCACTGTAGCTAAAACCCTACAGAGCCACCAGACATTGAATCACCTTTATTGGAGCTAAATAAGGGAGAAATAACCTTTAGGAGATTTGAGAATAGTATTGATCGTGTCATTGGTCTAAATCAAAAAGGAGTAATTTTACCATCCGTAACAGGGAGGAGCATCGTGAATTAAACCAGCTGAGCTCCAAGGCACCATAAACATGGAATCTCTTATGTGAATGGTGCTTATCCATCTTTAGAGCTTTGTGAACGCTGTTTGCATAATGTGAATGAGTAGGGGCGACTTT
This sequence comes from Solanum lycopersicum, assembly GCF_036512215.1. Lineage (NCBI taxonomy): Eukaryota > Viridiplantae > Streptophyta > Magnoliopsida > Solanales > Solanaceae > Solanum > Solanum lycopersicum. The sequence goes on along the minus strand of NC_090810.1, from coordinate 32,978,750 downwards.
AAAGGCATCACGAATGTGGCTTGGCCTCCATGAATGTTAGAGTCTGGACAATAACCTTTTATGAACATGACGGCAAGTGCACAAATGTGAAGGCCTCACATGAATGCACCAACAACCAGCATACTTGCGAGATAATTAGACGTTGAATTCTCCAACAGGGTGACCCGAGTTATGTTTAAAACCCCTTACATGCTAACCAAATATTCTACTCCATCAAATTCATTTTTCTAGGCTCAACAAAACCATTGAAACTTCCATCCGAGGTAATTTCGACAAAAAGTATGTCCCACCCCATGTTTCATTTTTAGTCAAATACCATATAAAAAAATTAGACCGAAAGCATAACAAAAAACATGAAGATTTATTCTAGACCAAACTCGACATTCTACATCTAACTGCACTAAGAGATTTCTCATCTGGACATGTTTACCATGAGTGTTAACCAAGGTCAAACTTTGGCTTAAGTTGAAAGTCAAAATGCACAATCCCACAAACTCACACTTAAAACCTCGGGAGCACAGTCAACCATGCTAGTAGTGTTACATGACCCTTTAGAAGCTGATGTAATGGTCTTACGTATATGCTGAGGTCATCGTCCTACATTTTTAGATGAAAAATATCCGTTCAAAGTTCTAAATTTCAAAAACACAGAAATTTAGAAAAAATTCAAATGAATGACCTAGAGAATAAACTATCAGACCCAACAAGGAATAAGTGATTTTGGGGTCGTTACATAAAATCTCTAAATTCTAAATAGATAGAGAAAAGAAGGAAATGACATGGAGAGTCATTACATTATTTCATATTACCAAATACATTTTATAACTTAACTCTAGTTAATTATTACAATTTTGTATAAATGTCATTAAAATTATAGTTAATTGATTAAATTTTAATTTAGCAGTTCATTTGAGTTAAATAATTTTAAATAATTGCATATTTATCTCTAATTATGAGTTTCCTATCATATATTAAGAAAGATACAAATATTTTTGCTATCAAATACAGTAAACAGTGAGAGTGGCAAGCGAGAAGGGGAGGGAGACAATTGAGATAGTCATGTATCACATACATGTATGAATCACACTAGATACATGTTCATGTATGGATATATTGTTATTCACATGTATTTTGTATCCCAGACATGTACAAGAGTGGCAAGCAAGATGGAAAGGAGGGGAGCGAGATTTGTTATATCTTCCAAATAAATGTAAATCTACTGCATATAGAATATCAAGAAAGAATTACGCATAATTTTGACCTGAGATACATATCAAGACGTATTTAGACACACGAAAATCTAGTGTATTCATATTATTGCAATTTTAAATGTATCTCAGTAATTTGCTCATAAAATTGTGATATTTATGTAAGTTTTTCTATAATAAATAATTAATTTGGAATCTAGTAAATTAAATATATTGTGATAGACTCTCAAATTTCCATTCTAAATGACAATCGATTTTTGGATAATACATAAGCACCACCAACTCTACACTATAAATGAAATACCAGTAACACATCTTAACTTATCTAGTGTAACAACATAAACCATAGTGATTTGAACCCACACTAACCATCTGGTGGGAGAACCGCTACTACAATCCAAATTAAGAAAACAAACTTAAACGAAGAAAATAAAGTTACGGAAACAAGTTTAATTAACTAAACAGCAAGGGAATTAAATACCTAGAACCTAAATGTCATTGTACCAAAACTCTACTAACAACAAGTCTATGAATAAGGGGTACAACCCCTTAACTTAAAAACAGCTTATACAATTAGTCTGAGTCCGAAAAGAGAGGACTTAAACAAAAGAGAACTCAAGACAACCCAGAAGAATTAGCTAAACCTTGAATTTGAAACGATCACTGCTCTTCTAAACGAGGTTTTTCAATAGATGTTGGAAGATGCCATGTACTTAAAAAAATAACAGTAAGTGTAGTATTAGTACCTAACCACAATGTACTATTAGGATCACACAGCTATCCCAATACGTAGAACACATGTAAGAAAGCACAACATTATAAAACAGGGATATACCAAACATATCTAATATCATCATCATTCACATCGACGAACATTTTCACAAAACTCATCAATAGACAATTAAATCATTTTAGAGCAACAAATAGTCTTCCACATCATTATTCATTAGATATGAATGTAATCATCAGAAATAGATACACAAAAAAATTCAATGGTCCTGTCACGGAATCCAATTCAAGGGTTCTCTCATCGAACCAACACCCAAAGTTTTAGCTGTATGGAATGTGGCAATTTGATCCAATTTTTATGCCAGAACATGGCAAAAGATCCTATAGTTGTATCAGAATGTGGAAACCTGTTGCAATATTTATGCTGAAACATGGAAGTTTTATTCAAAGTCAGCTTCCCGGAACATAGTAATTTGATCCCCAATCGCACAAAACAATAACAATCACAAGTATATCATCAAGATCATACATTAAGAAGAGATTCATGGCATACAGTAACTCAATTATCCTTCCTTACGATTAGGGTGATCAATAATTCAATATTTGCATATATACATGCAGTATAACAAAGTAATATCAAACATATATCATAACCATCAACTACCTAAAATCATAGCTTGAACCCCCTAAAGCACTTGAATCTTCCCTTTTCAGATTCTTTTTCTTGTTCTAAGTCTTCAAAATTAATAGACACTAGAATCAACAATCAAAGGTCAACGATTTGTATTATACCAAACACAATAGACCTAGCCTAAACAGAAGATCCTAATACCAAAATTAGGGCTTTTCCACGATAAATCTCAGATAAAAATCCTTACCCATCAATAATAACACAAGAAAATAGATTCGAGGGGTTAAAATCTTACCTTAAGCCTCAAGAATGGTGAAAACTGTCAAAAATTTGTCTGGGTCGTCACCTTTGCCCTAAAAATCAAAAGGTGAAAATTAAGGTCATTTAGGGACTTATTTACGACTTTAAGTCATGTGGGACCGGCTACACCAGGATTATACCACTATAGTGGCTCTGCTACATTACCCGAAATGCTACTACAACAGCCTCAACAGAGACATTATGTACCTATATATGCTACAATCATTTTGAGGAGTTCTACTCACCCGAATTCAATTCTGTAAAATTTTAGGGATTCCTTAATGTCTTTGATATACACCATGTAATAAAATTCATAATAGATCTGTAATTTATTATGATATTTCTCCACAACTTAATGACTCAATTTTGTCAAAATCTAGATTAGGCTAGGAATTCTAAGTTACTACCAAAATGTTTTTTTGCCCAAATTCTTTCTTCATTGTTTTTTGCCGAATGACATAATTAGGTCTTTACAATTAATACCAATTTACCCATCACTCATCTCTGAGTGATCAACTCAAAAACATGGCTAAAAAAAAGGTAAAGTAGTAGCTGAAACATCAAATTACTGGGATACTTGTTTCGCATTCCAATCTTACCGAATCTCATTATCCCCTAAGGTTTTCACGTCTCCAACCTGAAACCAACCAGTTTAATACCTAAACATCCTCCAATAAAATGCCTGAATCAAGTCGTCTCAACACTCGACTGATAAATATTTTGGATGAAAACTTAACTTATCAACACAACGAATATCAAGAACCACCAAAGGTGATCATACACACGTCAGCCCGATGTTGGCAAGGATCATGAAACAATCGTTAGGACTAATCCTTTCTCACATAAGCATGATAATATTCTAATAAAATACTTGCTACAATTAGAAGTGAAGCTAAACCAACCAACTCACACTCATAATACCCAAACAATCATAGTTCTTAATGACATCTCCACCCCACAACATAAATTTCCATAAGCTTAAGTCACAAAAGTTTCAACCTGTAGACATCAGATACTCCATGAGAGATACGTCCAAACATACAAACCAATAAACCATCTAAAAACATATCGAAATGCTAGATTTTGTAATTTTAGATTACCTCTTAAGAATAGAAGATTTTTGTTCAATTATGCCCATATTCAATCACACAAAATCAATACATGACCTCAACGACTAAATGAATATTATGATTGTCGAACAACCATAATAATTTATGGTTGCTCTTTTATAAACTCTTATAAGCAAGGCGATACATGTGAAAATACTGAAATACATTACAACTCAAAGACAAAACCACATAAGTCATCTTAAATAACTATGTGTTCCCACCTCATCCCACTCAACCAAGAGAATATCTCATAACCGGTAAACCTGATCAACCACTAGAGATTCACCCACAAAATGATAAACATGTGTGGCCATAGCTAGTTCATCACACTTGCAACCGTGTACAAAATAAAAGATATGATCATATAAGAATTTAATGAATAATGCAAATGATTTTTCTTTGATTAGTCGATACTAGAAATTTCCATTCACTAGACTCAACATACTCTTCACATCCTTCGATTGAAGTTACCACTCTTAATACTAAAAACCATTAACTTTAGGCCAACACTTTTAGAATGAAAAGATTCCTTAGATACTTCAATAATCAAAAGTAATAAACTTTACAACTCAAACCGAGTGTAAGTCTTTTCAAATTCCAATATTTGGTACAAGGTACAAGTGACGATTCCACACCGTGCGAATTCATACCATTACAAATTATAACACCACGAGTGTAGATTTTCAGTTAAAACCCTGAATTGTAAATTCAACCGTCTAACACAATCCCCTTACCAATAAACATTATCTTTTACCTCAAAGGTTATTATGAATTCATGGATCGTCGATTATCACGGACCGCATCTCCATCAACCTCGCTTATCTTTTGCTAAAATTTAATCGTACTCATTAAGAACTCATAACAAAACCAAAGAAATTCTCATAACACTTGGACCAATGTTTGTACACTCATTTTATGGTCTTTTTTCAATAGTATTAGCTAATATGACACACTTGTGACCCTATTACCATATTCTCAGCAAAATGAAAGAAATCAAATATCTTTAAACCCAACTATCTACAATGTGATGATATCTCTTTATCCTTTACAATCGAATAAAATATTGTAACGACCCGTTTAGTCGTTTTGAGCAGCAGACTTTATTTCTGGAAAAACTGGCAGAAGCGACGGACCCCACTACGAACCGTCATGGGCACGACGGACCGTCGCAGGGTCTCGTTTCAAAATACTTAGGAAATCTAAAATTGGGTACTGAAAATCGACTCTCTGAACTTTGTGACGGAATGGCAGGACGGACCGTCACAGATGTGACGGACCGTCACAAACCCTTGGTGGAAATATTGGGTCTCTGAACTCTGCGACGACCTGCAGAACGGACCGTCGCAGGCACGACGGCCCGTCACAGGTTGCACAAATCCCACACAGAATCGGATTTCCTTACACGTTTTAAGGGACGTTTTTGGACTATTCTTTCCTTAATTATAGATTTCGTGGGTTTATATTAATAACTCAAATTCTTGGGGGTTAAAAGAGGTAACCCTAAGTTAATTAGTGGGGTATTATTGCCATCTTTTATTCTTAATTATATGTTAATTTGGGGTAAAAGAAAGAGGGTTTTGAATAAGAAAAGAGAAAAGAAAAGCGAGAGATAGATTGATCAATTGAGAGAGAGAGAGTCGAACGAGGAAGAAGAATATCAAAGCTTGGGAGATTGCTTGTTGATTCCAATTCTTCGGTGGAGGTCGGTTATGGTTTTCATGCTTTCATAGTAAACTCTTAATAGAGAATGATATGTATTGGTAGTATTGTAAACCCTACTATATGCTTAATTGTATGTTTGCGTGAATATGATTATGTGATTGTGATAAGATAAGCATGATGAAAATATTGAATGCCAAATCTTGAAAGGAAACTTTAATATACATTATTAATGATGATGCCTTGGTATAGAAGAAGGCTTGATGAATTAAAGTAATGGGATTGATGATGCCTTGGTATAGAGAAGGCCTGATGATTTACAGAACGATATTAGTGGATCAGAGTGTCACGTACCGACACGTAGAATTAGGGGATCGGGTATCACGAACTGACACGTAGAATTAGGGGATCGGGTGTCACGAACCGACACGTAGAATTAGGGGATCGGGTGTCACAAACCGACACGTAGTATTAGGGGATCGGGTGTCATGAACCGACACGTAGAATTAGGGGATCGGGTGTCATGAACCGACACGTAGAATTAGGGGATCGGGTGTCACGAACCGACATGTAGAATTAGGGGATCGGGTGTCACGAACCGACACGTAGATTTAGGGGATCGGGTGTCACGAACCGACACGTAGATTTAGGGGATCGGAGTGTCACGTACCGACACAAGAGGAATAATGAATATGAGGGAGCGGAGTGTCACGTACCGACACAAGAGAAATAAAGATAATGAATCTTGAAAGATGTTAATATACTCAATCTAACGAACATGATTTCCAAATGAGTATGGTATTGGGGCTTGAGTCCTCATGTGTGAACTTGATGGTACTTATTGATGATTATAGTACTTGTTGTTGTTACATGTTGAGTTTTATAGTTGATTTACGATAATACTTGATATATACTGTTCCCTATTTTGAGTTGGCCGATGATATCTACTCAGTACCCGTGTTTTGTACTGACCCCTACTTTTATGTTTTCTTCTTGTTTATTTCTGGAGTGCAGCAAACGTGCCATCGTCTTCAACTCAACAGTAATTCAAGCCAGTCTTACTACATCGGAAATTCAGGGTGAGCTAATGCTTCTAGCTTGGACTGGATCTTCTTCTTCAAGTCTTGATGCCTTGAACTTCCGGCATGGACTAGCTTCTTATGTATTTTTAGCTTTTAGAATACTCTTAGTTTAGTCATTTGATTGTAGATGTTCTTGTGATGATGACTTCCAGATTTTGGGGATGATAATAATAGTTTTGAATTGTTTTTATTAATGAGTTTAAGTCTTCCGCATTACTTTCTGTTGATATACGTTGAAATGTTAAGGGTTAGATTGGTTGGTTCGCTCACATAGGAGGGTAAGTGTGGGTGCCAGTCGCGGCCCGAATTTGGGTCGTGACAAAACTTGGTATCACAGAATTAGGTTCGTTGGTCTCATCACACAAGAACAGGTCTAATAGAGTCTTAAGGAACGGTAGGGGGACGCCTTTACTTTTCTTTGAGAGGCTATAAGACATTAGGAAAATTCCATTCTTTCTTTCTTCTTTCGTGCTATTACTTGGGTCCAATTGGTATCTAGGTGATACAAATTGGTATCTGACCATCTTCACTCTATTTCGCAGATGGTTAGAACTAGAGCAACGACTACGTCAACACCAACACCGGCCAGACAAGAAACAACTGAGCCAGCCACTGGGGTTGTGGCTCGAGGAAGAACAGCGGCAAGGGGCCGTGGTAGAGGTCGTGGGAGGACGTCCTCTAGGGGAAGAGGACGAGCACCTAGCCCATCTGATACTAGGGCAGTGACTCCTCCACCGACTGAGGAAGTAATAAGAGAAGGGGAGGATGGGGAAACTGAACAAGTGAAAAATGAGGAAACGCCACCCCAACCTACCCCAGAGATGATCAGTCAGGTTCTGGCTTATCTTAGCGGGTTATCTGATCAAGGTCAGGCACCTCCAGTGTTTTCTGTGCCAACACCTCCGGTTTCAGAAGTACAACATGCGGCTACTATGGCTCCCCGCATGGATGTTCCATTGGAAATAGGCATCTTTCCACGTCTGACTACTGGGCCCATAATGACAAATGATCAGCATGAACTTTTCAGTAAGTTCTTGAAATTGAAACCTCCGGTCTTCAACGGTGCTGAATCGGAGGATGCCTATGATTTTCTGGTTGACTTTCACGAGTTACTACACAAGATGGGTATAGTAGAACGGTTTGGTGTGGAGTTTGTGACTTATCAGTTTCAAGGGAACGCCAAAATGTGGTGGCGGTCACATGTCGAGTGTCAACCAATAGAGGCACCACCTATGACTTAGGCCTCATTCTCTAGTTTGTTTATGGAGAAGTATATCCCCCGGATTTGAGGGATCGGAAAAGGGATGAGTTCTTGAGCCTAGAGCAAGGTAGGATGTCGGTTAATGCTTATGAGGCTAAGTTTCGTGCACTATCCAGATATGCCACTCAACTCTGTTTCAGTCCTCAAGAGCGGATTCGCCGGTTTGTGAAGGGGTTGAGGTCAGAATTGCGGATTTCGGCCTTACAGATAGCGGCAACGGCAAAATCCTTCCAAGAGGTGGTAGACTTTGTGATAGAAGTGGAAGGAGTGAAGCCAGATGACTTCACCACAACATCGACATCAAAAAGGCTTCGAAAGGGAGGTGAGTTTAATGGTTCTTACACTAGAGGACAGGGTTCGGGAAGTTACTCAGTCCGACCAATTCAGTCTTCACTACAGACTGTAGTTGGGGGACCACCTCAGACCGGTCAACACTTCTCCGAGGGGCATATGATCGACTCCAAAGAATGTTATGGATGTGGGGAGATTGGACATATTAGGAGAAATTGTCCCAGACCAAGTTACAGACCCCCAATAGCTAGAGGTAGAGGTGGTCATGGTTGAGGCCATTTTACTGGAGGGCGTGGTGGTCGAGGTAATAGTGGTCACCAAAACGGCAGAGGTAATGGGCAAACTGGGGCCACTACATCACAACATGGTAGGGGCAACGGACAGACGAACGATAGGGCCCATTGTTACGCTTTCCCTGGGCGGTCTGAAGCGGAGGCATCTGATGCTGTCATCATAGGTAATCTTCTGGTTTGTGATTGCATGGCTTCTGTATTGTTTGATCCTGGATCCACGTTTTCTTATGTATCTTCCTCATTTGCTAATGGTCTAAATTTACATTGTGAATTACTTGATATGCCTATTCGTGTCTCTACTCCGGTGGGTGAGTCTGTGGTAGTTGAAAAGGTATATAGGTCTTGTTTGGTAAACTTTGTGGGGAGCAACACTTATGTAGATTTGGTTATCTTAGAAATGGATGATTTTGACGTGATTCTGGGTATGACTGGGCTTTCTCCGCAATTTGCAATCTTGGATTGTAATGCTAAAACGGTGACGTTAGCCAAGCCTGGGACAAACCCGTTAGTGTGGGAGGGTGACTACACTTCCAATCCGGTCCGCATCGTCTCCTTTCTTCGTGCTAAGAAAATGATTAGTAAAGGGTGTTTAGCTTTCTTGGCACATCTCAAGGATGACACTACCCAAGTACCTTCGATTGAGTCGGTTTCAGTAGTTCGTGAGTTTCTGGATGTGTTCCCTGCAGATCTTCCTGGTATGCCACTGGATAGGGATATTGACTTCTGTATTGATCTTGAACCCGGTACTCACCCCATTTCTATACCCCCTTATAGAATGGCTCCCGCGGAGTTAAGAGAGTTAAAGGCACAACTTCAAGAGTTATTGAACAAAGGCTTCATTAGACCAAGTGCATCTCCTTGGGGTGCTCCGGTTTTGTTTGTAAAGAAGAAGGATGGGAGTTTTCGAATGTGTATAGACTACAGACAACTAAACAAGGTAACCATAAAGAACAAGTATCCTCTTCCCCGCATTGATGATTTGTTCGATCAGTTACAAGGTGCTTGTGTCTTCTCTAAGATTGACTTGAGATCCGGTTATCATCAATTGAAAATACGGGCAACGGATGTGCCAAAGACTGCTTTTAGAACGAGGTATGGGCATTACGAATTTGTAGTGATGTCCTTTGGTCTTATGAATGCCCCTGCTGCGTTCATGAGCTTGATGAACGGGATTTTTAAGCCATATTTGGACCTCTTCGTGATCGTATTTATTGATGATATATTGGTATACTCAAAGATCAAGAAGGAACATGAAGAGAATTTGAGAATGGTATTGGAAATGTTGAGGGAGAAAAAGCTTTATGCCAAGTTCTCTAAGTGTGAGTTTTGGCTAGATGCGGTGTCCTTCTTGGGGCACGTGGTTTCTAAGGATGGAGTGATGGTGGATCCTTCTAAGATTGAGACAGTGAAGAATTGGGTAAGACCCACTAATGTGTCAGAAATAAGGAGCTTTGTTGGGTTAGCTAGCTACTACCGCCGATTTGTCAAGGGATTCTCTTCTATTGCTTCCCAATTGATGAACTTGACTAAGCAGAATGTCCCATTTGTATGGTCGGACGAATGTGAGGAAAGCTTTCAGAAGCTCAAGACCTTGTTGACTACCGCACCTATCCTTACCTTGCCAGTAGAGGGTAAGAACTTCATTGTTTATTGTGATGCATCCTATTCTGGTTTGGGTGCAGTACTAATGCAAGAGAAGAGTGTGATTGCTTATGCTTCAAGACAATTAAAAGTGCATGAACGTAACTATCCCACTCATGATTTGGAATTGGCCGCGGTAGTGTTTGCATTAAAACAATGGAGACACTATTTATATGGGGTTAAGTGTGAGATCTATACGGATCATTGTAGCCTTCAGTATGTCTTTACTCAGAAAGATTTGAACTTAAGACAAAGGAGATGGATGGAGTTACTAAAGGACTACGATATCACTATCTTGTATCATCCGGGGAAGGCGAATGTTGTAGCGGATGCTTTAAGTAGGAAGGCGGGAAGCATGGGAAGTCTAGCTCACTTGCAAGCTTCTAGACGCACATTGGCTAGAGAGGTTCAGACTCTAGATAATGACTTGATGAGATTAGAAGTAAATGAGAGGGGAGGATTGTTGGCTTCTGTGGAGGCAAGATCTTCCTTTTTTGACAAGATTAAGGGAAGACAGTTTGATGATGAGAAACTGCGTAGAATCCAAGATAAGGTATTGCGAGGAGAGGCTAAGGAAGCACAAATCGATGAGGAAGGTGTTTTGAGAATCAAGGGAAGGGTGTGTGTACCCCGCGTCGATGATTTGATCAATACTATTCTGACAGAGGTTCATAGTTCAAGGTATTCTATACATCCGGGCGCAACCAAGATGTATCGTGACCTAAAGCAACACTTTTGGTGGAGTAGAATGAAGCGTGACATTGTGGATTTTATTGCCAAATGTCCAAACTGTCAACAAGTAAAGTATGAACACCAAAGGCCCGGAGGAACGCTTCAGAGAATGCCCATTCCGGAATGGAAGTGGGAAAGAATTGCAATGGATTTTGTGGTTGGTCTTCCGAAGACAATGGGTATGTATGACTCCATTTGGGTGATTATTGATAGGTTAACTAAATCTGCTCATTTCATTCCGGTCAAGGTGACTTACAATGCAGAAAAGTTAGCCAAACTTTACATCTCGGAAGTGGTGCGATTGCATGGGGTTCCACTATCCATCATATCAGATAGAGGTACGCAGTTTACTTCTAAGTTTTGGAAAACATTGCATGCAGAATTGGGTACTAGGTTGGACCTTAGTACTGCGTTCCATCCCCAGACCGATGGTCAGTCTGAGCGAACGATTCAAGTGTTGGAGGATATGCTTCGTGCGTGTGTGATAGAGTTTGGTGGTCATTGGGATAGCTTCTTACCCTTAGCGGAGTTTTCATACAATAATAGCTATCACTCAAGCATTGATATGGCCCCATTTGAAGCATTGTATGGTAGGAGATATTGGTCTCCCATTGGTTGGTTTGATGCGTTCGAGGTCAGACCTTGGGGTACTGATCTCTTGAGGGATTCGATGGAAAAAGTGAGGTCTATTCAAGAAAAGCTTCTAGCGGCGCAAAGTAGACAAAAGGAATATGCAGATCGAAAGGTTAGAGACTTAGAGTTCATGGAAGGTGAACAAGTCTTGTTGAAAGTTTCACCCATGAAAGGGGTGATGCGGTTTGGTAAAAGGGGTAAACTAAGTCCAAGGTACATTGGACCATTTAAAGTACTTAAGCGAGTGGGGGAGGTGGCTTATGAGTTAGCCTTGCCTCCAGGGCTGTCCGGAGTACATCCGGTATTCCATGTGTCGATGTTGAAAAGATACCATGGGGATGGAAACTACATTATCCGTTGGGATTCAGTTTTTCTTGATGAGAACTTGTCTTATGAGGAGGAGCCTGTTGCTATTTTAGATAGAGAAGTTCGCAAGTTGAGGTCAAGAGAGATTGCATCCATCAAGGTGCAATGGAAGAATCGACCGGTTGAAGAAGCCACTTGGGAGAAGGAGGCGGATATGCGAGAAAGATACCCACATCTGTTTAAATATTCAGGTACTCCTTTTCGCCCTTGCTTTCCTTCTTTTGATCGTTCGGGGACGAACGATGGGTAAATTGGTATCTAATGTAACGACCCGTTTAGTCGTTTTGAGCAGCAGACTTTATTTCTTGAAAAACTAGCAGAAGCGACGGACCCCACGATGGACCGTCATGGGCACGACGGACCGTCGCAGGGTCTCGTTTCAAAACACTTAGGAAATCTGAAATTGGGTACTGAAAATCGACTCTCTGAACTTTGGGACGGAATGGCAGGACGGACCGTCACAGATGTGACGGACCGTCACAGATGTGACGGACCGTCACAGACCCTTGGTGGAAATATTGGGTCTCTGAACTCTGCGATGACCTGCAGGACGGACCGTCGCAGGCACGACGGCCCGTCACAGGTTGCGCAAATCCCAGGCAGAATCGGATTTCCTTACACGTTTTAAGGGACGTTTTTGGACTATTCTTTCCTTAATTATAGATTTCGTGGGTTTATATTAATAACTCAAATTCTTGGGGGTTAAAAGAGGTAACCCTAAGTTAATTAGTGGGGTATTATTGCCATCTTTTATTCTTAATTATATGTTAATTTGGGGTAAAAGAAAGAGGGTTTTGAATAAGAAAAGAGAAAAGAAAAGCGAGAGATAGATTGATCGATTGAGAGAGAGAGAGTCGAACGAGGAAGAAGAATATCAAAGCTTGGGAGATTGCTTGTTGATTCTAATTCTTCGGTGGAGGTAGGTTATGGTTTTCATGCTTTCATAGTAAACTCTTAATAGAGAATGATATGTATTGGTAGTATTGTAAACCCTACTATATGCTTAATTGTATGTTTGCGTGAATATGATTATGTGATTGTGATAAGATAAGCATGATGAAAATATTGAATCCCAAATCTTGAAAGGAAACTTTAATATACATTATTAATGATGATGCCTTGGTATAGAAGAAGGCTTGATGAATTAAAGTAATGGGATTGATGATGCCTTGGTATAGAGAAGGCCTGATGATTTACAGAATGATATTAGTGGATCGGAGTGTCACGTACCGACACGTAGAATTAGGGGATCGGGTGTCACGAACCGACACGTAGAATAAGGGGATCGGGTGTCACGAACCGACACGTAGAATTAGGGGATCGGGTGTCACGAACTGACACGTAGAATTAGGGGATCAGGTGTCACGAACCGACACGTAGAATTAGGGGATCGGGTGTCACGAACCAACACGTAGAATTAGGGGATCGGGTGTCACGAACCGACACGTAGAATTAGGGGATCGGGTGTCACGAATCGACACGTAGATTTAGGGGATCGGGTGTCACCAACCGACACGTAGATTTAGGGGATCGGAGTGTCACGTACCGACACAAGAGGAATAATGAATATGAGGGAGCGGAGTGTCACGTACCGACACAAGAGAAATAAAGATAATGAATCTTGAAAGATGTTAATATACTCAATCTAACGAACATGATTCCCAAATGAGTATGGTATTGGGGCTTGAGTCCTCATGTGGTAACTTGATGGTACTTATTGATGATTATAGTACTTGTTGTTGTTACATGTTGAGTTTTATAGTTGATTTACGATAATACTTGATATATACTGTTCCCTATTTTGAGTTGGCCGATGATATCTACTCAGTACCCGTGTTTTGTACTGACCCCTACTTTTATGTTTTCTTCTTGTTTATTTGTGGAGTGCAGCAAACGTGCCATCGTCTTCAACTCAACAGTATTTCAAGCCAGTCTTACTACATCGGAAATTCAGGGTGAGCTAATGCTTCTAGCTTGGACTGGATCTTCTTCTTCAAGTCTTGATGCCTTGAACTTCCGGCATGGACTAGCTTCTTATGTATTTTTAGCTTTTAGAATACTCTTAGTTTAGTCATTTGATTGTAGATGTTCTTGTGATGATGACTTCCAGATTTTGGGGATGATAATAATAGTTTTGAATTGTTTTTATTAAGGAGTTTAAGTCTTCCGCATTACTTTCTGTTGATATACGTTGAAATGTTAAGGGTTAGATTGGTTGGTTCGCTCACATAGGAGGGTAAGTGTGGGTGCCAGTCGCGGCCCGGATTTGGGTCGTGACAAATATTCTTTCTCTTGTCTCTCTGTAGAGGTTCTACTACTTCCCACTCTTTCTTTATTATGACTCTAGCTCTGAAATAATCTCTTAAAATATTCCACACAATCACGTTGCTCACTAAATATTATAAAAACCACGACCTTAGATAATCCCAAGTCCTAATTATATTAATCTAAAAATTTTGCTTGACCAACACTCACATTATATATTTGTATCACGTAAAAATCCATCACCAACACTTATTACCATTATTCTCAGTCAGCTCTGACTATCTCTGCAAGTCAACATTTTCATTGACACAACACCTCAAACTCATGTATACTCACCAAATTGAAAGGACTTATCCAATTTTTTATGCACTTTCTTATTAATAAATATAAAATCATGTCATAGAATTAGCTTCCTTGTTTTTATCAAACAAGACAAGAGCACCCCATTTGGAAACACTAGGTCGGATGAACCCTTGTGTCATAAATACCTCGGATTTGAGCTTTAAGGTCTGAAAATTCTAACACGATAGAAACAGACTTAATAAAGGGGGAATCGACCTCAACATCCCGAATATGATCCAATTGCGCCAAAAAAACCTACCGTACAAGTTTCTTAGACCGAATGAAGGATGTGGTCTTAGCTAGTTTAGGTTTGTACACCCCTTCCTACTCTAGTCATTCCTACCGGAGATTTCTTGAGTTGCCGACTTAGCATAACAATTAAACCTGGTACAATAGGGGCAGAACCAAGTCATGCCTATCATATCCATAATAACCAAATCAAGCAATGTCTGAAATTCCATAAACCCAACAGGGCAAACATGATATGCATAGGTTTCTATGAGTTACTCTTCAACTAGGTTAGAAACATATATGGGGCATCAAATATACCACAAACCACATCAATTTCCAAGTTAATTGAACTGACACGTACGAATAAGTAGAATCTAGATAAACAACACACTAATTATCTAGTCACAAATAAACATAGTACATATGAGCACTACATGAGACACCTTAACCTCGATCTTGCTCGAGAGAATATTGTAATAAACACTGTCAGCTTGACGCTCAACCTCCTCGTATGCCCAACTACTCCACAATTTTAACACACTACATAGACTTATATTCGATTGTTGAACACTAAATTACATTGTGGTATTAGTTCAGTTATGATTTGGGGTCCAAAACTATTACTAGATAATAGGGGAGACACGACTGAGATTCAGTTTCGCCTATATCACTTTGGCAAGAAAATCCCTATGCAGCGACACTGCTTTAGCAAGAATACAACTCGACTAGTACCTATGCAAGAATTTTTTTATTCTTTTTCAACCTTATTTGGTTTTCTGGGGTTCCCATTTTTACCTTTCAATCGAATCTAGAAATTTCCAAGCTAGGATATACGATACTCGATATATATTGTAGTAAACAACTAAGCATCACATCACCCCCCCCCCAAGGATACACCCAAATTTCTCATGATTAATAGATACAATTTATCACAACAAATTTCATAATCTTTATGGAAATACTCTTGCATAACTTCAATGACTACACCAACATATTGAGCATATAAAAGTTTAGACACACATTTATTGTGCACATAATCACCTCAGTACAATAAAGCAATTACAACTTCACATTCGCAGTAAATTCAAACAACCTGAATCACCCATTCAATGTTTTCCAAGATACAAATGACAGATACGTCCGAATTCTTATGTAGTTATTTCGCTCCATAGAGAAATGCTAGTGATGATCCGTGCCTTATACAATCCCTAAGGCTAGATAAAAATTATAACCTTGTTAGTTCCAATTTTCTTGCTTGTGTTCCATCTAGTTCACTTCGTTGAGATACAAATTGGAATCGGGAGATATAAATTAGACCTAACTCATACCACAACCGACAATAGTAGCTAGCGAGCCCCATAAAATAGCTAATTTTAATCAAAAAACTTGGTCAAACAAAAATTTTAAGTGTCTCATTCTTAAATGATTGTAACGATACCTTAGTTTACTCCTAGAAAAACTAATGCACCTTTCCATTGGTCAAAAATTCCATCTATCTGAGACAATAACTACTTGTTTTAAATTGTAACCCTATTCAAAACTTTGAGTAATATACACACATCCTATCTTTCTAGTGATGGAGTTACCACCTTTGTTGGTCTAGTTTAGACCATAGAATGAAGGAGGAAAGATAACAGTTTGTATTATCCAAATACCAATTTAATTCAAGTAATAGCACGAAGGAGTACAAACAAGTAAATTTTTCTAATGTCATATAGCCTCTCAAAGAAAAGTGTAAACGTCATTGTACCATTCCGCAACTTTAATAGACTAGTTTTGGTACAATTATATTGATGAGCCTAGTCTTTGATACCAATTTTTCACGACCCAAACCGTCGTGATTGGCACCCACACTAACCATCCGGTGGGAGAACCACTACTACAATCCTAACTAAGAAGGTAAACTAAAATTAGGCAATTAAGTTACATAGACAAGTTTAATTAACATAACAAATGCAAAATAAGGTACCTACAACTAGAAAGTCATTGTTCCAAAACTACGCTAACAAAGAGTCAACAAACAAAGGGTATGAAACAAAACTGAAAAACACCTTAACAATTAGTCTAAGTCCATGAAGAGTGGACTTAAACAAAAGTGGACTCAATGCAGCCAAGAAGAACTATCTCTCCCTTTAATTCAAAATGATTACACATCTTCTAAACGAGTTCTGTTAATAGTTTCCGAAAGATGCCATGTACTCAACAAAAAAAGAGCAAATGTAGTATCAGTACACAACAACAGTGTACTGGTAGGATCACACAGCATGTCATAGAATCTATACACTCACCACATGCTCACGTAAAGACACATAATCAATCTACACCATATCATCAAGGATTTCTCACACACACATAATATTTAATATAACATGTTTCACGATACACCATTATCACAATTAGTTCGTACTCTCAAAAAACCCAAACTCAAACTATTAGCATATCTAAATGTGGTAATCCGATCCTAAAATATGCCGGAAAGTGGCTATTCGATCAAATATTTATGTTAGAAGGTGGCAATCCAAGTTGATGTCTAGAACGTGCCAATCCAATATCCATTCACCTAACACAATCACAATCACAAATACATCATCAAGATCACAAAACAAGAGGTGATTTATGGTATACAATTATTAAAGTATCTTCATTTACGATTAGGGTGATCAATAATGGAATATTTATATATATAGATGCATTAAAACAAAACAATTAAAAACATATATCTCACCAACATGAAATTACACAGTACCTACTTTGAATCAAAGCTTGAATCTCCAATGGTACCTGAATCTTTCCTTTTCAAATTATTTCTGCTTGCTATAGGTCTACAATAATTAATATATGCAAGGATCAAAAATCAAAGGTCCAAGTATTCTATGTATAAAAACCCCATAACCCTAAACAAAACCCAAGATCCTAATACCTAAATTATGGCTTTTCCATCATGATTATTATATCAAAACCCTTCCCCATCAATAATAACCCAAAAATAGGTTCTACGAATTGAAAAATGGATTGGGGGGGGGGGTGGTTAAAGTATAAAATTTAACCTCAAGAACAGTCAAAAACTATCAAGAATTCATTTGGAATCATCTCCTTAGCTCTAAAAATTAAGAAATGACAAATAAGGTCGTTAAGGGGTTTATGTACGACTTTAAGTCGTGTTGGGACCACTACGGAAAACCTACCTTGATATAAAGGACCCGCTAAAATACCCCAAATCCCACTACAAAGGCCTCAACAAAGACAAAATGTACCCATTTACACTATCATCATTTTCGAAAGTTCTACTCGCCCGAATTTAATTTTGTAATGTCGTATGTGTTCCTTATTATTTTAGCTTTTCACTCATGTAATAAAATTTACAATTACATCTCTAATTCATTATCTGAATTCCCCACACATTTTATCACAATCCGAGAGCACCCCCTAGTCGTAACACATCGTATTCGACATCTCAGAGGTGTTATACAAGCCCTTAGCATTCTTGAACATTAAGAAAATGAAAAATATTGGAAAATATAAATTTCTTCTTTGACAATCAAACGCTTAATAAAATAAGAGTATCCGTGACTTTATGTCTCAAAAACAATCTATGTAATATTTAAACTTTAACGTCATTTTAGCACAACTAGTGACACGGCCCTTACATAATCTAAAAACATAAAACAAAGACATAAGAGGACATAGGAGGTTCATCCTCGAATATATGGGGATTCCCCAAAGTCTTCATTACCGATCTCTTTAGAAGCCTATCTTTGAAGGAACTCTCCAAACCCTACACTTTGTAGAAAATGTAGAAGAGACGGGTTAGAAAAAAAGCACTAAGCATGGAAGCCCTGCATAAAACCATTGAAACGTGCTTGAAAAGGGACATTTAGTTCAAACCATGCTTTATAAAATTTTGAACATCATTCCTTAAAAACGTTGGAGAACATAGTTAATACATATCTCACATATAGTTCATCAAGCACGAGGATAACAACATCACCCATGCATAGTCTCATAGCATTGTCATAGTGGACATACCATCTAGTAAAAGACATAGTACACATGCATATTGGTGTGGCGCGCCACCCAGTGCGCCTCACCTTGGTGCTTTAGCACTTAATCATTTACACGTCCGTCTTTTCTCATGTTTTTCTTTACTCCAGCCCCAAATTCTCCGAGAGTTCCTGAAATCAATAATTATATGTGTAAGTGATTAATCAACACAACCAACCACAACATCAATCTAATAACTAAAGATCTTCCTTAATTAACATAACTAAAGATCATCCTTAATCAACCCTAAAATATGTGCAATTATCAACTACTTAGGCACATAAATATGACTAAGATCACATATTATCATATCAAGTTCATAACATCATAATAGATACATGGATAACCCTATGTTCTACTTGTACAATGCATAGGTAGGTTCCATAGTCCTATCTACACTAAGTATCAATTTTAGGTCATCACTTTCATACTAATACATAAGCAATCCAACAGCATACACACAAACTTATATTAAGGAAAGAGAACCATAAAGCTAATCAAAATAAATCATTTATCCCCCATATACCCTCATAACATGAATAAATCCAATCATAACATGAATTTATACTAATCATACATAAACATTAGTCTTTATTTAGTATGAAACTCTAATCCTAGTCTCTCTTAAAGTCCACTTGTGCAATGCATAAGTAGGGTCCATAGCCCTACCTATACTAAGTAAACTCTTCATGAAGTTCTAGAGATCATATCCTTATTTTAGTTCTTTTCTTAACTTTCATGAGACATTGTTATAATCAACATAGACATGTGAGCTACATGGAATCTAGTGTTTTACCCAAACTCCCAAAAGAGAGGATACTACTTGCCAAGGTAGCACCTACATAGATAATATTTATCTAAGTGAATCCACTAAGCTAAGACCTACGGGGGCACATAGTTATGAAACAAGAAGATTGCTACTGGAAACATGGACTTGCTAATGTAGAAAGCTTCCATCTCATGAGACAACACATATTCTTGGGAACCCAAACTTACTAACATAGAAGGAACCCATGTGGGAAGCCAAACCTGCTAGACGTAAAAGCCTCCATCTCATTTTAATGTCACTCGGTGCTACGCTCAAATTCCCTTTTTAAACATCTTTAAGCCTTTACTTAACAGTAATTCATAAATTAGGCTTTAGGGACTTAGTCTCTCATATATCATATAGCTGAAAGGTTGCTAAGATGAGAATACCCTTTCATCATAGAACCTCCATTATGTGAGAATTTCCTTTGACATAATCATAACGTAGTCTAGTTTAGAATACAATTGAGGAAACCTTTCAAGAGACTCATATTCACTATACTATATTTAACCTTCTTCATTCATTCATTCATGTGTGTGTACATATGAGGAAGTCTTACACATAAACACCTTTATACAACATGTGGTTATACCTTGCTAAACATATACTTTTCATGCATAATAAGACGTATAGGTGCACATGAGAAGTTACATTTCAATTGACACCATAAACACATCATATTTATATCTATGAATAGGGAGTGTGCGTACACATTTGCTCTCACAATGGCATAATCAACACTATATTATCATTATGAGTACTTCACTTCAAGAGGGTTCAGAACACATTCATAGCATTCCAAGTCATGCACAATTCACATATATTGCAATCAAGGGTCCTAGACCAAACACCGAACATTCATCATATTAAAATGGATATATTTATCATACAAGTAGGACATTCATACAATGTATAGATTCATACATTAATGTAGGGGATTATGTGGGTAGGTTTCTTCCACAATAGAACCTCATGCAACTTATATATAGATCATACGATATTCCTAACCCATTCTTCATGTTCATAACATATCATACATATTCACATTAGGATTGGAGGGAAGGGGGACATGATTATAATAATATAATATATTCTAGGAAGTAGCACCTAAACCATAAGTTGTCAAACCAATCAACCTATGACTACACAACTGGTAAATACATCCACCACAATTATATTATCAATTTAAGAAAAATATTACTTACAAATAAATACCTCATTATTAGCCTTCAATTGATACCTTCAAGGTTTACCCTCATTTCTTTATATTCAAACTTTTCATATGATAACATAACAATACAATAATTAATGGCAGAAGAACATATTCAATTACATAGCCTCAAATCATTATTCAACATAATTCAAGAGCTACGGTTGACAAAAGAGAAATATTTACGGGTCTTTAGAGAATTGGATCAACACATAATCAATACTTAAGTTCATACATAAAAATTCATATTCAATCATAATTAATCCATTTTATATCAAATAAATTATATATCAAAGAGGCCCACGAAATTGAAGGAAAACCTAAAATTTGGGGAAGTTTTAAAACAGATTTGAAAGGGCTTCTTGGTATAGCTAACCAAGAATAAAGAACTCCCATACATTAATCTTAGAATCCCCATGATATTCTTGATTAAAATATTCCATATTCAAGCCCTAGTTGTTAAACTTCCATGTTATTTAATGGAGGTTTAATAGAGAAGACTTTTTGGGAGGGAAAAGGAGTAGGGTCTTTTTTATATTTACGGTAATTTGAGAATAATAAGTTTTATTTGGTTTAATATACTTAAAATACCTTAACAAGTCTAAAATAACCTTCAACCAATTAATTATAATGTGGAGTGAATATACTAAATCACCCCTTAAGAGGTCGAACACTTAACATCATTACAGGCACCAAACCACGGCCACCATCCACTGACCATGGATGGATTGAAGGCTTGAGTTGTGCTTTCATGGAATTTTACTAAGGCTCCTAAATTTGGGGTATAATCTTCCACGAATAAGTGTGGAGTCACTCCCCCATCCTACGGGCGTCAACCACTTGACGGGGCGTCACCTAAGGGCATAAGTCAAGGCTATCTTGACAGCTTTTTGGCCAATGTTTGGGTCCTCCTTAAGGACCCCTAGGATTGTCCTTAGGGATTCGTACCCAGACCTTGTGACCCTTAAAACCACCATATTTATTGTAGGTCATCTCCACTTATTTTACACTCAAAACGAAACACCCAAACAAGGAAAACATACTAGAACACACTAGCACAAAGAAAACAATTTTCGGGCGTCTGATTGTCCCTTGAATTTTGAGCTAAAAACTCTTCAAACCAATTATTAAAGGCTAAATCTCATTATTTTAACAAGTTATTAAATAATAAAACTCATGTGAAGCTCTAGTTTATCCTATTTCATTTTGAGTGTGCAACAATACTCCCCTACTTGGAAATTATTCATCCTCGAATGACACATCAGCGGGCTTCTCCTGCTCCTTCCTGCCCTTCAGGGCATAGAAATTGTTCCCCTTATGAGGTTGGGCTGCTGCTGCACCCGGTAGATTAGGCCTAGTCTAAGCATTACATCTAGCCTGGCCCCTGTTTTGTGGGCAGTCCTTGACCATGTGCCCGTTCTTTCTGCAACCTAAGTAGGCATTAGTGCCCTTTTTGAACTCTCCACTGTGATCACGGTCACACATGGAACACTCCTTTTTGGGAGGCTTCAAACCTCCTCCATTTCCCTTCTCGGGCTCGGGTCTGACTTCTCTCGGTGTTGCACTCCTTTGCAAGTTAGATTTCCCTGAACTCTGATGTCCCTTTTTGAATCTAGGCTACCCGCGGACGCCGAAGTTGTTCCTACTGCCACCACTGCTAGGACCGGCCTGATCGGAAGGCTTAGGCTTCCTAGCATCACGGACGCCCCTCTTTTTCCGGTTGTCCTCTACCTGCTGCACATGCACCATCAGCCTGGAGCGGTCTCTGTTACCATGGAGCATCGCAGCCAGACACTCCTCTTCCAGATCTCCGGTGATTCCTGTGAGAAACCTACTTATCTCATCCCTATTTTTATACATAAGGGAAGTGGCATACCTGGACAGTGTAACAAACTTTAGGGAATACTCCATTATTGTCATAGATCCCTGCTTAAGGTTGATAAATTCCTCAACCATGGGCTCCCTCATCTCTTTGGGGAAGAATCTCTACAGGAAGGATGTCTTAAACATCTCCCAAGTGACCGAAACTCCACCTAAAGCTTGCCTATCCTACCACATGTTGCACCAATACTGTGCAACATCCTTGAGCTAATAGGAAGCAAGCTCATCCTTTTCAGTAATGGTGGCCCCATGGCCACCAAGATCTGATGTACCATCATCCATAAACTCATGGGGATCCTCTGAAGTCTTGGACCATGTGAAAATTGGAGGAATCATCCTTGTAAAATTTTGTAGTCTGTCTGCCATGCTACTTAAGAGTGGGTTCTCC
Source organism: Solanum lycopersicum (assembly GCF_036512215.1). Classification (NCBI taxonomy): domain Eukaryota; kingdom Viridiplantae; phylum Streptophyta; class Magnoliopsida; order Solanales; family Solanaceae; genus Solanum; species Solanum lycopersicum. The sequence goes on along the minus strand of NC_090810.1, from coordinate 32,955,649 downwards.
CGCTGAACATCCTATATGTTGGCCTGGGACGTCATAGCCTGGGCCTGCATAGTGATGGTTTGAGACATCTAAGACAGAGGGGTCCGTACCTTCGCATCAGCCAACCCAGCTAGGTTAACTGTTATGGCTACTCCTTCATCTGGAGCCTGGGGTGGAACTTGGTTACCCCCCAGCAGCTGCTCCTCCTTTCCCCCTAACATGCGTTCCTTCTCGTGTTCATTTTATAAGCAAAAATAAGAATTGGTTTTAGACATGCTCATAACACCAAGAAATCAGACATTAGCAAGAGGCACGATAAGATCAGAAGAACAGAAATTTTCCTACACATCGTGCAGTCTCTAATTCAGGATAGTGGTGTACTTCACTACCATGACTCAGAAATTACTCAATGTGGTTGATGTTAACTTATTATCCTCGGAATTTAACCTAGCGCTCTGATACAAACTTTGTCATGACCGGAATCTAGACCCCAAACGAGACCGGCGTTGTTGATGTCTCAGAGGTCACAGACAGGCCTACATACGTCATCATTACTTCATCTAGGTTAATTTTAGCAGAAAATTTGATTTTTTTGTTACTTAACATTCATAGAAGATATTCTACTTAAAGTCATAACCGTTCACAATCCACTATCTAATATTAAGATCATCAAATGAAAGAAATAGTCCATACTGGATTGAGTGTATACTTGACAAAATGGCACCAATACAATATCTGAAAAATAAGATGAGAAAAGAACGTTAGTGGAGCATACTCCACTAACTCAAACCTATATCTAATCTAGAATATAGTAGGAAAGCGTCCTCAAAAGCATGAGGGCCTACCAAATTTGGATGAATGCTCCATATCCGTGTAGCTTTAGTCTCGATCTATAAGCTCTAACGTCCACCTATGCCTGCACCTAAAAATGTAGAGTTTTATCGGATTATTACACACTTGTACTATGTATGGGTATATGAAAGCACACACCAAGGACATACATGATTAAGAAGAGCTCTTTCCTATCGATATGAATTATGGAAAGTCAACTCCGTGGACTTGCCAAATTTTGATTAGGAAAGTCATGCCATGAGAGAAACATGCATCATCATACTTATCATTTGCAAGCAACACATAACATATTACACATATCATATAATTCTTTCATATGCCATGAGACCTTGGAAACATGGAATTGACATTATGACTTCCCAAAACGAGGGCTCAACATATGGGATCTCAACTAGAGAGCCTTCTTTAGCAAACACACTTCATTCATACGTACTTCATTTTTATTCTTTCATATACTAGTGCAACCACCATTCATACCTAGGATGTAGTTTAAGAATCTCATCGGGTTCGCTGTGCAATGGGAAAGAATAACCTGGTTTTATTACTTAAGTCTAGCTAACCTCTTGATTGTCCTATTCTAACACATTTGGTATCGTTTATTTCATTATGTGCATTCGTTGAGGCTGGACTCAATAATTCTTTGGGATATTTAACCTTAACCGACATAGATCATTTGTGCATCATGAAATCCAGTGTGTAAGCCCCACACCAAAAAGAGGTGGAATCACCAGCTAAAGTGAACCAAAACATGCTGGCGTATATAGGGAATTGAACCCTGTTAGATCCCTATATTGACAGTATAGGTTCAAAGACTAGGATAAATAAGTAGACCCATACCCAGCATTGTCGGAAAGTCTCATCTCATGAAAGTTAAGTGAAACTCCTCCCTTATCGAAGAAAGGCATCAGCGCTCATAGCTAGCCTACCGTTGCTCAGTATAAAGTTCCGTTTCATTCAACTTATACATCATTGAAGTTGGCTTCTAGCATGAAGACATCATAGCTCATTAGATGATTTCTCATCTCATTATTAGTATTAAGTATGCACTAACATCAATACTTTCATTAGAGTGTTCATAGAGACTGGTCTCTCATTAGCTTTATATTTTCATAGGTAAGTACGTTTTCGTAACATTTACGTAGGCTCATTTGTGATTGCTCTCATCTTTCACATTAGTCTCTTATCATATTTTAACCTCATTCATTAACTTTAAAACATTTGCTTTTCATAATTACTGACCCTTTCACGTGAATGTTCATTTCATCATAAGCCAATGCACTTGGCAATTAGTTTGTTTCACACTCTTACTCAACCCTTCTAGGGTTACATCATTTTATCACATACATCTTAGTCTCACTTACCTTTAAACATATGCTAGACTTATGAGTCCACATATACAAGACATGCGGCTTCATTTATAGTTTGTTTAAGTGATTCATCTTTACCCAAGATTATGTGGTACAAGACTTATGCATCTTGTAGATATGCCAAGACATTGATTTCGATCTATAGAGGTAGCATTAATTAAATATTTACTTACCTATGACTTATGTGTCAATACGGAATTGGCAAGGGAACCCAATTTCGAATCCCTTGGACAATACTTAATCTTATTTTAGACTTGATAATTGCATTTTTCAGATTTTGGGAACCCTAGTTCGATTCCCATCAACCCCATAATATTTCCTTTCTTTTTCTCCTCTCCTTTTTGTTAAGTCAAGGAAGTTGTAGGTTCAATACCCCCACAAGTTCATTATTTTTATTTTAAATTATCTCTTAACTTTCTGACCTATCCAAGAGGTTGTTGTTTCAATCCCCACTCTCCACATTTATTTTTTCCTTTATTTTTCTCCTAACTCTCTCATCCATTCAAGAGGTTGTGGGTTCAATCCCCACTATCCATATCTATTTTTCCTTGAATTTTTCTCACGAAATTTTTATGAAATTTTCATTTAGTGAGGTCAGGGGTTCAATCCCCAATGACCTCACATTTTAAAAAAAGTTTAAACAAAGTTCATTTTTTTAAAAGTTGGCCGAGACTACAATTTCCAGCATGCTGGAAATTTAGTCTCGTCCAATCCATTTTGTCTTAATCTTTTGTTGATTTTTTTGTAGCTTTCATATAATGATGCATTGGGTTCAATCCACAGTGATTCAACTTATTTTACATTCATTTATCATTGCATTTTGTACCACTTTGTTTGGCCTAACCCAACCGACCAAATGTTGGAAATTTATTCACTATTTTCGGCTTCTTTTTATCGTCATTCTTACATTAATTCTTAAGGCATTTTGGAGATCTTTTAATGCATGTTTAAGTGTAATATTTTTAAGATTATATTCAGACAAGAATTACCATTACATATATCGACATTACACAACTTTTACACCTCACGATTTACACAAACATTCGCCATATAAAATTCAACCATAAAATCATATCATCTTTCACATACTTTCGGTTTACATAACCTAACATGCTTACAATTCTAAACACATAATCATGAACACATTATCACGAAAATCACACTTCATACTCAAAATACCATGCACATACCAAAAACATGACCTCTAATCTATTTCACATTGAGATCAAAGGGATACTAGGAACAAGGAGTTCAACAAGAATGGGAACAACCCTAGTTTCAAGATTCATTGAATTCACGGGAAAGATAATTCTCTTACAGAAAAGAGTCTAATAAATAAACCCATAAATGATTTCAATGTTGTTAAACCCACGACTTGCTGCCCATAAACCTTCTCCAAACTTTCCTCCAAATCCCAAAACTCTAACACAAACCCGACGGAACTTTGTTTTATGTTTTTGGTTAGCTTGTTTGTTTATATATTTTCGTGTAAATTCTTCAAGTGTGAAGAAATTCTGTAGCTTTTCTATTCTTGTGTTTTGGTTAGGAAGAGAACGTGAAATAAAGAGAGAGAGAGAGAGAGAGAGAGGCAGATCGTGAGAGTGGATGAAACATGAAAAAGAGAGAGGTTCCTTGGGATTAGGATTCTAGTTGAGACTTAGTCAAAATAAAAATCTCATGAATCAAGTGTACAAGACATATTACAAGTTACCATTTAACATACAAGGTAATACTTCCATAATTCTCAACACATAGACATTTCATTAAGTAAACCATTAATCATTTAGACTTTCTTATCAAATGTAATCCTAACATCAACCTAGGTAAGACATGAAGAAACAACCCATGCAACCTCTTCAATGCATACCTAATTGATCATTAAGACTACTAAAGAGAAGTATACTTTACTTCAACTCAAAAATTCAACATTCATTATTAAAAATACTAGAGGAAACATTCTTGCATTTAAGAACTTCACATAAAGAGAATCCTCTAAGATAACTCAAATTTACACCAGTGCAATACGAAAGTAGCATCCCATACTACTACTCCCACTTAATGCTCCTTAGGAATCACCCTAGAGTAGGCACATCACATCTAATCATTTACATAACATTTATTAACATGGAAATAAGACATAGAATAAACATGCTTCAAAAAAATTGTATAAAACATATTTATTCATTAACATTACAAGGACACACCAAGACTCCCTCCAAATGTCTACTTGTGCAATGCATAGATGGAGTCCCATTCAACCACCTACCCTAAGTAATAAACGCTTATGAAAACCTGATTCATTATATTTATTTGTGGTGTCTAGATTTATTCTACATAGACCATGAGCGCTTTACATGGGATCGTGGTATTAACCCCTACCGGATGAGGTATCCCTACTTACCTAAGGTAGGATCAGTCTTTTAGCCTTAACATCGAACCTCAATATCTAGTCCTATGCGGGCGCATAGTTAGGGGTGAAGGATATTGCTTCTAAGTACTATATCTCAACAAATGAAGAGTACCCATCTCAAGAGGTACATTGGATACTACATCTCATCTCACGCAGAATATCCACCCCTTTGTCAAATTCTCTCGGTGCTGATCATAATTCCCCATGGAGTTTTAGACATTCATTACATTAATTAGCTATTGGTTAAGATATTTCTACTAATTACTATATCTCAAACTCACGAAGAGTGCTCATCTCAAGAGGTTACTTTTGGATACTACATCTCAAAGCACGAAGAGTACCAACCTCTAGCCTATGCTTCATTAATTGGAAGGATCTTAGATGTCCTCTTCAAAGCCTTTTTTGCATATTGCCATACTTATTGCATTAAATGTAGTAACTCAACAATCTTTTCTATTTCTAAAAGCCTAGGTGGTTGCAAGTGAGAAGTTCCAGATTAAAGCTTGGAAAGTAGATTCTCGTCAAGATTGGTATTGTCACATCCCGAAACCACACTATAGAAGTTAGGGTCAATCTCAGATTGCAACCGGCGTACTTGACCTCTCGGAGGTATTGTCCAAGCGCTTACATATCATTCATTGCATATAAAGAATGAAAAGTAGTGCGGAATTAAACTTTACACAAAAGCATATCATAGTTAAAAACTTTTTTCATATGAACTCATAGCAAAAACTAAGTCTCAATATCATCAAACTTACGACACAAAAATACTTGGGACACGACCCATACTTCAAAATATAGAAATACTTAGTCTAATACAATACTTCAAATGGAAACATAAAAGACATTTATGCCCTCGAATCAAATGAGGACATACTTCGACTTCACTTGAATGACGTTATGATCCAAGTCTTCACTTTCGAAATGTTCCTCACCTACCAACAACTATAGATATAGATAAAAGCATGGATTAGTATAACCACATGTACTAAGTATGGCATAATGCATTAAAATCATGAAAACGGACATTTAGTAGAAATATGTATCTTTTAATTTAAAAATCATATTATAATAATAAGAACAACATTAAAAAATTTAGAAACACATAATATAACAATTAAACAATTAATCACAATTTTAAGCCAACATTACAGTGAGCCTTATTCACTATACAGTGAAGGAATTCACTTTTACACAATGAAGTTCTTCTTCTTCCTTCTTAACACTTCTTACATGTAGTCTTCTCACAAAAAACTATCCTAAGACCCACTTAAGCAACATAAAGATATACCTCCCATAAAACCTCCGTAAGAATACCTAAATGACCCTCAATAATACTGATAAAGAGACAAATACACAATTACAAGACACCAAATGTATCAACATAAGATAATATGATATTCACATACCAAAGACTATTAAAAGACTTACTTAAGTAAATCAAGAAGATAACGTCCATGATTGACCTCTTCAAGACTATCTAAATAATCCTTAAGACTTCCTAAGTTTAGATCATGTCCACATAATCAACAAATTTCCCTTACTAGAGTTATTATTGAGACTCATCTAGGTAAGATACGAACTGACCATCCCTATGCCCCCTTCACACCTTAAGTAGACAACCCTTAACTACTCTAGATAAGTACTTATTCAATTAACATACTTTCTTGACTTAAGTCATTATATTCATTAGTTCATTTAGAAGACATTCAACACATAAAGAACATTCAAGTAATGGTCTTGGACAAGACCTAGGAACTTTTAAGTAACACCTTCAAATCCTATTGTGCAATGTCTAGATAGAGTCCCATACCACCACCTAAACTTCATAAAACTTCTCTAATTCTAATAGGTATTCCATATGATGAGAAAACGAAATAACTGACATAGACCATGATAGCAAGACATGGAATCCAAAGTTCTAACCTACTCCAATGACGGTGTTCTACTTGCCAATGGTACAAGTTAGACACATCCCATGTAGGCACATGGTTAAGGAATATGAGGGGCATGCTTTGTCATCTAGTATCTTTATTAACTAGAAATACTTCCCTTACCATACTCACTCGGTGCTAGCATTCGTTCTCAAAGAGTAATTCACATTAAGGTTCATATAAAAGGGTTCCATATCAAGTTCACAACCCAATTACATTTACCCTACCAAATAGGTCTTGGGTTAACCTTACAATGGCGACACGAAGATGATGATGACTTTCCTAATGTTTGATATATGTCGTTCAATCTAATCAACCTTAAGTACATCATTCCTTTACATTGAAGGATACAATTACGGCTTTCTACTTCAACATTCATAACTTTACCACTAGGTTCAAGGTTTTCACATAAAAGACCCTTTTAACTTCATTTAAGGTCAAATGTCATTCACACATTCAAATCTAAGAGAATTTAGCATCCAAAGTCAAGACATCACATATTCATATTCATATATAGATCAAGTAATGGACACAAGTAAACCAAGACAAGACACCACATACTTCACTTTAACAAACATTACATGCCATTCTAGAAACACATAGACATAAGCATGTCATCTTCAAGTCATCCTATACGCTATCATACCATCATCGATGTGAACAACATAGACTCATTCAGTCAATTAGTAATAACCAAGTAAAATCCCTAAGACAATACACACAAGGTCAAAGTCATAGTCTAACATGATAACCTAAGATGACATTAATAGAAAAACAAATATATGACTTCACATGTAGATAAATATTGTCATGCTTCACAAAATCAACTAAACAAATAGTAACATTAATTCAAGTAGTTTCCGACTAGTCTACGATCATCATAATACATAAAGTAATGCCGACAAGGCCACATCAATTTCAAGTAAAGCACATAACACCTCCATCATAAAGTGTACCATGCCAATCACAATATAATTGAAGTATAATGAACATCAAAATAAAGGAAATAGGGAATCCTACGAGCACTCCATCTTCAATACCTCAATTCAATGCCAGATCATTCAATTCGATATTATAGGGCCCTTACCCGTAGTCATAACCAATAATTAAACATAATTATATCAATTATCAACAAAACAAGGTTAATTAAATACATAATCACAAATGTAACACCACATAGATATCAATTTATTATAATTATTACATCATTAGACAGCCCATGGAAATCTACACCAAAATTCATCAACATTAGGTCAATATCAAGTAACCCATAACTTACCCACAAACTAGGGTTCATCCAATTCATGGGTTCATAAGTAAGTTAGGTTAAAATCATAAATAAAATAAAAATTTAATCCATAATAATGTTTAAAAAATATTAATGCAAGAACCCATGGTAGAATAATGAAATTGGATAATTAAACTTTGAAAACTTTAGAAAACTTCTTTAGAGTTGAGATCCTTGATGAAGAGAGTTTCAAGGATAAAAATCCATACTTAAATTATTATAATTATTCAATTTTATGAATAATATCCACTAAATTCAACAATCCAATCTCTTCCTTGACTTTGGACTTCAATGGAGTCTTAAGGAATTTCTAAGGGATTTTTTGTTTTTGATTTGGAAGAATGAATTCTTCTAAGTGTTAAACACTTATATATACATTTAAAATACCCAAAATACACCTAATTAACTGAAAATACTCTTATTAGGAAGTGGGGTTAAATTACAACTTCAGCCTCACTTAACAGTAAAGTTGCATGCAGGGTAGTGCCCATTGACAGAAGCCAACCTACGGACCATCCCTTGACCAATGGACCGTCCTGTTGGTCACTGGTCTAGGATGGAGGATTGTCCTTGGTACCTCCTTTCCCCAGTATAAGTCCCAAATAAATTAACCCAACCAACGGGGCGTTGATTGACCCACTGGGCGTTGATTGCCTCCATGGTTTGGACTGTCTTGGGCAGCCTTGACTCCAACTTTGGGTCCTTCCTTAAGGACCGTTGGATGGTGCTTGGGGATGTTTTTCCCGGAAGTTTCCAAATAAAACATGATATTATATGAGTTCAGTAACTCTTAGATGAATTTCACCCAAAATGAACACGTAAAACTCGATTAAAACATTCTTAGACACACAAAGTCATTTCAAGGCACATCTTTCGAACATCATGGACGTTTGACCTCCAAACATCACGAAACTCGACACACTGCCTATATAGATAATAATAACTAAAATAAGAACCTTAAACCCTCATGAATCATATATAAACGCATATAACCATATATGAGTCACATGGATCACTTAGTCGTCGAACATCTTGGTCGTCGCATGTTGTTTGACTTCTAATGCACCTAAATTCTTAGACATTGCCTCCTTAACACATAATATACCTATTAAGGACCTTACACCATCAATACCAATATGTTAGGATCTAGTTTGCCTAAGTCATTTTTGAGGTCTTACAGGTCTGTCCTCATATGTTCGAGGACATGAGTTATGTTTCTAGTTTTCTTTTATTAAAGGCGTTGTATAAGACTTAGCATGTTTCTTTCAATGAAAAAGGTCATGACCCTATTAGAATAATATGTGTCTAATATGACTTATGCTGATTACACTTAGTGTCTTACATTTTATGAAAGAGTTTTCCTTATTATTATGAAAAGTTTTTGTTCTGCACTAGTTTTCATACCTATGTGACGAATGAAAGCTAAAATGATTGTACAAGACCGCGGAGAAGTCAAGTACATCGTGTGACGCCTAGTGGTACTCTTGGGTCGTTATAACATTCTCCCTATCCTCCCCCCCCACCATCAAAATTAAGGACCTTTCATAAATACCCTTTCTAAGAATATCACCCCTCACATTCACATGCTTGTACCTCTTACTCTCCCATATTTGAACTCATAGGCCTAAAATTCCAATTGGCATTTACACTTTAGAGTAGTTCTAATTTAGGAACTCTTGGTCATTAGTAATTCTTCCATCACCACTCAAAGTCTCATAGGGATTTACCAACTGGAATTAAAAGTCCACCCATAAAATGAGGATTTCAAGTGACTTAGACATGAGTTAAAATACTCAACTATTCATACCCACCACCCAAAGTAATTCTATTAAATGGGAAACAAGTCTTATTCATGAATACCAAGGAAACTCAGTGACCTTACCATCTAAGCACATTATACTCATTCGTGGTAAGCCTAGAGAACATCTTTACCTTAAATTCTAAGGTTGGAGCAAATCATAACTCAGTATCTACATTCCTACCTTCTTTTAAATGAGTTGCTCAATCAATCCTTCATGACATCATCTAAGTATCACTATTTATCAATACATTCTGTATCCAAAACAGACCAGAAATCACCTTTTCAAAAATCTGAAGGTTTACTCGACTGTTACCATCGATAGACCATAGTCTGATCTATGGCTTTTATTGTGCATCCGTCGTTTTCCACTGAAGCTCCCCCAAGACTCAACCAAGACTATCGACTAGGTGTCAATCCACAAGCAGACCTACGGTCTATAAGTCACACTACAGTTCGTGATCTGTTTCCATGGATTGAAACTCAAGTTAACAATCTTATAACAAGAACTAGGGATGACCAGTATGGATCGTCGTTCAATCTACAATCTGTAGGTCTGATCCTAGGTGAGGTTAGAAGTTACTTAGGGGGAATTTACTGATAAGTTAAACTCAAACGTTCATAACTTTTAGCACAAACTGAATTAGGTGATCCATGACCTTTGATATGATATATAATTGAATTATCTTTTTATATCCACCGAGTTTGCTAAAATCGGACCTCTAAGTAAAAAGTTATGCCCATTTTAGTGAAGGCCTATCAAGTAGACCGAAATTACAGACCATCAATTGAACGACGGACCGTCGATTTAAAGACGGCCCGTCAATCCAGTTCATCGATTGGTCCACCTACAAAATTTTCAGGGGTCTTTTGATCTTTTCGTAGTTCGTTTTACCCCTAAGATACGTCGTTTAAACACTAAATCATGAGACTTTAGTCAGTTTAAGCCTAAAAAAAGAACAAGAACTTACCTAAGTCAAAATCATAAATGAAAACATACAAAATTAGAAGCAAGAGAAGAGAAAAAGGTCAAGAACCCTAGTTGAAGAAAACATCAAAGTTCCATCAGTTCTAGCCCCGTAATCTAAAGATTTCTTTGTGGAATGCATAACCAGGTTTGTGGGATTTGACTAGTAGGTTCCTCTAACCGATTAGGTCCCTAACTTTTAGTCAATTCTTCATTTTTTTTTATCACGAATAGACCTAGGATTTCTAGAATTACAGTAGATCATCATGAATTAGTTATATATATGCTCCAAATAAGATGGTAAAGTTATCACTCATTTTATCGCCTGAATTTTAGAACCAAATCTATTTATGTCTTTTGTTCTTGAATTACACATGCTAGGTCAGATATTTCAGTTAGTAGAGAAATATATGCCTCAGTTACTAATGCATAATTATCGTATTAATTGTTTCATTCTAATTTTGCATGTTTAGTTTTGGGTTATCCAGTATTTACAGAAATTCTGTCATAATGTCTTAATCTTTTTATTCATTAGGGATAGCATAATACTAAGTTGGACTAGGATTTAGCGTACCTAAATAGTATTAGAACTACTTGTCAAGTAGGTTGTAAGTCCCTTATGTGGGAATCAGTTTAGTGATCACACCAGCATGCTTTTGTACCTCTTCTAGGGTATATTCACCCCTCTCGATGAGGCATATCCATCAGACACCACATATATCTTATGTGGTTTTATTATCAGTTATTAGTAGCACTCACAGTTCAGTCAAACTCTATTGCATTAACCATATTTACAGTTCAGTTAGTATTCACTCTCAGCATGTTATAAATTTTGTCATTGCATCCAGTTAGCTCAGAATTCATTCTATCATGTTCAGAATATTATACTTGCTTTTGTGCTTGTTATGTTATTCTATTTCAGCTTTACTCTATTCTACAAGATCAGTACCTTTCAAGTAGAGATGCATACGTGCGCTACATCTTCTCGTGATGTAGGTTCAGGTTCTCAGCATCCAGATCGCTTAGGTTGATTCCCTGTCTTTAGTTTAGTAGAATCAGTGGTAAGTCCTCATTCTCCGAGGACAATATTCATGAGTTATTTCTAGTATTTTAGTCTTTTAGTATAAGTTTTTTGTAGACTTAGTTGGGGCTTGTCCCAGCAATTCTAGGCACTTAGAGGCTATTTTCAGACATAGTTTCAGCTTAGTTTTAAGTTAATAACTTCTTTGTATTTAACTCATCAGTTTTTGTGTATCTCATTTTTATCATATGGGTATTCTCCATCTTTTCATTTTTATTATGATTTAGCTTTCGCATAAGTTTATTTTCTTTAGTATGCTCATGATAATGCCAGCATGGTAAGCTTGGGATGACTTGTGATCCTAGGTCTCGTGTCTGTATTTTGTAGGTAACTCAGGGAGTGACAATCAAAGTCCACCTTAATCACAAAAGAGTTCTTAACCATGGAGGATTTAACTTCTACCCTCATATAAAGGAGTTTACTAATTCAATATCAATAGGTATCACCCTAGAACCACTATTCGTCAAATTCCATCACATAAAAGAAATTCATAAAGTCTAAGTTGAGTTATACTAATCCACTTCACATGGACTTAACTCAACCCTTGCATTCTAAGAATCGCAAAAGTTCACCATTTTCGACATGCCAAGCCATAACAAGACAAGTATTACTAGAATTACTCCTAAAAGGTTCATTACCTTATATTTCTCATCATTAAACTCTAAAGTATCATCCTATACCTTTGACGTATACTTCATTTTCTCTTTCACTAGGGTTAGGTCAAGATAAATCTAAAATCATTTTAACCTTTATTATCACTTTTTGATGGAATCTACCAACCAACCATGCCTACGTAATATCTAAGCACCCTAGTCAAATGATCATACTTAAGATCAATCTTAAAAGACAACTAACTCTTTCGAAGTTGGTCAACACCTATAATATTATTCCATACCTAAACTAGGTAGTACATGCAACCTAAAAATCAACTTGAAAACAAAATATAATCGCAATATATGGTATAAAAATATCTTCCTCAATTTCCACTCTTGAATAGGCTCATTTCGTAAGTATCAATTAACTACAAAGGTTCTATCATTAATTAGAATAACTTCATAATAGTCTCACTAAGAAGGAACACGATCCCCCTCGTAGAATCAAGCCTACACAAACACATGAAAAATTCTAAATAACATTTAAAAGCAACAATTTGGAAGCATAAATCACACACAAGTTATTTCCTCAAATCTCTAAGGTCACATAGCCTCAATTGGCATCAAAACCAACCTTTCTCCCTCACATGTAGCATAAAACCTCCTTACACTCAAATCCTTAAAGAACAACAAGTAGGGGATAAGAGAGAGAACTTATTGATCTATAAAATGACTTAGAGAATGAAGATGTGAAGTTTCCCTATCATTCTAAAGACTTTCACTCATAAATGTGTCGCGACTCACACCAATGAACAAGACTTTATTAGACGTGGTTTTGAGACATCCTAAGATCAATGCATAATCCTTATGCTTGATACCAAGTTTGTCACAACCCGAGAGCACCCCCTAGTTGTAACACGGCATATTCGACCTCACAAATGTCTTATAGAAGCCATTAGCATTCTTAACATTAAGAATATGAGAAATAACAAAAAATTTGAAACTTTTATTTAACAATCAAACACTTTGTAATAAGGTATCCATGACTCTTTGTCTTAAAAACCATCTATAGACTTTAACTTCATTTTAGTACAACATTGGGACACGACCCTTGCATTATCTAAAAACTTAAAAAAAGATACAATAGGACATAGTAGGTTCGTCCTCAAAACTATGAGGAATACCCAAGTCTTCATTCTCAAAACCATAGAAACCTATCTTCCTTTCGACTATCCAAACCCTACACTTTGTGGAAAATGTATAAAAAATGGGTTAGCATAAAAGAACTAAGTATGGAAGCCATGCATAAAACCATTGAAACATTCCTGAAAAGGGACATTTAGTTCAAACGATGCTTTATGCACATTGAATATCATTCTTTAAAGGATTTGGAAAAGATAAGTTATATATATCTCACATTAGGCACAAGGATAACAACATCACCAACGCATAGTCTCATAACATAGTCATATACTGCACACTATCTAACAAAAGACATGCTATACATGCACATATTAACATATCAAGTTCATAATATAATAATAGAACAACTACATGCATAACCCTAAGTTCTACTTATGCATTGAAAAGGTAAGGTCCATAGTCCTACCTATACTAAGTATCACTTTTAGGTCATCATGTTCATACTTGACATAGGTTCATACTAAGACATAAGATATCTAACGTCATACACTTAAACTTTTTTTAAGGAATCTCAATCATAAAGCTAATCCAAATAAAACATGTATCACCCATATAGCCTCATAACATAAATAAAACCAATCATAACACACATTTATACTAATCTTACATAAACATAAGTCTTTATTTAATAAGAGACTCTAATCCTAACCTTTCTTAAAGTCCACTTGTGAAATTCATAAGTAGTGTCCATAGTCCTACCTATACTACGTAAACTCTTCATGAAGTCATGGCTAGAGTTCATATTCTTATCTTAGTTCCTTTCATTACATTCAGGACACATTGCCATAACCGATATAGACCATGTGAGATACATGAAATGTGGTGTTCGAACCCCTCACCTAAAAGAGGCGGTACTACTTATGAAGGTAACACCTACATACATAATAGCTATCTAAGTGGATCCAATAAGCTAAGACTCATGGGGCTGCAGTTATAGAAGAAGGAGATTGCACTAGAAACCCGGACTTTCTAATATAAAAGGTTTCCATCTCATGAGACAAAACATATCCTTGGGAAAACGGACTTATCAACATAGAAGGAACCCATCTGGTAATCCAAACTTGCTAAACGTAAAAGCCTCCATCTAATTTTCATCTTCACTCGGTGCTAATCTCAAACTCCCATTTTAAACATCTCTAAGAATTTACGTAATATTAATTCATAAAGTAGGTATTAGGGAATTATTCCCTCATATATCATATATCTCAAAGAATTCTAAGATTAGAATATAGCCTTTCATCATAGAAAATATATCATGTGAGAAAGTCCTTTCATATTATAATAATGTAGTTTAGTATAGAGTACAATTAAAGAAACCTTTCAAGAGACTCATGTTCACTAGATTATCAATAACCTTATTCATTCATTCATTCATATGTGTGTACTTATGTGGGTAATTCTTTTACATAAACACCTTTATACAACAAACGTTCATACCTTGCTAATAATATTCTATTCATCCATAATAAGATGTATTGGTGTACATTAGAATTTACCTTTCCATTGACACCATAAACACATCATATTAATATATATGCATGGGGAGTGTGTGTGTGTACATGCTTGTTCTCACAATTGCATAATTAACATTATCATTATGAGTACTTCTCTTCAAGAGTGATAGCACCACCACCATAACATTCCAAGTCCTGTACAATTTACGTATACTGCAATTAAGGGTCGTAGACCACACACCCAACATTCATCATAATAAACATGGATACATTTATAATACAAGTAGGTCATTCATAGCATGTATACAGTAATACATTAATCTAGGGGATGATGTGGGCAGCTTTCTTCCAAAATAGCACCTCATGCAACCACAAATAGATGATACAATATTCCTAACCCATTCTTCATGTTCATAACATATTCATAACATATGATACATAGACATATTAGGGTTCTAAGAAAGATAGACATCATAATAATACAATAATCTATACTAACAAGTAGCATATCCACCATAAGTGGATCAAACCAATCAACCTATTACTACACAATAGGTAAATACATCCACAACAAGTAGATTATCAATTTAAGAGAAAGATTACTTACAATTTAATACCTTCATTCTTAGCATTCAATGGATACCTTCAAGGATTACCTTAATTTATGCATATTCATACTTTTTATATGTTAACATAACAATACAATAATGAATTTCACAAGAACATATTCAATAACAAAACTAAGTGAATGTCTATCTATGAAATCTCTAAATAACTGATATGGAAGTCAGGACAGGCCCACAACATACTAATGAACTAATAATAAAATTGAAAGCAATAAAGGGATCCTCCAGAAAGAAAGGATGCTCACCACATGACTCTAAATGCGCAGCTGGATCAATGATGCACTGAATGTCGATCCTAGTAACATGTGTCTGCATCGTAATAAGATGCAGCCAAATGGCATTAGTAAATTAAATGTACAAGTTTGGGAGGAGAATAATAGAATAAGTCATAAGCTTGAAAGTAATTTAAGAACATACGAGGCTCAACTCAACTCAAAATAACTGAACTTGTTTCAATATAAAATAGTTTAAAACAAGCCCAATATAAATAAAGGTTGTTTAAGACATGATGTCAACTCTCTGTTCGTGCAAAGATACATATAAAACTGAAATGTATGTAAAAACCCAAATAAATCGTGTATATAAGAATACAATTATCTATATTGAAATTTCTCTAACTGACAACCATCATGTAAGAGTTATTGTGAGGATACAATATTTTGCCTCATGCTGCCATAGCCGTTATTTACCTTGTTGAGTGTATATATATTGAACGTCTAAGTATATCCACTAGTCTATGCTAAAAAGTTAAGAAATCATCTAAAAAGTATGACCCTGTTCTATCCATGTTGCTACATTGTTTATGATGGTTGTTAGTTGTTTGAACTCTCCCCCATATCAGCTCTCTATGCTACTCCCAAAAATATGATACTAGCTCTTATGTTTAGGATCATACTTATTTATGTGATTTGAGATAATTGCTCAAAAACATAGCTAAAAGACTTCCTTGGAAATCAAAGTTTCCCCTCTTGCTTAATTGTTATGGCATTTACTCTTTTCAGATTACTAGCTCATGCTCTTTAGAAATCTCACTTTTCATTCTTATTCAAATGATAAAATATTGTAAACTCTTTGGTAATACATAGTCCCCATATACTTTTTTGAAGAAATGAGCTTCAAACTTTGCACATTACTATGTACTAAACTTGAACTTTAATTCTTAAAACAAAGTTAAAAACGTTAGCAAAAGGCTTCTTGAAAAGACTCTAAGAACCTCCAGGACATGGCTCTTAACTTTCCTTGAATTTGAATTTATTGATTAAAAGTTGTAATTCATGTTTGTGGATGATTTGTCGATGTTTAGAAGTCATTTAGTGTAGTTAGTGTCAATGAGAAGTGATAATACACTTTAGAAAGACTTAAACGGACTAAATAATGAAAGTTGAATGACAAAAGGATGATTTGGGCGCATCCCAAGTGTGTCGTGCCATCCCCCACTTACTGGATCTCTAAAATGGGGCACTGCTGGCTTGCCGCCCCATCCTGCCTGGCGCTATGGGGCGTGTCGCACCAACTGTTCCTTCAGGCAAAATTGATCTCATTTTATTATTTTAAATAGATTAATTCCAATTCCTTTTCTCAAATTCACTTCATGATCACATACCCTAGGCATATACTCAAAAATCTAACTCGAAACAACTCTAAAAATCACTAAAACATCCCAAGAAAACCCATCAACCACATGTAAGTTCAATAATGAAAAAAATTCAAGAATATTAAATCTAACTCTTTTAAGAAAAAAATCACTGAATTAAACATGTTTTGGTGTGTGGTTGAACGGACCCAACGCTATGTGATCTCACATACCTCATAGGTTTCACCCCTTAACGAAATCCACAAGGATTTCTTACGAAGATATCGAATATTGAATTTTTCTTCTCCTTTCTCCACTTTTCTCTTTTCTCCAAGCCCTAGCATGAACTTCAACTTTTCTACACTTACTACAATCTGATCTGACCCTAATTAATTATTCAAAAATAGAACAAAATTTTTGTTTAAGGAAAAGAACATAATGCCCTTCAAAATCCGGATTGGACATATCCTTATTTGAACAACCCACTTTCCAATAGCTATATGTCACTCATACAAACTGAAAAACGTGAAAACTCAGTGGCGTTGGAAATATCATTCCATGATCATTACTAACATATGTGGAATCACACATAACTCATCCTGAGCTACGATTTATGGTCGTTTGAAGTTGAACCAAACTCAACTTTAGCACAATTAACAAATTTCCAGACTTTTATATTGTTTCCAAAAAAGACTATTTCCAATTTCTATCTTCTTTGTATTTACGGGTTCTTACGAACATAATAATATTTTACTATACATATTTCAAGTATTTCATCTATTTCTAGACTGAAAACAAGTCTCATTGTATCCTCTTCTAAGTGAAAAACTCTTTTTGCCCCAAGGCATAAACTATACTCTATATTTTACGATTACACTTTCGGACAATGATTCATTTGTACCACACTGACACTATATAGTGATCAATGAACTATAAGTTCAAAATATCATCTTTCTAAATGAAATAAAATCTACTTGAATGGAGCATTTTATTTGGACGGAGCACCCAGGGTGAGACACTTGGTTGAATGAAACCTTCATCAAGATTGTTTTTCAACTGCAATTTTAACTCTTTCAACTCAGTTTCAGTCATTCTATATGTCGTAACAGAAATAGGTCGAGTATCAGGATGAATATTGATAATAAAGTATATTTCTCTCACATGAAGGACCTCTAGAAACTCACTAAGAATTTGAACCAGCTTAATCGGTGGTGTCTCAATACAAGAGTCATTAACTAGGACAAAGTGATAGATGAATTTCATGGTAACTAACTTTCCCGCCTCAAGGTATGAAATGTAAGGACCCTTAGGCACTGGTAAACTACTCTTCCACGCTATAACTAGCTCTTTCGGAAACTCAAACTTAACAACTCGATTTCTACAATCAAGTGAGACATAACAACATAAAGCTAGTTTATACCTAAAATAACATCAAAGTCCATCATGTCTAGCTTGACTAAGTCAGCCATGTTGTCCTTGTGATTAACAAAAATGGTACAATCGATAAACTCTCTCATCTAGAATAGACTCACAAACAGGTGTATAAACATTGTAGATCTCAAGAAGTTGCTCGGGAATAAATATCAAAATTCATAGCAATATATCAAGTCTCTAAAGATACATTAACACATGGAAGAAGAAATGCATATACATCAAAAGTGAAGACTTTTATCATACCCGTGAAAACATTATGTGGACTGTCTTACTCTTGGTGAGTGGTGATAGAATACAGATGGTTTGCTCCTCCGCATGTCCCTTAAGTAGTTCCTCTAGGTGCATTTTTCTTGCAGAGCTACTGAAAAAGAATGGGCTTTATAGACCCCATTACCACTACTATGCCTATTCTTAGGGCACTGTCTCATTAAGTGAACTCTATAACCCTACTTTAAACAATCAGTGGCGCCGTAAAGACACACTATTAGGTAGTTCCTAGCACACTTAGAACATGTAAGAGTCCAGTTGGCCTCTTGTGGCACACTACCTTGATACTGAGCAGGTATAACTATGAAGTTGTGCGAATTTTTGTTTCTCAATTCACCTATTTTCATTGGTGAAGGTTTACTAGCATATGATAGAGCAGGTCAATTTGGATTTTGTTGAAAAGATAACATATTCATATTACTCTTTCTGCTATCCGGACTCATTATCTGTTGTCTTAGCCTTATTGTTGTGGAACTTTTCCCTATCGTTTAACTTGTCATTCTCAACCTGTTGCATATGGATCATAAGCCTTTCTATGTCCATGTCTCCTACAAACATATATGTCTTAGCCTCCTTAATATAAAAGAGACTATCCAAGACACAAACAAGCTCATCATATGCTCATCATATCACAAATCATCTCCACATCATAGTGGAATATCTTAGTGAACTTGAGGTTGAACTTATGCATACTCAAGGAAATATTCTTAAGAGTGAGAAATTTTCTTAACTTTGCCTCTCTCAGCTCACAGGGAAAGAAACTCCCTGTGAAGGCTCTGTCAAAAAAGCCAACTCACAATTGGTGTCCCTTCACATCTAATCTTCTCCTATTGGTCGTACAAAATCCAAGAAACACCCTTGAGCTAGTATGAAGGTAGTTCCATGCACTCAACATATGTGATACGCTCAAACTTACTTCTTAAATAAGAAGTAAAGCGGTCGTGTCAAAATCCTTGGTCCGGCATCTAGAAAATTTCACTCCGCACCTTGGTACGGCTACCTGTGTTGCTATACTAACCCTTACCTTGACCTCATATTAAGCATCGTATTCGATATTTCACTAAGTTATTACCTCATACCAATCAATACTCGCCTATTATATAGTATACACTAAATCTATGTTTATAATTTTTTTCCTATTACCTACCTCCTTGGTCCGGCAAGTAGCATTAAGGCGAGTTCTAATGTTGGCCATCAATTAAAAAGACTTCTAAACGAAAGAATTATTAATACATGCAATACACTACTCTAGAATTGTTATTTTAGTTAGGTTTTACCTCTTCATTTGCCTATGGTTCCCACAACCCTAGTTATGGAGTTTAGTTACCCATAGTCATAATCACAATATTCAAATATATGATACAAGAATTCATGTACTTACTTCAATGATAAGGAGTAAAATCTGAAAGTTCGCTCGATTAATTAACAAAAATCACCAACAATCAATTCAAAGAATCTCAAAATAATCAAGAATCTAACAATAATCTAGGATCTAACCAAATAATCCCGAGTCTACCTAATAATACCGAGTCTAACTAATAATACAGAGTGTAACATCAAAAATGAGGTTTTTTTAACTATTTATAAAAAATAAAAACCTAAGTAAACAAGGATTCTATTTGCTGAAAATCTGTCAAAACGCAGCTGGGTCGACGGACCTCGTGACAGATCGTCGTGGTCATGACGGACCATCATGAAATCCGTCGTCCCATACTTGTGCAATTTCTTCTGCTGCTCTCTTCATTACCCTCGACGGCAAGTATGACGGATCGTCACAGGCACAACGGTCCGTCGAGGGTTTTCATTTCAAAATAGTTAAACTCTTGGAATATGGGTATTTGGACTACTTCTCTGATTTTCATGACGAACCTGCACGACGGACCACCATAGACATGACGAACCGTCATGGACTTCGTAACCCCATACTTGGTAAGACTTCCCCATCTTCCTTCAGCAGTTGCACTACACTGCCACCTACGGACCGTCACAAGCTCCGTAGGTGGTCTCTTCTGCATTTCTTCGCTCAAAAACCTCCACATTCATCTTTGGACAGATTTCCTGGTAATAAGGAGAAACTTATATAAAAATTAGAACAAAAAGGCTTTTGGACACACTAAACTTAAGGAAAATGTATTAATAATACAGTGAAATCACGGTATATCAATATGCAACATGCATCACCTCAAAAACTTTCTACAATATCTCCACAAAGTTTTCTGGATCATTAGTATGACTAATAACATGCCGGTATAGTCTCATGAGTAAGGTTTGGCGAGAATATAGTGTATGCAAACCTCAACCCTGCGTACCTTTTCAAGTAGAAACATGGTTTCTGATGGACTTTCAACCCAAAGAAAAGAAAAACACAATATTTATAAACACCATATAAGAAATAATAACAATAGGATAGAAAGAATCATACTCGTTCTTGGACACACTTTAGATTGCCTCGATAAAAAAGTACATCCATTCACAAGAGTACAGGATCCAATATTGTGCTGAAAAATTCAATATGCATTATTATGAAGATGAATTCTTATGTATACTTTAAGAAATAACAACTCACAATGCCGAACTTCCTTTAAGCTTGAAACAATTATTCTTTAAAAAACAAAATCCACAACCAGTGATGACTCACTAAAATTAAATTAAAGTAACAAGTCGTCAAGATACATGGTCAAAATAAAAATGATATTAGATCAAAACAATAACAAAAGAAACATATAGAGGTATGGTCAAATTTTATATAAAAGTGCGAGCATCATGAAAAAAAGTCATAAACTAGATTTAGTATGAAGGAAGGAGTCTCCTTCTTCAACAAGTAAGCAACTCGAAATTAGCCATTAACCATACCATGTAATAAGTACCCCGAGTGAGTGAAAACATCCTTAAGGATGACTGAGATTCTTCAAAAATGCCAACAGATGTTTATTGGACATGCACCATCATTTTTGAAGAGTAGAAGCAACACAATTTTAACTGAGTAAAGAATTCAGGTAAATTATATTATGTTACTAAGAAGTTCAACATCATTCGTATACCTCATCAAGTTATTGAATGTGCGAACATATATGAATTTTATTGGTTTCGATAACAAACACATAAATTATTTTAATTTATATATAAACGATATGATTTTACACCAATAAGTATCAATGTCGTTGAATATACCTTGTTCAATAAAGACTGCCATATTTGGTTAAATTCCTATTCATTCACTTTATCAGAAGAATCCTGGTGGAAAGTTCTAGAAACTTCCTGCATCATAAATAGTACCGAGTTATAGTTTTTAGTTTATAAGTTCGTAATCCTACAAAATGTTACTTTTTATGTACCAAATTGAATTTCAACTTAGTAAAATAATACACTCTTGAATATTTATAAATTTACATATTTTGAACTAAATAAAAAATCTCAATAGTTCATTACATTTCTATATAGAGTTCATGTTTCGAGAGAGGATTATGAAATAGAAGTAATTTAGTAAATTATAGATTGTATTTATTAATTTGTTAATGGTAAATTTTTTGCTAAGGTGATATTAATTCGAAAAAGGGGGGTAAGTTTTTCAATTCCAACCCTTTATATTGGGAAGGTTAAATTAAAAACCACAAAATTTAGTGAACTACATCCTATATCTCATATAATTTTATACTTATCCACATTACTAACAATATTTGTCCTAAAATCAATTTACAAACGAAAAATAGAATTGATTTATTTTCCTTTTTTCCCATAAACTTAATTCTTTTAAAAATATAAATATTATAATATTATTTAAAACACTCTCCATTTTTAATGTTGGTATTGATCAACAGTATATATGCATATCCTATATAGAAGTGAGAATTAATAGGACTAACACAAAAATACAATTTGTACAAGAAGCTAAGAAAAGTGTACTATTACCATATTTTATAAGGCAATAAGGCTGGGACTAAGAAAGTATCAATTGGTTGTACTGAAGGCAGCATTTATTGTACGTAAATTTAGGCTTAATCAATATGGGACACCTGGCTCACTACATGGGAACTTGTGACACATGTTTTCTTCTTCGATTTCTCACTTTCCCCTTCCATCGTCCTTCCTCTTTTCTCCAATTTTGTAAACATCATATTTGTTCTTCAGTTTCCCCATGGGTGTTCTGTAATTTTCATTTGGTTATGGTAAAATAAATATACATCTTTAAATTTGAATCACTAATTTGGGATACTTTTGAAATGGTTTTACCATAGTCTTGGTTTTTTTAAAATAACAACATTTTCTTCTTCTTCAAGCTGAAAATGAAAATAAGGAGCTTTTTTAGTACGTTATTTTTTATTGCATGTTTCTAATTTTGTTTTATGTACTTATGGATGTTTGAAAATTTACTTTCCCCTTATTATTCTACTCACTTTTCTCTTTTTTCGTCTTTACCAAGTTCACAACTTTTTGGTGGTCACGATATGTTCGGTTCTTCCATTTTTTGCTTTTTGAGTAGTTTATTTTAGAATTTTGTACTTCCATATTCCTAATTTGATTTTATTTACTCATGTATGTTTCAGTATTGGTTTTCCCTTCGTCTTCTACTCACCTATCCTGTTCTCTATTTTTATCTCTATTGACTACTTCTTGCAACAAGTTTACTTCATTTATATAATTATGGATTTCATTATTTTTACACTCTTTGTCACTACCTCTTCTTGCTGAATAAGGAGAAATAGACGAAAATAAAAAATCACATGTGAGCTTGTCAACAAAGCAACAAAACTATAAAGGATTTTTTAAAGAAATTAGTTGAGCACACTGTTCATTCCATTTTATTTAAATTAGATTTACAGAAATAGTAACAATTGAGTATAAATCAACTAAACAACTCTCAATCAGCTTAGTGCCTATTGAAGTGATAATGGTCAAATGGGTGAATACAACTCTTAAGTCAATTTAATGTCATTAGAAGTGATAATGGTCAAATAGTTGAATTTGTTGTTTTCCTCAACCTAACTCTCCAACAATGTTGGAAACGAATAGAAACCTTATAAGTGTTTGAGAAGGTAAGTGTTTATTTTTTGTATCGCAAAAGAGGGAAGTCATATTGGTTGCTTTGAATAATTTAGAGCTTTTTTTATTTGTTTCTTCAGTTAAGGCACATCCCAATATCCATTGTTATATATACTCAACTATCAGGTGTATAAGTTTTCTATTGGAAATATTTTTATTTTATTTTCACTTGAAACCAGGATGGAACCTTGTGATGTATGTTTATCAGTAATCCCACAAAACAGAAAAGGGGAGGACTATGCCTTACCCCGAATATACATCACAAATTGCGAATCAATCAAGACAAAAACAGAATGATCAAAAGATATAGTATGATTCATTCTCAAGCTTAGTCCAAATATCTAATCCTAAAATTTGGCAATTTCGATTCATATAAGATAAATGAACTTCTATCTGAAATATTACTATTGAATATGTAGGTAAAGTGGACTATCAATAGTTCCGTGTGTGCTGAAAAATAATTAGTGATAGTCACGTGGAAACGTCGTACACATGATAGTTAAAGTATGAAAAAAAAAATTGGATGACTTTATGTGTGTTTTTCACCATTAATTCATTGTTTTAATTGTTCAAACAATAATTTTTGGTATTCTTGTAGCAATTTGATTATGAAACATGAAGGTTGCAAAACAAATCCAATACTATGCATTTATAATATTTCTCACAACTCTATATTCGGTGAAAATGATCTTCTGCTAAATTCCTTTTGCCATTTCTGCAAAATTTTTTAGAACATGCCTTCCGATTAAATTTGTTTCGGAGTTATTCTCTTTGCTAAATATAAGTTGTATATACCATATATTGATTTTTATGAATAAATATATCATTTATTTGGGATATAAACTTATAAATATGTATTAATATAAATTTGGACATCACAACTCACCAGTGTTTACGGGATACATTTGATGGTAGTAGCAGGGGCAGAGCTACCTTCTATGAAGAGGATTCATCCAAACCCTCTTCGGCGGAAAATTATATTTTTTTATACATGGTTAAAATAAATTTATATGTATATATAGTAGATGTCAAACCCCCTTCTGCTATTTGTTTATGCAAATTTTGAACCCTCTGATTGAATATCCGACTCTGTCTCTGGGTAGCAGCATGTGGTACTATAACGTTCATGTATTAACTCTTGGCCGTATTACCTAAAGCTAAACTTCTCATTCAAATTTTTTCAAGTGATGATTCAGTATGTTCTCTCTATTGTTTAACCTGAATTTTTCTTTTTTGGACAAGTAGACTTGAATTGAAATTTTGATTTTGTTGCCCAATCCTATGTCAACTTAGGTTAAAAAAGTACTTTCAAACTATTGTGGGGAGGGGGGTATAGTGATAAGTAATAGTAGTATTTGGATGAATGTCATCTTATGTGATTTCATTATTCCTCGATGCTAAAAAGATAGCATCGAGGTTGGATGAAATGAGAAGGAAAATAATTACAATGAAACAACGAGAAGAAGATGATACATTTGGTGAAGTAGGAGAACGTCACATTGGACATGAAAATAGTATATCAAGAAATAAATCAAATAAATATAAAAAATTATAGTTTAGTCATAAACTTGTTATGAAGATATTACGTGGGAGGAGAAGCACTTCAGTGAATGTTAATCAGTGAGTACAAAGTCTGGGGTGAAAAAGGTGAATGATGGACAAATAAGTTTACATGGCAATACAAATGAAGTATGGATAACATATAAGAGGAATGAGATTTTTTTAAAACTAATGTATGTTTAATTTAAGATGATGGAAGAGAAATAGTATTGTGGAACTACGACTGAAAAGGTTAGTTACTTTTGTTTTGTAACACCATATCATCTATTGGTACAGTTATATAATAAAATTATTTTTTTCGGATTAAAATAAACTTTTTATAATACATTTCTTGATGTGTTTCTTATACTATTTCTTCAAACCTTAAATTATATATGTTCGCCGCAACCTATTAGTAAGAATGTTTCTCTTTACTAACTTTTAATTGCCATTAATACATTCAATTTTGTGGATAATTATAACGACCTGTTAGTCATTTTGAGCAGTAGATTTTATTTCTGGTAATAACTGTCTGGGTCAACGGATCCCATGACGGACCGTCATGGGCACAACGGACCGTCGAGGGGGTCTCGTTCCAAAACACTTAGATTCTAATAATTTGGGTACTGAGAACAACTCTCTGAACTTTGCGACAGCATGGTAGGACGGACCGTCGTGGGCACGATGGACCGTCACAGAGCCTTTAGTGAAATTTAGTCTCTGAACTTTGTGACGGAAGCAGCAGGACGGACTGTCGCAGGTACGATGGGCCATCATAGGCTGTGTAAACCTGACTGGGTCGGACTTCTGTTAAATGTTTTAAGGGGCGTTTTGGACTATTCCTGCTTATAATTATAAAGTGAGTGGTTTAATGTTAATAATTCAATTACTTGGGGGTTAAAGGAGAATACCTTGGAATAAATAGTGGGTTACTTCTACCATCTTTTATACTTAATTATATGGTAATTAGGGTAAAAGAAAAAGAGTTGAATAAGGAAAAATCAGAAAAAGAGAAGAGGGAGAACGAACGAACGAGAGAGGGAGAAATGAAGAGGAAAGCAAAGCATTGGAAAAGTAGATTCTTGATCACGATTCTTCGGTGGAGGTAGGTTATGGTTTATGCTATTTCATAGTAAACTCTTAATAGCGAATGCTATGTATTGGTAGTATTGTAAAGTCTTCTATATGCTTAATTGTATGCTTGCATGATGTGATTATTTAATTGTAATGGGTTGAAAAGATGGGGTTGTGAATCTTCAACCTTGAAATCTCTTTGTTAATGATGATGCCTTGGTATAAAAAAAGGCTTGATGAACTAAAAGAATAAGGTTAGTGGATCGGGAGTCACGTTCCGGCACCAAGATAGTATCAGTGGATCGGGTGTCACGTTCCGGCACCAGGATAGTATTAATGAATCGGGTGTCACGTTCCGGCACCAGGATATTATTAATGGATCGGGTGTCACGTTCCGACACCAGGATAGTATTAGTAGATCGGGTGTCACGTTTCGACACCAGGATAGTATTAATGGATCGGGTGTCACGTTCCGACTGAGGAAGTAGTAAGTGAGGGTGAGGAAGGGGAGAATGAACAAGTGCAGAGTGAGGAATTACCACCCCAACCTACCCCAGAGATGATTAATCAGGTTCTTGCTTATCTTAGCGGGTTATCTGATCAAGGCCAGGCACCTCAAGTGTTTTCTTCACCAGCACCTTAGGTTCCGGAAGTACAGCATGCAGCTGCTGTGGCACCCCGCATGGATGCCTCATTGGAAATAGACGCGTTTCCTCGGTTGACTACAGGGCCTATAATGACATATGATCAGCATGAACTTTTAAGTAAATTCTTGAAATTGAAACCTCCAGTCTTCAAGGGTGCTGAATCTGAGGATGCCTATGATTTTCTGGTTGATTGTCATGAGCTACTACACAAGATGGGTATAGTAGAACGATTTGGCGTCGAGTTTGTGACCTATCAATTTCAAGGGAATGCCAAAATGTGGTGGAGATCGTATGTTGAATGTCAACCAGCACAAGCACCACCTATGACTTGGGCATTATTCTCTAGCTTGTTTATGGAGAAGTATATACCCCGGACTTTGAGGGATAGGAGGAGAGATGAGTTCCTGAGCTTAGAGCAAGGCAGGATGTCGGTTACTGCATATGAGGCTAAGTTTCATGCATTATCTAGGTATGCCACCTAGCTTTGATTCAGTCCACAAGAGCGGATTCGCCGTTTTGTGAAGGGATTGAGGTCAGATTTGCAGATTCCAGCCTTACAGGTATCTACTGCAGCAAAATCCTTTTAGGAAGTGGTAGACTTTATGATAGAGGTGGAGGGAGTGAAGCCAGATGACTTCACCATGGCATCAGCAACTAAGAAGTTTCGTAAGAGAAGTGAGTTTAATGGTTCTTACTCCAGAGGACAGGGTGCAGGAGCTTACCCAGCCCGACCTATTCAGTCTTCACTGCAGGCTGTAGCTGGGGGTCCACCGCAGACCGGTCAACATTTCTCTGAGTTTGGAGGTTATCCGCAGACTTTGTCGTTCTTATAGAGGCCTATGCTTGACTCCAGAGAGTGTTATGGATGTGGGGAGACTTGATATATTAAGAGGTATTGTCCAAAACAGAGTTATAGACCCCCAATAGTCAGAGGTAGAGGTGGTCATGAAAGAGGCCGCTATTCTGGAGGACGTGGTGGCCGAGGTAATGGTGGTCACACAAACGGCTGGGGTGACGGGCAAACTGGAACTACTGCAGCGCAACATGGTAGGGGCAACTGGCAGACAGGTGATAGGGCCCATTGTTATGCTTTCCCTGGGAGATCTGAAGCGGAAACATATGATGCTGTCATTAGAGGTAATCTTTTGGTTTGTGATTGCATGGCTTCTGTATTGTTTGATCCTTGATCCACATTTTCTTATGTATCTTCCTCATTTGCTACTGGTTTTGATTTACATTGTGATTTTCTTGACATGCCTATTCGTGTTTCTACTCCGGTGGGTGAGTCTGTGATAGTTGAAAAGGTGTATAGGTCTTGTCTTGTGACTTTTGTGGGGAGCAATACTCATGTAGACTTGGTTATTCTAGAAATGGTTGACTTCGATGTAATTTTGGGTATGACTTGACTTTCTCCAAATTTTGCAATCTTAGATTGTAATGCTAAAACTGTAACGTTGGCCAAGCCTGGGACAGATCCGTTAGTGTGGGAGGGTGACTACACGTCCACTCCAGTAGTAAGGGTTGTTTAGCTTTCTTGGCACACCTCAGGGATGATACTACCCAAGTACCTTCAATTGAGTCGGTTTCGATAGTCCGTGAGTTTCTAGATATGTTTCCTGCAGACCTTCCTGGTATGCCACCGGATAGGGATATTGACTTTTGCATTGATCTAGAGCTGGGTACTCGCCCCACTTCCATACCCACTTATAGGATTGCTCCTGCTGAGTTAAGAGAGTTAAAGGCCCAACTTCAAGAGTTGTTAAGCAAAGGCTTTATTAGACCAAGTGCATCCCCTTGGGGTGCTCCGATTTTGTTTGTGAAGAAGAAGGATGGGAGTTTTCGGATGTGCATTGACTACAGACAACTGAATAAGGTAACTGTTAAGAAAAAGTACCCTCTTCCTTGCATCGATGATTTGTTCGATCAGTTACAAGGTGCTTGTACCTTCTCAAAAATCGATTTGAGATCTGGTTATCACTAATTGAAAAAATGGGCAACGGATGTGCCCTAGACTGCTTTTCGGACCAGGTATGGGCATTATGAGTTCTTGGTAATGTCTTTTGAGCGTATGAATGCCCCTACTGCTTTCATGAGATTGATGAATGGGATTTTTAAGCCATACCTGGATCTCTTTGTCATTGTATTCATTGATGATATACTGGTATACTCAAAGAGCAAGAAAGAACATGAGGAGCACTTGAGAATGGTATTGGAAATGTTGAGGGAGAAAAAGCTTTATGCCAAATTCTCCAAGTGTGAGTTTTGGATAGATTCAGTGTCCTTCTTGGGGCACGTAGTTTCTAAGGATGGAGTGATAGTGGATCCTTCTAAGATTGAAGCACTGAAGAATTGGGTAAGACCTACTAATGTTACAGAGGTAAGGAGCTTTGTTGGTTTAGCTAGCTACTACCGTCGATTCGTCAAGGGATTTTCTTCTATTGCTTCCCAACTGACAAACTTGACTAAGTAGAGTGTTCCATTTGTATGGTCAGACGAGTGTGAATGAAGCCTTCAGAAGCTCAAGAATTTGTTGACTACTGCACAAATTCTTACCCTGCCAGTGGAAGGTAAGAATTTCACTGTTTATTGTGATGCATCCTACTCTGGGTTGGGTGCAGTGCTAATGCGAGAGCAGAATCGAATTGCTTATGCTTCGAGGAAATTAAAGGTGCATGAACATAATTATCCGACCTACGATTTGGAGTTAGCGGTGGTAGTGTTTGCATTAATGCAATGGAGGCATTATCTATATGGGGTTAGTGTGAAGTCTATACGGATCACCGTAGCCTACAGTATGTCTTTACTCTGAAAGATTTGAATTTGAGACAAAGGAGATAGATGGAACTACTGAAGGACTACGATATCACTATTTTGTATCATCCTGGAAAAGCTAACGTTGTGGCAGATGCGTTAAGTAAAAAAGCGGGGAGCATGGGAAGCCTAGCTCACTTACAGGTTTCTAGACGCCTATTGGCTAGAGAGGTTCAGACTCTGGCTAATGACCTTATGAGGCTAGAAGTAAATGAGAAGGGAGGATTTTTGGACTGTGTGGAGGCAAGATCTTCCTTTCTTGACAAGATTAACGGAAAAACAGTTTACTGATGAGAAAATGAACCGGATTAGAGATAAGGTATTGCGAGAAGAGGCTAAAGAAGCAAAAATCGATAAGGAAGGTGTTTTGAGAATTAAGGGAAGGGTATGTGTACCCTGCGTCGATGATTTAATTCATACTATTCTTATAGAGGCTCACAGTTCAAGGTATTCTATACATCCCGGTGCAACCAAGATGTATCGTGACCTAAAGCAACAATTTTGGTGGATTAGGATGAAGCGTGACGTTGTTGACTTTGTTGCTCAATGCCCGAATTGTCAGCAGGTAAAGTATGAACACCAGAGGCCTGGAGGGACACTTCAGAGAATGCCCATTCCTGAATGGAAGTGGGAGAGAATTGCAATGGACTTCGTGGTTGTCCTTCCAAAGATAATGGGTAAGTATGACTCAATTTGGGTGATTGTTGACAGGTTAACTAAGTATGTTCATTTCATTCCTGTCAAGGTGACTTCCAATGCACAGAAGTTAGCCAAACTTTATATTTTAGAAATTGGTCGATTGCATGGAGTTCCACTCTCCATCATATCAAATAGGGGTACGCAGTTTACTTCTAAGTTTTGGAAAACATTGCATGCTGAATTAGGTACTAGGTTGGATCTTAGTACTGCATTTCACCCTCAGAATGATGGTCAGTCTGAGCGAACGATTCATGTTTTGGAGGATATGCTTCGTGCATGTGTGATAGAGTTTGGTGTTCATTGGGATAACTTCTTGCCCTTAGCAGAGTTCTCATACAACAATAGATATCACTCAAGTATTGATATGGCCCCATTTGAGGCATTGTGTGGGAGAAGATGTAGGTCTCCCATTTGGTGGTTTGATGCATTTGCGGTTAGACCTTGGGGTACTGACCTTCTGAGGGAATCGTTAGATAAAGTGAAATGCATTCAAGGAAAGCTTTTAGCGGCTCAAAGTAGACAGAAAGAGTATGCAGATCGAAAGGTTAGAGACTTGGAGTTTATGGAGGGTGAGCAAGTCTTGCTGAAGGTGTCACCCATGAAAGGGGTGATGCGGTTCGGTAAGCGAGGTAAGCTTAGTCCGAGGTACATTGGTCAATTTTGAAGTTCTGAAGCGCTTTGGGGAGGTAGCTTATGAATTAGCCTTACCCCCAGGACTGTCAGGAGTGCACCCGGTATTTCATGTGTCTATGTTGAAAAGATACCATGGGGATGGAAACTACATCATTCGTTGGGATTCAGTTCTTCTTGATGAGAATTTGTCTTATTCGGAGGAGCCTGTTGCCATTTTAGATAGAGAATTCCGCAAGTTGAGATCCAGGGAGATTGCATCCATCAAAGTACAATCGAAGAATCGACCAGTTGAAGAGTCCACTTGGGAGAAGGAGGCTGATATGCAAGAAAAATACCTACACCTGATTACAGATTCAAGTACCTCTTTTCGCCCTTGTTTTTCTTCTTGTGATCATTCGAGGACGAACGATGGGTAAATTGGTATCAATTGTAACGACCTGTTAGTCGTTTTGAGCAGTAGAGTTTATTTCTGGTAATAACTGTCTGGGTCAACGGATCCCACAACGGACCGTCATGGGCACGACGGACCGTCGAGGGGGTCTAGTTCCAAAACACTTAGATTCTAAGAATTTGGGTACTGAGAACAACTCTCTGAACTTCGCGACGACATGGAAGGATGGACCGTCGTGGGCACGACGGACCGTCACAGAGCCTTTAGTGAAATTTAGTCTCTGAACTTTGTGACGGAAGCAGCAGGACGGACCGTCGCAGGCACAACGGGCCGTCATAGGCTGCGTAAACCTGACTGGGTCGGATTTCTGTTAAAAGTTTTAAGGGGCGTTTTGGACTATTCCTGCTTATAATTATAAAGTTAGTGGTTTAATGTTAATAATTCAATTACTTGGGGGTTGAAGCAGACAACCTTGGAATAAATAGTGGATTACTTCTACCATCTTTTATACTTAATTATATGGTAATTAGGGTAAAAGAAAAAGAGTTGAAAAAGGAAAAATCAGAAAAAGAGAAGAGGGTGAACGAACGAACGAGAGAGGGAGAAACGAAGAGGAAAGCAAAGCATTGGAAAAGTAGATTCTTGATCAATATTCTTCGGTGGAGGTAGGTTATGGTTTATGCTATTTCATAGTAAACTCTTAATAGCGAATGATATGTATTGGTAGTATTGTAAAGTCTTCTATATGCTTAATTGTATGCTTGCATGATGTGATTATGTAATTGTAATGGGTTGAAAAGATGGGGTTGTGAATCTTCAACCTTGAAACCTCTTTGTTAATAATGATGCCTTGGTATAAAAGAAGGCTTGATGAACTAAAAGAATGAGGTTAGTGGATCAGGTGTCACATTCCGGCACCAGGATAGTATTAGTGGATCGGGTGTCACGTTCCGGCACCAGGATAGTATTAATGGATCGGGTGTCACGTTCCGGCACCAGGATAGTATTAATGGATCGGGTGTCACGTTCCGACACCAGGATAGTATTAGTGGATCGGGTGTCACGTTCCGACACCAGGATAGTATTAATGGATCAGGTGTCACGTTCCGACACCAAGATAGTATTAATGGATCGGAGTGTCACGTTCTAACACCAGGATAGTAAAGAGAATGAATCTTGAATTATGTTAATATACTCAAATTTAATTAACCTATTTCCCAAATGAGTATGGTATGGAGGCTTGAGTCCTCATGGGTGTACTTGGCGTTATTTATCAATGATTCTTGTACTTGTTGTTGTTGCCTGTTGAGTATGGTAGTTGATTTTATGATATTATCTATATATATTGCTTTCTATTTTGAGTTGGCTGATGATATCTACTCAGTACTTATGTTTTGTACTGACCCCTACTTGTATGTTTTCTCTTTGTTATTTGTGTAGTGCAGCAAACGTACCGTCGTCTTCAACTCAACCGCAACTCTAGCCAGTCTTCATCACGTCAGATTTCAGGGTGAGCTATTGTTTCTAGCTTGGACTGGATCTTCTTCTTCACGTCTTGATGCCTTGAAATTCTGGCATGGACTAGCTGTTTAGTTATTTTAGCTTCTTAGATACTCTTAGATTTAGTAAGTTGAGGATAGATGTTCTTGTGATTATGACTTCCAGATTTTGGGGATAATAATAAGTTTTGAATTTTAGAAGTTATTTATTGGTTATATTATTGAGTTTTAAGTCTTCCACATTATATTCTCTCTATTATGGTTGAAATATTGGGGTTTAGATTGGTTGGTTCACTCACATAGTAGGATAAGTGTGGGTGCCACTCGCGGCTCGTTTTAGGTCGTGACAATAATGAGTTCACAGAAACACTTTTAAGAAAAATTTTTCCATATATTTGGCCTTTTAATTGTATCTACAGCTAGCCATTTTTTGAAATTTTAATACTTAAAATAATTATTTGTTATTTTCTGTCATTTTGTTGTTGCTATGCTTACTGATAGGAATATCTTGGTGCCGGGTACAATGGAATTTTGTAGTGGTGTTGATCAATCATTAATAATGTATAGAAAGGATGATAAGATAAATATTTTGCTCACATTCATATTAGAAATATCAGCAAACAAACATTCTCCTGAGCTTTCAGATACCTACACTTAATTCATCTCGAACGATTATAAAAGTAAGGCCACTACTATCAACAAATTTTCCAAGATTTGTCATCTTTGAACTTTACTTTGGATTGAAATGAGAAGGTTGTCCAAAAAGAACCTTGTTTTAGAGTCTAAAGATTTATGAAATGGATAGGGAAAGAATATATAGTTCATTCGGCTAGATGCTAAAGATCATTGCCTTCTCGCTTGGGATTAGGAATTTTAATCGATACTATTTCATTCAAGACAATAATAACACTACTTGGAAATGTATGATTTTTCCTTTGATATGAGATAATTGGATTGGAATTGTCTTTTGGAAAAGGGATGTGTCGTCATGTAAATTATAGGTCTTATTGGATCTATGTCATTGAGGATGATCCTAAATTAAACAAAAAGTATAACCAGCATTAGTAATCCATAATGAGTTGAATCTTGGCCTAAAAATGATTTTGGGATTTCAATTTTCTCACCAGCAAAATAGCATTTTCCAAGATACATAAGCTTAGCTACAAAGTCTTTACTTACATAATGCAAATATGAAAATGTTTTTCCTATTTAAATTTTAGTAAACTAATGTAATTCAAATGGAATGTAATTTTTAATGCTTTAATAATAGGATGACTATAGAGTAGTGACACATGTGATGAGTCTCTCGTGACGAGCAAAAATTCGCTCTCTTTTTGATAAAAATAATGCATATTAGCAAGGAACGCATCAAAAGTCGGCCACGCTCTACTCCTTTTTTCTTCTAGATTTACTCCCTGCATACTCTCTCATTGATTTGAGTTGTATTTTAAAATTTTTTGTAATATTTTAGTAAACTTTTCAAGTATTCTATGTTTTTTCTTTTGTACATTTTGGATATGTTTTTAATAAATGGACTACATTTTGTTTCAAACTCATTTGCTGATCCCTTTGGCCATGCATACAAGACTTGAAATAAATTGATTTCTTGTCATTTATGGTTTAGATACATAATTGCATAACATTTAGCAGACTTAATTATTTGCACAGACCATATCTATTATATTGGTGCTTGTGATATTATTTGGCCCGAGCTCACCATGGGCATTTCCTTCTAGTAATGAATATATAAAAGAGTTAAAAGTTAAAAAAAATTAAAAGATCTTTTTAATGATTTTTAAGGACATATAATAGGGGAATGAAATGAAAAGGTGCACATATATTAATATAAGACCATAAAATTAAATAAAATATTTTTTCAAAATTTAATCTACATATTAATCAAGATACTTGAGAGATTAACTGGTTGTAACCATCTGAACCTCTCGTTAAGGAAAAGTTAATGGGTAAATAATTTGGGCCAAAAACTTTTGAGTACTGACTTGGAATAATTCTATCTTAGGCCAAACTTGAACGAAATCTTTGTCAGTCTAGGGAAATGTTTTAGTGAATGGGGGATTTAATTATGAATTTTATCACATGTGTAGATATCCAAGACATTAAGGAGTATGTATGACTTTACATAATCGAATTAGCGCGAGTAGAACTCTTGATACCGATCTTGGCATGAAAGGGTAGTTTTTGAACATAATGGTTTGAAGCTATTTGTGAAATGGGAGCTTTGAACTAAAATTTTAATTCTTTGTCTGTACCAGCGCTGAGGCAGGATTATTCTTGATGGGAATGGGCCTCTAGTTGGGGAAAACCTTATAATTTTTGTATTTTGCAAAACGTCGTTCCTGAGAACTAGGAGATGACCTAAGGTAGTTCTTGACTGTTTTCCATTAATTCAAGCGCTAAAGGTATGATTATTACTCCCCTCATTTTGTAAAGTTAAGAATCTTGGGAATTCATCATTAGGGAGGTTGGCTTGAAGTTTATGGTGGGAAAATCGTTAGTTGAATATTAGGATCTTAGGTTTGGCCTCTGATTGATAATTTGATTGTTTTCAAGGTAAATTAGGCCTTGTTTATTAATCCTTGCATTAAATTACCTGTTTTGGATCAAGAACAAGCGAAAAGAATCTAGACAGGAAATGCTAATGTGTCTTAGGAGAATTCAAGCTTGGTTTCAAGGTAGGTGATGGATTGATTTAATGTTTGTGTGATACATGTCGGTTAATTTCTCATGTATGCATGTATGTGAATTGGGAAGGTGATTCAGTTCTAATGAAATGATTATGTGTGAACAATTATATGTCATGAACCTATTACGTGATTATATGACTATGAGTATTATTCATTACAGTGTGATTGTGTTGATTGAATCAGGTGTCACGTTCCGACACATACATTGGATTTGGTGTCACGTTTTGACACATTCATTGGTTTCAGGTGTCATATTTTGACACATACAATGGACCGGGTGTCATGTTCTGACACAACAATAGTTAGGGTATACGTTCTATGAAAGTACCACTTCTAATTAATATTTTCTTGCGTACCTCTCATTGATATTGGGAAATTGTATGTTGTTTCTAAATTACTAATTGAACTATGTATATGTGTGTTTACTATGTCATAGTTACCTGCTTGTATTTTGCTTACAAGTATAGTAGTGTGATCCTACCAGTACATTTTAGTTGTGTACAGATACTGCACTTTCTCATTCTTTGTTGAGTACAGGCATGTTCAAGCAGCTATTGATAGACCTCATGCAGGGTCACTCTTTCGAGACCGGATTTAAGGGTGAGCAGTTATTTCAGGCTACGATGGACCCATCCTTAGTTTAGTCCATTCTTTTTGGACTCAAGTTATTTATGTTTTAGATATTTGCTTGTGCTTAGTTTCAGGGTTGTATCCCTTTTTCTTAGAGTTTTGATTAAGTCGAGTTTTTGTACATTGACTTGGAGGTTCTAAGGGTTGAATTTGCGCAATAGTTATATAAGTTGTTATTGTTAAACTTTTAGAGTTAATGGAAACTCCATATGTCATTAGTCATTTAAACCTTTTTCTGTATATTGAATGTTTAGTTTTCATGAAGTTTCTTAGTTAGGTTGTAGTCGTGGTTCTCCCATCAAAGGGTTAGTGTGGGTGTCAATCCTGGCGGTCAGGGTCGTGACAAAGTTGGTTTCAGAAACTTAGGTTCATTGATCTCATTGTACCAAAATGGGTCTGGTAGATTCTTGTGGAGTGGTACAGATAAATCTGTACTTTTCTTAGAGAGGTTATAGGAATTTTATAAATCTATGTATCTTTTCCTTCTTTTATGCTATGAATTGATTCCAATTTGTATCTCATGATCCAAATTTCTATATGATCTCCTTTAGTATTATGTGATTACACATGATACAATGGTGTCAGTCTCGTAGTCTCAACCAATGATCCAACTGAGGACCTTACTAAAAGAATCCATTATCGAGGAAGGGGTAGAGGAAAAGGTAGGGGTAGAGGCCCAGGAAGGGTATCACCCACCAGGAGTGGAGCCCCAATTGATAATTTATCCCATAGAAGATTCCCTCTTGCGCATCACAAAGAGGTAGAATAGAATGTGATGGTCGAAGATGAGGAGAAATTTGGACCACACGAAGATGCACATGTAGAGACTACATGTACCCCCCAACCCCTTTTGACCATGTGTTAGCTCAGAAAATCATGACTTCTCTGAAAGGATTGGTTGGCCTTGCATTACTTCCCATAGTCCAAGCGGCTCAACCTCCAGACAATCCCCCCTTGTTGCTACTGTTCCCAAGGCGGTAGGAGCATTAGGTACTGATGCCTTTTTCCATCCCACAATGATTCCTCTCATGAATGGTATTGGGCATAAGACATTACTATGTTTCTAAAGATGAAGTTGTCGATGTTCCATGTTTTTGAGAGTGGGACGCCTATGAGTTTGTTTTGTATTATTATGAGAGGCTTCATAAATTGGGTATTGAACATCAACATAAAGTAGATTTCATGACCTTCCAACTTCTGGTTGAGGTTAAGCAGTGGTAGAGGTCATATGTAGAAGGGAGATCACCAATCTTACCCCTACTAACTTGGATGCAATTCCATGCTTTATGTCTGGAGGAGTATGTGATGAGAAGTTCCATGGTCATACATATGCTTTTGATGTTGACAAAATGTGAACCAAGTGCATATATTTATTGATCGAATTAAATATAAGAAGTAGCATAAATAAAGGCACGTGTTTGACATAATTGGCACAGTCCTAGTCCATAAAGGAAAGCTGCAACACCCTGAGTCAAAAATGATAAACAAATATGATAAAGAGACTTAGAGGCAAACAAGGAAAGGTAAACCAAATAAAGATAAAGAAAGGAAAGATGAAACAAACACAGAGAAGGATAATACAAAAAACCTTTTTGTATCAAAGTTGTAGAATGCAAATGATAAATATGAGTCTCTACAAAAGGCATAAAAAGAGACGAGAAAAGTTGTCTATGCAGCGAGAAAGAAATAGAAATTCATAGGGAAGTCCAAAGTGTTCGAGAGGTAGAAACGGAAGAATTCTAGAACTATAATTATGTTCAAGTAGTTGAGTAGCATCGATTTATTCTTGGATCAGTGTTTGTGAGAGTGTTGAGCGTGTGTGAGAGTTGTAAACCAGAAGTGGGATTGGCTTCTTGTTAAGGGTTAGAGTTAGTAGAGAGATTGAGAGTGTTTGTAACCAAGAAAGAGTTTGACTTCTTGAAGAGTTAAGGGTGTTTTCGGTTATTGTTTATCAAAAAGGGTTGACGTTTAAAGATAGATGTGTTATGTTACTGAGTTGTAAATGTTGAATTAATATAAAATTTTATGTGGTTTTTTCCTTCCTTAAGTTAGGAAGGTTTCCACAATATTTTGGTGTTATTATTACTAAAGCAAGAATGTTGTGTGCATTATTCAAGAACCTGCTTCTTGAATACTGGGCAAGGATTCATCAATTGGTATTAGAAAGGTTCTTTTCATTAAGAGACTCGCATCTTGAAAAGAGTCAATGGTAGATCCACCTACCCCACAAGAAGAAGCTTCTCAAACTCGACCACCATTGTTCAATGGAAAGTAATATAGATAGTGGAAAACCGTACGATGGATCAGTTGATTGGAAAAAATTCCAATATTTGGAGCGTAGTTATAGATGGTCCTACTATACCTATCAACAAGGGAGAAGATGGAGTCATGATGGTACCAAAGGAAAGAAAAGAATGGGATGTTTCAGACAAACTTTCCATAAAAAATAACACCAAGTCTAAAAAGATTCTAATATGTGGCATAGGACCAGATGAGTAAAATAGGATTTCATCTTGTAAAGATACAAAGTCTATTTGGAATATCTATACATTGCACATGAAGGAACAACTCAGGTTAAAAAATCTAAAATTGATAACTTGAATAGACAATATGAACCCTTCAAAGTGATGGAAGGCGAACAATTCAATATATTCACACCAGGTTCACTGCAATCATCAATGAGATTTACTCTTTAGGAGAAGAAATTCCTAGTGGGAAGGCTATCAAGAAACTCTTAAGTATCCTACCAAATTCGTGGGAAAGCAAAGTGGAAACCATCATTAAAGAATGTTACTTAGGTAAACAGGCCATGGATGAACTCATTGGAAATCTAATAACATATGAAAGAAAAACCAAGAGAGACAAATAGGTAGCAAAAGAAAGGAGAAGAACTTGGTTCTTAAAGCCACAACCACTGAAGATTTTGAAGATGAAAATATTTCACTAATGAAAAAAAGGTTCTCTAGAATGTTAAAGAGAGGAAAACCATTTCAAAGAAGAGGTCCTCAAAAGACAAATGAACACTCAAGAGAGAAACTATGTAATAAATGTTGAAGTCCAAATCAAATTATTAAATTTTGTCCACTCTAGCCTTAGAACATAAAAGGAATAATCTAGAAAGGCAAGGGATAGTAAAGGAGATAGAAGTTTCCTACAAATAGGAGAATGACAAACCAAGATGATGAACCCTCAATGAAGAAAACATTTGTTACAATCGCAGGAATGTTAGAAGATGAGTCAGAAGATGAATAAACTAAAAACCAATCCCTACTTGCAAAAAGGAAAACTAAAAAATATTACTTTCTTGCAGTAGTAGCCATAACAAACCAAGGTGAAGTTGAAAATAGTTGTCTGACACATGATATAATTCTAGCACTAATGTGTCATGACCCAAACCCATTGTGATTAGAGCCCACTGTTACAACAGTGGGAGAACCACTACTACTATCCAACTAAAGAAATTACTCAAAAACTAAGGCATTTAAGTTACAAATGGAAGTTAAATGATTAAAAACGAAGTTCATTACTAAACGAAAGATCTAATAACTAATATTTGTGGAAGATAAACCTAGAACTTGAAAGTCTATGTACCAAAACTACTAGCTAATAACCAAGTCTAAAGAAGAATTTACTAATGAACTATTCAACTAACAAAATATAAAGGCACAAGTCTGAAATTAGTGCACATAACTCCATGCCAGCTCAAAAGAAGCAGCTAACCCTTGAAGTTGATGTGATAAATCACTAATCTCCTAAGAATGTCTTTTAATAGTTGCTTGAAGATGCTCTCTACTCAACAAAAATAAGAGCAAGTGCAGAATCTATACACAACCATTGTCTACTAGAAGGATCACACGGCTATCCCACAAGTGCAATATAAACAAGTCGAACAAACATTATAATCACACACACACACACATACATATATCCAAAATTACATGTTAGTATATTCATTATATCCGAAAGAAAGCATAAAAAACTCAGTTCACAACAGCAATTTCGTAATTGGATGATACCCACATGAAAACTCGATTTTTGAAATCCATTTTGAAGGAACCCTTTTAGGAAAGAGTATCAAAGGTGAATTAGATCTCATACCTTAATGTTCGATGAAGAATTGATGGTGAATTCGTCCCTTTAAATACCCCAAACCCCTTCGTTGCTCGTCATCAATGGTGAGTTCAAGTAGAGAGAGAAAGAAGAGAGAAGGAAGAGAATTTATTTTATGGGTAATTATTTTAATTTGGATTGGGGCCTTTATATGGGAGTTAAATTAGTTAATTAGTCTATCCTTAATCCCTTACTAACCACTTAATTAATTTAATGAGTTATATTTAAAATGTGAAGGAAAGTCAAGACCCTCACAGACGGAATGTAACAACCTTACAAAAATTAATAAGCTAAGAAATGCTAATGTGTCAAGAATGCCTATGATTAGACCAGGGTTCACACAGATTGATGCGCCTAGAACCATACCTTGTAACCCTTTCTAAATCCAATACAACTATGTATGTTTAGGATTGCACCTTGAAGGAGTCTTTACCGGACTTAAAAAGGGAAAATCTTAGGTTTGAAGGGTCTCGGGGTAAAATGGTCTTTTTTCTGGATAAGGGTAGTATTTTAGTTATCCTAAATATGTAATCAATTATCTAATTAATAAGTGAAATGGCAAGTTTTTGAGAGGGGACCGAAAATAGGCTCATGGAGTGGAGTCTTGCTCCACCCGGGTTTGAACCTAGGTGGAAGCAATGAA
Source organism: Solanum lycopersicum (assembly GCF_036512215.1). Classification (NCBI taxonomy): domain Eukaryota; kingdom Viridiplantae; phylum Streptophyta; class Magnoliopsida; order Solanales; family Solanaceae; genus Solanum; species Solanum lycopersicum. Next base: position 32,914,402 of record NC_090810.1, on the reverse strand, counting down.
TTAAAATGATTTTTTTTTGAGATAATTGAATTAATGTAATTAATTAATTATTATTATTCATTAGCTGATTTAAAATAAAATAAAAATAAGATTTTTATTACATAAACAAAACATTATTGACTAAGTCCTAAAACTAGACTCCTAAGCCTCCTACAACTCCATTCTCTGATATTTATCTCTCCACTCGCACGCTCAATCTCTCTTATTCTTTTTCACGTATTTTCTCTGCCAAAAAAGATACAAAATTATAAAAATAAACCAAGTTCTTCACACTTGAAAAAATTACACGAAATCACAAGAAAACAAACGTTAATCCACACTAGGCTAAGGGAGGTTCTCATTCGAGTGGAGTTCATATTGAGGAGGCTTAGACGTGTTCTTGGTAGAAGTTTTTGGGCATCAAGTCAAGAGTTTAACTTCAAAAAGGTATGGATTTTATTCTCTCTTTGTCTGTTTTGCAAGATACACCTTAAGATTCAAAATATTCATTCTGAAAACTAGGATCGTGCCCCGTTACATATCCGTGTCACTAGCTTCCATTGAATCATAGGTTGGTTATGCTAGCTGGTAGAAAACTATGGATGAAATGTGTTTTCATGATGATTATGAGTTTATATGTATGTTTGGAATTATGTGACATATGTTGATGTTTCCGAAAATGTAACTACGTGTGTATGTGTGTGTTGCCGTAGCTATTGTGTATGGTTTAGGACTTGAAATGGCATGAAAGTTCTTTATATTTAACGTACACATGTTTATGTAAATGTGATGTTTGTATGAGTTTAAATATGATTGATTTGAGGGATAATGTCTTGGATAAACGAATACATGAAGACGCATATCAAACGATCTAAATGCACTACGAAATTCCCCTTAGAACTAAGGTGTAACTTGATGAAAGGATTCTGAAAAATTAAAAGAAAATTTCCAGCTTCTAGTGATGAATTTCAGTAAGTAAAGAGGGTTCAAAATGTTGGGGAAAAAAATAAAGTAAAACAAGTGAGGTCATGGAGGATTGAACCTGTGACCTCACCATGTTAAAAACCATGAGACTAAAGAACAAAAAAGAAATATGGTGAAGAGGATTTGATCCATGGTATTGGCTGGAAAATGTAACTTAAAAGAAAAAATAAGAAACGAGAGGAGTGGGACTCGAACCCACCACCTCTCAATCAGATATAAGGAAGGGTAAAAGACAAAAAATGTGAGGCGTGGGAATCGAACCCATGACCTCTAGGCGGTGAAGGAGAGTAAAAAAAATGAAAGAAAAGAAATGTGAGGCGTTTGAATCGAAGCCACAACCTCTAGGCAGTGAAGGAGAGTCAAAGGAAATGAAAGAAAAAAAATGTGAGGCGTGGGAATCGAACGTACGACCTCCTAGGCAGATTTAAGGAGAAAAATTAAAAGAAATTAAAGAGGGGCATAGGGGGTTCGAACCCACAACCCCTCGGACAAAGGAGAGAAATGAGGTTGTGGGGGTTCGATCCCACATCTTCTTAGTTCCATTAAGCGAAAAAATAAAGAGAGAAATTAAGGGAAAAATAAAATGAAGGCATTGGGGCTCGATCTTGGGTCCCCAACCCGTATGGATCAAACCAAAATGAATTAAAAAAATGTAGGTGTTGTTCAAGGATTTGGGAAACGGGTTCCCTTTCCCAAATTCCACATTAATACATAAGTCATACGTGAATTAAATGTTCAAGAATAATGTTGCCTACTTAGATCAAAATTGAGATCTTGGCATATATACAAGATGCATAAGTCTTGTACCACATAATTTTAGGAAGATATGAATCATTTAAAAAAACTATGAATGAAGCCTCATAGCTTGTATGTATAGATCTATAAGTCTAACATACGTTTAAAAAAAGTGACCCTAAGATGTATGTAATGAAATGATGTAATACTAGAAGGGTTAAGTAAGAGTGTAAAACACACTAAATGGCCAAGTGAATTGGCATATGATGAAACGAATATAATGTAATGAAATGATGAAACTGTAGAAGGGTTATGTAAGAGTGTAAAACACACAAATGGCCAAGTGCATTGACATATGATGAATTGAACAATCACATAAAAAGGGGTGAGTAATTATGAAGAACAAATGTTCTAATGTTAATGAATGTGGTGACAAAATTATATGAGGCTAATGTAAAAGATTAAAGCAATCTCAAATGAGCCTAAGTAAATGTTACCAAAAAGTACACTCCTATGAGAGTGTAAAGTTAATGAAGAGACTAGACTCTATGAACACTCTAATGAAAGTATTGAGACTAACACACTTAATACTAATGATAAGATGAGAAATCATCTATTGAGCTATGATGTCCTCATACTAGAAGCCAGCGTCCATGACATATGAGTTTAATGTAATGGAACTTTATACTGAGCACCAATAGACTAGCTATGAGTGGTGAGTCCTTCTTTTGAGAAGGGCAAAGGTTCACGTAACTCTCATGAGATGAGACTGTCCGGCATGTCAGGTATGGGTCGCCTTATATCTCCTATTCTTCGAACCTATACTACGAATATAGGAATCTGGCGGGGTTCAATGCCCATGCATGCTAGCATGTTTTGGGTCACATTGTCTGGTGATTCAACTTCTTTTCTGTGTGGGGTTTCATGACACTGGATTTCATGATGCTCACATGATCTATTTCGGTTAAAGTTGATGTTCCCAATGAATGAATGAATGAGGCCATCCTCAAATCATGCACATAATGAAATGAATGCTACCAAATATGTTAGGGTAGTATGATCAAGAGGTGAGTTAGACTCAAGCAATGACATTAGGTCATTCTTGGTAATTCCACAATTAACCCGATGAAAGTATTAAACTACATCGTAGGTATAACTGGTGTTCAGACTAGCCTATGAACGAAATAAAATGAAATACGTATGAATGAATGAAGCAGACTCTATGTTTGCTAATGAAGACTCCCTAGTTGAGGTCCCATATGTTGAGCCCTCATTTTTGGGAAGTCTTAATGTCAAGTCATAATTCCAAGGTCTCATGGCATACAAATGAATGATATGAACAATATTATGTGTTATATGAAATATGATATGTGTTATGTGTACGTTGTTATATGCTCTGTGCAAAATGTTAAGTATTATGATGCATGTTACTGTAATGGCATAACTTTCCTAATCGAAATTTTGAAAGCTCATTAACTTTCCTAATCTGAATTCGTAAAGCTCACTCACTTTCCTAATCTAAATTTTGCATGTCCACAGAATTGACCTTCTACAATCATGTTGTTAGGAAAGAGCTATTCTTAATTATACATGTCCTTGGTGTGTGCTTGCATATACCAATACTTAGTACAAGTGTGTACTAACCCTATACAACTATAAACTTTTAGGTGCATGCACAAGTCGATGCTAGAGCTACAATAAACGCTGCAGCTATCAGGATGTCGAGCATTCATCTAGACTTGGTAGGCCCTCATGCTTTCAAGAATGCTTGCCTATTTACATTTTAGCTTAGTTGTAGGATTGAGCTATTGGAGTATGTTCCAGTAGCGTTTCTTTCCCGTTTTTCTTTAGATATTGCATTGGTGTCATTTTGGCAAGTACATCTTTATCGTTATAATAAACTGCTTCTTTCATTTGATGATCTTAATGTAAGATGGCTGATGGTGAACAATTATTTATGTAATAGAATGTTTAGTAAGCATGTCAGGAAACAAAAAGTTTTAAATTTTTTGCTAAAATTAACCTAGATGAAGTAAGAATGACGTATGTAGGCTTCTTTGTGACCTCTGAGAGGTCAATGACGTCGGTCTCGTGTAGGGTCTAGATTATGGTCGTGACATGGAACCCCATTGACAAGCCGTTGTGAGTCGATGGACTTTCCCCCATCCGTCCTGCATATTTGTAGGTAAGTTCAGAGACTTGTACAGGCAAGGTCTTCTTCAAATTTGCTAAGTGTGGGACGACGGTGGCATTGACGCCCCGTCGATCCACACATGGGATGTCCCTTGTCCCGTCGATGCACACTGTCTAGGCAGTGCTGTCTCAACCTGCTGGGGTCCTCCTCAAGTGACCTTGATTGGTCTTAGGGGAGTCGTACCCGGACATTTAGACCATGAAACAGAACAAACACCTATTATCTACTCTTTTACCACTTTTCATAAATTTCCAACTCCTAAAAGCTAGTCAAATAGGCTAAGGCATACTAACAACCATTTGAACCAACTTTCGGACGTCATGGACGTTTTTGGACATTTTGGTTCTTAAACTTCCTAAATGACCTACATTAATCAAAATGGACTTAAAAAAAGTAATTAAACCTTATGACACCTATTTTAGGCTTTACGACACGTCTTGGATTGTCAAAGTATTACATTATCCCCCCCCCCTTACGAACACTCATCCCCAAATGACACTAAAATTCTTTTGAAGGAAGGAATAGACTCAAGACTAGAATCCCAACAAATCAACAATATCAAAGCAACATAAATCATATCGTTTTCACAAGGCAAATTTCACAACTCAAATTATCACACATAAGTCTCAAAACACTTCATCATGAGGTATTTCCTTCTCATAACACACATGAGCTCAACATACATTACATGAGTCAATTTGCACAGAATCAATTTATCAACATGCTACATATAATTTCATAAATACTCACCTTATGAAAATTCACAACATAACTCAAAACAAGCAAAAAGTAAAATTTCAAATCCAAAGGCACTATTCACTGTAACTTCATTGTGAAATATTCAAAATGCATATTTTGCAAAACTTCACCCAAAATTCAAGAAAATTAAATTCTTATTCATATTTATATTATTAAAAAATGACTAACATCAATTATAAAAAATGTGAGGGTAACAGGACTTCATCTCTGCCTCGGCCTCCCATCTTGCACCCTCTTCTTCCATGACACCTTTACAGAAATCACCTCTTTATTCCGTAACTTCTTGACTTTCCTATCAAGAATTTGAATCAGATTTTCCTCATAAGAGAGGTTATCCTTGACACATAGACTCTCAATAGGAAGAATGGACTCAGGATCACCGATACACTTCTTCAACATGGAAACATGGAAAACCGGATGATTCATTAGGGAGTTCCAATTCATAGTAAACCTTACAAACCCTTTTTAAAATTTCATAGGAACCCACATAAAGAGGGCTCAATTTCCCCTTCATGCAAAATCTAACCACCCCTTTTAATGGAGAAATTTTTGAATACACCTTATCACACTTTTCAAACTCCAAATCTCTCCTCCTATCGGCATAAGACTTATGCTGACTATAGTTCATTTGCAACCGGTTCCTTATTATATGAACCTTCTCTAAGGTCTTATAAATAAAATCAAGACCAAGAAGCGAAGCCTCACCCACTTCAAACCATCCAATAGGAGACCTACACCCCTACCATACAAGGCTTCATACGGAGCCATGGAAATGGATGAATGAAAGCTATTATTGTAAACAAACTCCACCAAAGTCAAATGTTTATCCCAATTCCTTTTAAAATCAATAATGAAAGCCCTAAGAATATCCTTTAGGGTTTGAATAGTGCGTTCCGCTTGACCATCCGTTTGGGGATGAAAAGCGGTACTCAACTTCACCTTAGTACCCAACCCTAAAGACCTCCAAAACCTAGATGTGAAATGTGCACCCCGATCTGATATGATAGATAATGGAATACCATGGCGACACACAATATTATCTATGAAGATCCTAGCATAATCTTCAGTCGAATAAGTAGACTTGACGGGAATACAGCGACCGGACTTAGTCAACCAATCCGCAACGACCCATATAGAATGATATGACCTTTGAGTCAGAGGTAAACCTACTACAAAGTCCACATTGATGTTTTCCCACTTCCAAGTATGAATTTGGATCTCTTATAGTAAGCCACCTGACTTTTGGTGTTCAACCTTTACTTGTAGGCAATTTGGACACTTAGCGACAAACTCGGCTATGTCCCTCTTCAAACCTTCCCACCAATATATTTCCCTTAGGTCATGGCACATTTTTTTCGAATCCGGATGAATAGAGTAGCGGGACCCATGAGATTCTTCAAGGATCCGATCCCTCAACCCATCTGCATCAGGAATACACAATCTCCTTGGTACCTTAACACACCATCTTCCCAAGGAGAATGACTCATTTAACTTGCCGAGAACTGATTCTTTCAACTCCATTGTTGGTTGATCAAGGTGTTGTTTGGACTTCACCTCAACCACTAGAGATGACTCAGAGTTATGATGGACTATGGCACCTCCATTCGGAGAACCTTCCAACCTCACCCCCAACCTAGACAACCAATGAATTTCCTTTGCTAGGTCCTTAGTGGCTTCGTCATCGTGGGATACACTACCCATAGTCAGACGACTTAGGGCATTTGCAACCACATTAGCCTTGCCGGGGTGATAGAGGACACAGATATCATAATCTTTCAACAACTCTAACCACCTCCTTTTCCAGAGGTTACACTCTTTTTGTGGGTAAACACATATTGGAGACTTTTATGGTTGGTAAAGACATCAACATGAACCCCATTTTAGTAATGCCTCAATATTTTCAATGCAAACACCACGGCCGCTAACTCACGATCAAAAGTGGGATAGTTTCTCTTATGTACCTTAAGTTACCTAAAATCATAGGCTATCACCTTGCCATGTTGCATAAGCACACACCCTAAACCAACTCAGATCCATCACAATACACAATAAACCCCTTTGTACCCTCCGGTAAGGTCAACACTGGAGTAAAAATAAGCCTATCTTTCAACAATTGGAAACTTTTCTCACATACCCCCTGACCACTCAAATTTCTTACACTTTTGGATCAAAGTAGCCAAGGGAGATGCAATGGACGGAAAGCCATCCACGAACCTCCGACAATAACCCTCTAGACCTAAGAATTTCCTAATGGGGATTGGAGTCAATGGTCGCGGCCAATTCTTCACTGCCTTTTTTTTCCTTGGGTCTACCTCAACTCCCTCACTAGAGATGATGTGCCCAAGAAATGCCACTGACCTTAACCAAAATGCACACTTGGTATATTTGAAAATAATTGATGATCCTTAAGGGTTTGCAATACTACCCTCAAATAACCCATATGATCACCCTTATTTTTCGAATATACCAAGATTTCGTCAATGAAGACAATGACAAATGAATCTAGGTAGTTTTGAGACACCCTATTCATTAGGTCCATAAACGCCGCCGTAGCATTAGTGACACCGAAAGATATTACCAAGAACTCATAGTTCCCGTACCTAGTCCAAAAGGCCATCTTTGGTACATCCTCACCTCTCACCCTAAGTTGGTGATACCCCGATCTCAAGTAAATTTTTGAAAAGTAGCTCTCCCCTTGGAGTTGATCAAACAAGTCGTCAATCCGAGGAAGAGGGTACTTATTCTTAATGGTGACCTTATTGCGTTGGCGGTAATCAATACACGTTCTCAACGATCCATCCTTCTTCTTTACAAAGAAAGCCGGAGCACCTCACAGAGAAATACTAGGCCTTATAAAACCCTTATCTAGTAAATCCTTCAGTTGAGCCTTCAACTCCTTCAATTTGACTAGAGCCATCCTATAAGGAGGAATTGAAATGGGTTTTGTATCCGGTAGGAAATCAATGCCAAAGTCAATTTCCCATTCGGGAGGAATACTAGGAAGGTTATTAGGAAAAACCTACGAAAATTCACTCACTACGGGGACCGACTCAATGGGAGGAAGTTCGGGTCTAAATCTTAGACTCTTACTATATGATATAGACAACCCTTAGAGATCATTTTGCATGCTTTAGACAAGAGATAATACAACCTCGAGGAAAAGCATTTCCCCCTTTCCACTCAACAACGGGTTCATTTGAATGTTAAACTTTACCACCTTTGTCCTATAATCAATAGAAGCAAAGCAAGCATGCAACCAAACCATATCCAATACAATATCAAAATCAAACATATCAATTTCTACTAAGTCAACATAAGAAACTCTATTGGGAAACATTATAGGACAATTTTTGTACACTCTTTTTGCAACAACCGATTCACCGACCGGAGTAACAATGGATAAAGTAGCGACGGGATCAAGTAAGGCATATACATAAATAGATAAGACTTTCAATATACCAGTCACCACGTCGGGAGAAGTCTCTTGCTCGCCCTTAGAGCAGAGACCATAGAAGCGGTTCTTCTTTGGAGCATCACTAGAACCACTTGCTTGAGCTTGACCAATACCGTTGTCTTGACCCCTCACATTTGGGCGTTCCCTAACCTTATGGCCACTTCTACCACAACCAAAGCAATTATCTGTCCCCTTAAGGCAATCACCATAATGATTCTTGCTACACTTTCCACAAGTTGGCTTCTCATTTGGTGAATTAGTAGCTTATCCCTTCTTAGATTTAGGGTTAGACACCCTATCACCACTAGCTTTTGGGAACTTGGAAGGGACTTGACTTGAAACACGCTTCTTAAATCTAGGATAATCTTGTATATCAAGCCTATTCTTTAAAGAACTTCCATCAAAAGATCTTACCCTCTTAGCATTATTACTCTTCCTCCTAGCCCTTGCCTCCTCTACATGTTTGGCATGCACCATAAGACGAGATATTTTCATGTTGTCGTGTAGCGCAGAATGACACTCCTCGTGCAAATCATCTGACACCCTTATCACAAAGCAACTCATTTCATCTCTAGGGTCGAAAACCAAAGAAGGAGCATATATCGACAACTTAGTGAATTTCGAGGAGTATTCATAAACACTCATACCTCCTTGGGAAGGTTGATGAACTCCACCACTTTTTCCTCCCTCACCTCTCTAGGAAAGAACCGATCAAGAAAAGTCTTCTTAAAGATCTCCCAAGCCAAAGGACCACCTGTCAAGGGAATATTATCCCTCCATTGCACAAATTATGCTTGTGCTACGTCCTAGAGTTGATAGGTGGAAAACCCGCTTTCTCACTTGAGGACAACCCCATAGCCAAAAGTATTTTATAGACTTCATCAATGAATTCTCGGGAGTCTTCATTAACTTTAGACCCATAGAAAGTAGGAGGGTTTATCCAAGTGAAGTCCTTTAGACGGGAAGCCATAGTAGTGACTTGCTGATAAGGACGGGGCACAACCTCCCGGTTTGCTTTGGCTGTTATAGCTTGGGCTTGAGTCGTGGACACTTGTGTTTGAGTAGTTATAGCTTGGGCCATTTGGAGAAGAGCGGCCCTTATATTCTCATTCGTCAAATAAGGAGGATTGACCGGTGCATGCTCCATTTTAGCATCTTCTTCAAGTGGAGGAACTTGATCATCATGGGAGGAGTTCCTGCATTGGCAATTTCCTTTTCGAGCCGCATTCCTTCGAGTGTTCGTTTTTCCTATCAGCACAACAATATGATTAGATGCAAAAGCACACCATAAGTATACTCTAACGGCATGATATAGGATTTCCAAGAAAGGCATCACATAGGTTCCTATGCATAAGTGTGGCATGCTTCACAATTATTAATACAAATATACATAGACGTGGTAAAGTGAGAGACATAACTCAACTATATTCAACCTCATGCTATGATACCAAGTTTGTCACATCCGGGTTTACCTATTAGACCTAATTGGTGTCGACATCCTCTTTGAGGACTAATATTAGCCTCTTAGGCTCATGTCATTACATTCATAGGTTGAAAATCCGAAAAATATAAAACTTTTCATTAAATCTACTTGGAGGTTTACATGGACCTCTACAAACACATAATATAATCGTTTCGAGTACACATAGACCCTTCGTATAGGAAGGTTACATAGACTTCTACTTTTATTGCACATACGATCATGACAATATGGGCATAGCACTACATCAAATGTAAAGAAGCTACATATAGGCCTATACAAGTCGTACAAAATGTAAGTGGAATGAATATAAAAGACTTATAAAAAAAAGGAACTTCATAGGCAAGATGTACGCATCGCCCTCGGAAAGTGAGGACCTACCCACTTGGATGATAACGAATATCCGAGCCTTTGTCAAGTCGTCCCGAATGAGCCTTCAACGACCGTAACTTAAAATGTTTTTGAAAGGTAAGAAAATGAAGTTAGTAATCCACATATACTTAGTTTAAGGTCATATGCACATATAAAAGCAAAACATGCTAAAAAGGTGCATTTAGTTAAAACATGCCATTTTACCCTTTTAAAAGTCCAATGCGAAGTCAAGCAAGTCATATCGACTAACCAAACATGCTTACTAACTCAAACAAGTAATACATATCCCAACATGCTTGAACCCATGATTTACTACAACCCTATAATCATGGAATAAAATCACAAGTATGAATAAGAGTCGATTACATCATCATAAACAAGACAACTACTCATGAATCCTTATCAAGTCAAAAAGTGCAATGACCAAGCAAAGTCTCATAATTACTCAATCAAGTTGCCTCAACAATAAACCATAACCAATGTCCAACTTCACATAACATAACTTTTAGATATACATTTCATCTTATGTTAACAATATAACCCAATGTATACTCATAAGTGAACTAACCAACATATAGTATCAACAATGTGCAAAGTTCATCAATGGCATATCATATATCACCATAACATAAACATATATAAGAACATCCTCCTAAGAATCCCCTCAAGGCTAAGTGGTGCAATGCATAGGTAGAGTCTCATACCCCTACCTTGACTAAGCTAGACCCCTTAGGTTATCCAAATTAGAGATCAAATCCTTTAATTCATTTTAGCTTTTGGAAACATCTTGGAATAACCAACATACACCACATGAGCTAGTATGGAATCCGGTGTCATGAAACCATACACCGAAGAAGGCGAACTACTTGCCAAGGTAGTACGAAAACATGAAACATAGCAACTACGTGGATCATCTAGAAAATATTCCTATGGGAGCAACATAGTTAAAGAACTATGAGATATAGTTGGGACCCTCTTTATGCGCCATGAATTATAGTCTCCAATCTTAAGTGTAATGTAGTGCTCTTACCTTCCCTATGTGGGAAGGGAAACTCCTCAATCTAGTTCACTTGTTGCTAAGCTAGAGTCCCTTTTTGAAATGTCATTAAACCTTTAATTATCAATCATAGCTTAGTATTGGTCATAGGTTCTACCCCTTGTATAATCATCATCATCAATAGCTCCATAAGAATTGTATGAGTATAAATTCTTTCATCACAATTCATATAGGTGAGGTTAACACATTACACATCAATTCATAATAAGGCACATTGGTATACATTACCATCCTTATAGAATTTACATATTAATCAACCTCACAACATAATCAAGACATTTAAATTCAACATCATACCACCCATTCATCCTAATATATAAAATCATGACTTAACCACAACTAATCACAATTGGAAGTAAAGATAGAGATTTAAGACTTACCCAGTCTTCCACGTAGTTCATCATCAAGGCCTTACTATAAACCCTCAATTAATTCCAGTTTAGACGTTCAACATCATAATTCAATATTCAACATGATAACAAGAATAGAATTAACAATATAGCACAATTCAACACTGGATCATAACTTAAATTAACATGCCTAGGTAAAGTAACCTTCTAACCTAGATTATCTTCTCAAAACTAGCATGAAAGACTTTAATTTACTCAAATTTTTTAATGATTGTTGTAACTACATCATTTAATAGTGATATAACCATAAGCAAGACAATTGAATCAATCACAACCGAATTTACGTTAAAATAAAACTTAGGGTTAGGGGTTAAAGATCACGTTCTTCGATTTGAATCAGAACAATACAATTAATCATAATCAAGTTCAATTGCATGTTAATCTATTCATTATATTTTATATAAACCATAAACAACTCATTTCACAACATCAATTTCGTAATTGGATGGAACCCACATGAAAACTCAACTTTTGAAATCCATTTTGAACGAACCCTTTGAGGAAAGAGTATCAAAGTTAAATTAAATCCCATACCTTAATGTTTTGATGAAGAATCTATGGTGAATTTTTCCCTTTCCATACCCCAAACCCCATTCCTTGCTAGTCGTCGATTGCGAGTTCAAGTAGAGAGAGAAAGAAGAGAGAAGGAAGAGAGTTTATTTTGTGAGGTGTAATTAGTTTAATTTGGGTTGGGGACTTTATATAGGAGTTAAATTAGTTAATTAGGATTCCCTTAATCCCTAAATAACCACTAAAAACTTAATTAATTAAATGAGATAACTTTAATACGTGCAGGAAAGACATGACCCTCACAGACAGAACCCCGTTGATGAGCCGTATGTGAGTCGAACTATCCCCCCTCCATCCTGCACATCCATAGGTAAGTTCTAAGACTTGTGCAGACGAGGGCTTACTCAAATTGTCTAAGTGTGGGACGATGGTGGCATCGATGCCCCGTTGATCCACACACAGGTCGTCCCTTGTCCCGTCGATACACTACCTAGGCAATGTTGTCTCAATCTGATGGGGTCCTCCTCAATGGACCTTGGTTGGTCCTTGGGGATTCGTACTCGAACTTTTCGACCATTAAAAAACACAAACACCTATTATCTACTCTTTTACCACTTTTTATAAATTTCTAACACTTAAAAGCTAGCCAAATAGGCTGAGGCACACTAATACCCCTTTGAACCAACTTTCGAACGTCATTGACGTTCTTCGACATTTTTGTTCTTAAACTTCCTAAATGACCTACATTCAGTACCTAGACCCTCATGACACCTATGTTATGCTTTAGACACGTCTTGGATGTTCAAAGTGTTACAATGACTCACCGTGATACCACACTACAACGTATAGACAAAAACAACTTACACACAATGAGAAAGGTCTAATGATATTTCCCTTAGTTTGCTATAACTATGAGTCGGAATAGCCGATGCAACCTGAACCAGGTCCTCATAAGAAATAAAATCTTTACGGAAAATATACTTTAAGCACTAGGTCCTTATTACCCAAGTCTATCCTAAACACCTATCATCTTGGCGGGAAAATTTCATCATAAGTAACCCATCAATCACCTCTTGATTTGACAATAGTCTTTTGGACTTACCTAGACTTAAAAATCATAAAAAAAGATCCATCATTATGACTCTACTTCGAAGTTATCAGTGTTCGAGAGGTAGATACGAAAGAATTCTAGAATAAATGCCTCCAGATTGAGATATAGTAAATGCAGAAATCTAGCTCTAGAATTTAAGGAATTTAAGAAAGTATTTCCTATCGATTTTTTTGGTATGCCTCCGGATTGAGATATAGATTTCTGCATTTACTTGGAACCGGGCACTGGCCCTATCTCCATTCCTCCTTATTGCATGGCTCTGGTAGAATTGGGAGAAATTAAGGCTCAAATCCAGGAAGTTCTTGATAAAGTTTTCATCCCTCTTACTCCTTCCCTGTGGGGTGCTCCGATTTTTGTTGAGAAGAAGGATAACAGTATGAGGATGTGCATATCAACAGTTGAATAGGGTCACCGTTCGAAATAAGTATATGTTGCCTCGGATAGATGATCTCTTTAACCAATTTCAGGGTGCATCAATATTATCTAAAATTATTCTAAGGTTTTGTTACCATCACTTAAAGATTAGACCCGGGGATGTACCAAAGATGGCGTTCATGAACCGCTATGGGCACTATGAGTTTTGTGTGATCTTTTTTGGGTTGACCATGTGCCTGTATCTTTCATTAGTTTGATGAATAGTGTGTTGAAACCATTTCTGGATTCTTTTTTCATCGTCTTCATTGACAACATTTTGGTTTATTCGCAGAGTAAGGATGAGAATTTTGAGCATCTAACAATTACTTATCCTCAACAACAAGCTCAATATTAATCAATTGAAGTTCCATAAGAAGGCACTCACAATATCAGAACACCACATAAAGTTCATTAATGATAAATATGTGCAATGCAATGGAATTCAATATCAAGTATAGTGATGTATTTCTGACTTAGTTATACACACTCACTGTCTCTCAATCCGGGACCAATGAGGGACATATTAGTCGATTCATCTGTCGTAGCGCGCAACACACCCCTCGATAATAGTATCCGTTGCGGCGTGTGATACGTCCCTCAAAATTTCACATCCTCTTTAATTTCTTATTTCTTTCTCATTTCACTTAACACTTGTTATAACCATGTCTTAGGACAATGCAAATGACATGTTTACACAAATAATGAGGATATGAACATTTTCATAATAATAGACACTTCACAACAACACAATTGTGATACAACATCAATAATTAGTCAATAAACCTTTCAAACATTCTCAAACACATCACACACCAACAATTAATTACATTTTCTTTATTACCCCTTTTTTATCATTAGAATTATTTAATATGGACAAGTAAACTCATCATGAAGTCCCATTCCTCCCCAAAACATACAAAAAGGAAATATACGATTCTATACACTTAACAAGAGTTTAGAAACCTACTTGTCTCAAATAGTCAAACAATCACTCTGGGACTTGAGTTTTCCCCTATTCATTGTGCTTCCAAATCAGTACAATATGTTCAAGTAAATAACTGCATTAAGATTTAGAAACTAACAATACTTATATTACTATACATCTACTTTATACCCAAAAACACACTCAAAACTATAATCATGTCTCTAAATATTGATGTCAATTAACATACAAATCTCATATTTCTTAAATTCAAGCCTAGAGTTTAGCCTTAATTTCTTTGAATAACATAAATATAATAGTGTTCAAATAACACAATACAACTAATATTTAGTTACTGTATTAATATATAAAAACTTGACTCAGACAATTAGATAAGTTAAAACGTGAAACTCATTGTTCGGAAACCTAATTCTCCTTACAGAAACAATTTCCAGCAACAACTATATTTAATGTCCCAACCATTAACTATCCACTCATTGGCCAATGATTAAACCTCCATGTCACCAATTTGTTTTTGGTAATAGTCATGAAAATAATTGTGTTACAATGCACCAACCATTTTGTCAACCAAATTTATAATTATGTTCTGTCCTATATAGGCGAGTTCTAACATTGGTCATCAGTTAAAAAGACTTCTATGCGAAAGAATTATTAATACATGCAAGACACTATTCAAGAATTGTTATTTTAATTAGATTTTACCTCATTTTTTGCCTATGGTTCCCACATCCCTAGTTATGGAGTTTAGTTACCCATAGTCATAATCAAAATATTCAAATATATTATATAAGAATTCATGTACTTACTTCAATGAGAAAGAGTAAAATTCGAAAGTTTGCTTGATTAATCACCAATAATCACTTGCAAGAATCTCAAAGTAATCAATAATCTCACAAAAATTCTAATGATAATCAAAAGTCTAACAATACAGTGTCTACAATACGGAGTCTAACTAATAATACAGAGTCTAACCTCAAAAATGAGGTTTTTTGAACTATTTATAGAAAATAAAAACCTAATTAAACAAGGACTCTATTTGCTGGAAATCTGTCAAAACGCGGCTGGGTCGACGGACCTCGCGACGGATCATCGTGGTCACGAAGGACTGTCATGGACTCCTCGTCCCATACTTGTGAAATTTCTTCAGCTGCTCTCTTCATTACCCTCGACGGAAAGTATGACGGACCGTCATAGAAACGACGGTCCGTCGAGGGTCTTCATTCCAAAACACTTAAACTCTTTGAATATGGGTAGTGGGATTACTTCTCTGAACTTCATGATGAACCTGCAGGACGAACCGTCATAGACACGACGGATCGTCATGAACTTCGTAACCCCACACTTGGTCAGACTTCCACATCTAACTTCAGCAGCTGCACCACGCTGCCACCTACGGACCGTCACAAGCATGACGGACCGTCACAAGCTCCGTAGGTGGTATGTTCTGTATTTCTTCGCTCAAAAACCTCCGCATTCATCTTTGGACAGATATCCTGCAAATAAGGAGAAACTTATATAAAAATTAGCAAAAAAAGGCTTTTGGACACACTAAACTTAAGGAAAAAGTATTAATAATACTGTGAAACACCAATATATCAACACCCTCAACTTAAATTTATTGTTTGTCCTCAAGCGACGCACTATGACTCACTAAACAATATTTGTACAATAGTATCCATGTTTTATCCTTTGCAATCATTTGGCTATCAATCCCGATTAATCTTATCATATTTATGCATGCTATCACTATTAGGCTTGAATTACATGGAATAACACCATGACACAGACTCACCATGCACTAACACCTATTCTCTTCAATTTCTCACCGAGGTGCTAATATTTACTGTAGTGCAACTAGTGTCCTCACTTCAAAACAAAATCCTCATTTTTCACACAATGATTTCAGTTTGAGTATAAGGATTACTTTTCAACACTCACTCTCAGAACAAATTTACACTCAGTCATACCTATTGCCATAAGCTTGCCCTTATTTTCACTGCTTTAAGTTCGCTATACAACCCTTAGGATCACGATATGACTTTCTTAGCTTGTAACATAGGCTCAGGGTCAGGTAGGGTATATTTAGGCGTACTTTAGTGACTTTTTTCCTTCCTTGACATATCGGCTAAACATATCGTTTTCTATCATTTTATCTCGCCCTGTTTCTCATATTCCTTCACCTTGCTATTTTCTCTTCTGTCTTCATTTGTGTAAGTGACTCTCTTATTTTCTTGCTTGTATTTCTTGTATATTTTTCTTTTTTTTTACTTTTCTTTCAACTAATTCTTGAGTCACTTTACTTTTGTTCTTTCTCTCTCTTTGTTCTTTCAACCCACTTTCCAGAGCATTCCTCATACTAGCCACCCTCAACTCATGGCTTTGCCATGAGTCAAAGTACACAATTCCCAAAGTTGGGTCAGGGCCATAACGAAGGTTATTTACTGCATTAGCCACCCTCAACTTATGCTTTTGGCATAAGTTGAGGTGCACAAGTCCAAGGAGGGACCAGGGCCAACACATTATTCCCAGAAAAGATCAGTTGGGGTGAAAAAGAAAGGTCTAATTTAAGCTCAAATCATTTGGATAAAAAAAGGATAAATTTCATTTGGTTTTCTTTTATTTAGGCTAAAAATGGGCTATATTGAATAAGGGCCTATGATCCTTACGTAATTGTCTATTACGGCTTACTTTTAGCAGGACTAACCAGGCAAGTTCTGACTCAGTACAAATAGTGGACTATTCAAATATTCCTCACACTCACTTTACATCTCATCACTCTACCAGATTATCAGACACCTAGTTCGAATTTTAGACTTAGGGTAATGCAATGGTGTACCTCTATGTCATGCTTAGAGCCACACATTTATCAGTTACTATGCCTAGTCGTGCATCATTTTCCAATTTATCAGGATATCATTTTAGCCATTATGCTCCAGAATTAAACTATGTATAAAAGATATAGACATGCCGGTTCAACAGAAAAAGTAATTAGTCTTTTAGGGAAAAAGAACACAGGCAAGAAAACCCCAAAAGAGGATAGTGAATTGGGCTACTCAGACTTCACCCTAGCACTCACTTTCCATTTACCCCACCCCCAAGAAAAAAAACATGCAATTGTCCCCAATGCATAAAAAAATTTAAATACTAGAGTGGTAGGTGAAGCAAACTCGTGGCGCAAAGCGCCGTCGATCAGCAAGCTGGTGGGTCCGGTTTCCCGGAACCCACGTCCTCTGCAATCTGGACACCCTCAGTGGTGTTCTCAGCAACAAACGCACTATCAGCAGTGCTTCCCGCTATCTCCACAGTTCGGGAGCTAGACACCCCAGCCGCTAACTCTCCTGCTCTCATATGGTGCGCCGCCTCCTCAGCAAGTGAGACTCTCCTCGCAGCCTCCATCTCACGGCGCTCCTTTTTTTATGCTCGCGCCTTGCCCTCTGCTCGACCCCTACGCCTCTTGGCATGCTTTTTAGGGGAAGGTGGTGGATTCTATGAGGTAGTGAATAGGGCCGCCAACACTGTGTCTTCAGCAGGCTCGACATAAGGGGCCTTAGACTCAAGCACCTTAGCCCCTAAGATCGTGTCGATATCTGTGCGAAGACTGTCGACCGCAGCCTGAAGATTTGACACATCCACCGGAGGGGCTGGCCGGGCTAGTACCCGCAACTCAAAACTGTCCAAGCGCTGGTGAACCTTAGCGATCTTCCGCTCTGTATACTGGATCATTTTCCGCTCCAAGCGCTCTTCAGTCTCGGTAATGCACCTCTGCATCCACGGCTTGATATGATGCAGAAGTGTAGCCATTTGCACCTCTAATTTTTGGACCCTAGCAAGAGGGACAAGCGCGGGTAAAGGGGATGTGCGAGAGGAGCTCGGGGCAGTGCTACTACCCGGGATAGACTCGACCGAGGTAGTGTCAGTGGACGCCGCCTGCGTAGCCATGCGGGCCTTGGCTACCATATCAGGCAGATCGTCATCAAGTGGGGGCAGCTCTGGACGGGGCCCTCTGCGTGGAGCCAACTCATTGGCCTCATCTCTGATGAAGCCGACAACAACAGTGCCCTGCGGGGTCTTGAGCTGATCAACGTGCCATATAGGCACACCTGCGGACCTGCAGAGAGAAAAGATCATGCACGGGAAAGGGTAAGTAGTTGTAACCTTAAAATCCCTCTCGTGCATGACTGCCCGTAGAAGCCATGGGAAATCAACCTCGAACCCGACTATCATCGCCGCCATCAGTACTGCTCGATCCCATGTAACGATATTATCAGCGGCTGTGGGGGAAGGCAGTGGCGGACAATCAACCACAAGAACTTCGCTGTGAAAGTTAGGTTGTTCTTCTTGATGGCCCCTTTGGCTCGGTCACCCAGTCGGCACCCTCTCCATCAACTGACAGGTTCAGGGCCATCCACCACATGGTGGTTTCTCTCAGCGATGGCTCGTGCAGGAACTGGCCATCTTTAACAAGCTGCCATCGGTAGTCAAACTCGGTAGTGAGAGGGGTCCGATCAGCATCAACACTCTCGCCGTATAGAAACCTGCGGATGGCAGGCAGGAAAATATCGACCTGAACGCCCCGTACTCGGACCTTCTCTAGTGGGGCCTGTTTGGCGGGGGCAGCCCGCCTATCAATCTGTGATCGTAGAGTCGCTACGTAGGATGCATAAAACTCTCGGACCATTTTTTCACTATAACGTCCCAATGGACGTGCTGTCCACTCCAGGCGATGTCTGCTGAAGAGATTGTGGATCTCAGGCATCATCGGGAGACTCCCTGTAAGGGCCTACCGCTCCAATGTGAGTGTTCGAGTCATAACTCCTTTGTCATTTAGGAACTTAGCATCGGGTTAGACTTGAAATTGCACGTCGATACACCACTGGTTGGGCTGGTCAATAGCTGGGGTGATGGCATGAGCTGGTGAACCTGATGTGGATTCCGAACTGTCAGCCTCATCAAACGAGGTCGACGCTGCAGCGGTGGCGGGTGCGGAAACCTCAAAAGAGCCGGAGGCTTCCTCCGACCACGAAACTCCTAAGGAGCCAGACGCTCCTTTTTTATTGGTGGCTGACCCAGAAGGTGTGCCGGTCAGTGTGCGCTCCTCATCAGACTGGGAGGCAGTGACTACGCCGGACGCCACCTTTTTGGGTGTAACTCTGGTGGCATGTGAAGCACAGGAAGGGGTGGAAGTGCATGTGGGCACATACTCAGGGTCACGCTTATCATCAGAGCCAATGACCAGGCGGGCAGACGAGGCGACAGTCTTTGATCGCCCGCGTGCATAGACTCGGTCTTGTTTGGGTGCCATAGTAGATAGTACCTTGAAAGGATCAATATTAGTACGAGTAGTGGCAAACAAGACAAGCAAAACCACCTAAAAAATTAAAATAAAATGACATGTCTATAGTAACAGTGACACACGACGGGCTAATTCTAGAGTGGAAGCGGGAAAGAGGAAATATTATAGAGAGAAGAGGATGGTAGAAGATTGATGATTTTATTTATGAGGGGAAACCCTCTATTTATACACATACATAATGACCTTTCATCTTTAGTAAAAGACGATTGGCCTTTACTATTTACACAGTTACTTGACATTTACTATTTACACAGTAACTTGACTCTTACTATTTATGATTAGGACCTACTAACACTATTTACTTTACGACTTTTTACAAGAAGACAAAATAAACTTTGGCCAAATGGACGACAATGACTATGACTAATTTTGTACATATATTTTTATGTCTAATTTACCTTATCTTCTTCTTCTCAGCTTACTCAAGTTGTACGTCTGGAATTATGTCATCACCTTGGTTGCACTTGGAACATATATGGTCTGGATATTTGTGACCAATTAGCTTGCAATATCCTGTCATTAGTTCTTCGGAGATGAATCCTTGTTTTATCGCTCTAGTTGTTGGAGTAGCTTCTGGTTTTAATAAGGATAAAATCCATTTCTGGACTTCCTCCATATCTGTTTGTCTTATCTCTCGTGAATTGGTATATATCATTAAATGATCTCTTGAATAGTAGCTCCATATAGCATTTCCTTGTAGATAGTTGTTGACTAATTCTTGTATGATAGTTGATAATCCAATTATTCTTTTATTTGCATAAAAACTGGGTATCTCAACTTTTGGTATCTCTGGTTGTTGTCCTATGTCTTCCGGTATTATCATTTCTCGTGTTAATCCAATTTTTATTATCTGGATCATTGGTTTTATCTCGTCATAAAGTATCTCAGCTGGTGCCGTATAAAATTTTATAAAAATTAAATTTCCTTTTGTAATTCTTTTGTATATTAAAAAGTCTTTGTGGATCTCCGGGATTCCACTTATCTCTGTACCATCATACGTATATACAGTATTAAGTAATCCATAACTGTAACAGGTTTTAACTAAGTTTGGGTTGGTTTTAGGTTGTGCAATTAACTTGTTATAGCCTTGTAATTTTTTGGTTAAATAAACCTGGGTTTTTTCTGTAGTTGTGGTAGATTTGGGTTTGAGATTTAAAAAAGTCTGAATTTTGTATAGGTTTTCAATATAAGTTTGGGATATATGGTTATATATTTTCTTTTCCTTGTGTAGGCTGGCTGCATATGTAGATGTTTGTGGTGTTGGGGTTTCTACTATCTGTGCCTTTGGAATAAATGGTTTTGTAAATAAGCTGTTTAGGTTTGTATTTTTTGGTGTAGTTTTTTCCATAGCTGCTGTACTTGTACCTGCAACATTAGCAATGTTAATGTTAAGGGTTATAAGGAGTTTCCCAACATCTCCTTCTAGTTCTGGAATTTTTGCGTCTTCCGAACGACATAACTCTGCATGTTGGCGTAGCTCCGCATATTTATAGTCATGCTGCTGACTATTAGCTTTTAGATTTTGTAACTCTTTTCCCATACGGTCCACCTTCGTAGAAAGTGTAGTAATGTCTTTGAGTACTTCTTCTCTTATATCTGGTTCAGTTTGAGTTCTTTTTTCTCGATAGGTAGTCTGCAACAAGATTTTCATCAGTTTTTATAATTTCAATTGTGAATGTAACATTTAATGTATTCAATACTAATCTCCTTATTTCTTTCGTTGTAACTTAATCATCTAACTTTTTTTTTATCCACAATTTTACTTGTGTGTTATCTGTTCTTACAATAAATTTATTGTAAACTATATATGGTACAAATGCTAACAAACATTTATATAATGCAAATAATTCTTTTCTATTTATTTCCCATTTTGCTTGTGCTTCAGTATATGATCCTGAGTAATACCTGCAATGGTGTTCTATCTTTTCCTTGTCATATTTATATTTTAGTACTCCTCCATAACTGTGGTCACTTGAATCTGTTTCAATTATATATGTGAATGTTCTTCTTTCATCAGGAATATATAATTTTGGTAATTTTTTGCATAATTTTTTAATATTTTTTATGTGTTCCTTATCTTTGTTGTCAAAATGATATTCAACATCTTTTTTGAGTTTTTTGTATAATGGTTTAAAATGTTCTGCTAATTTTGGTATATATTCCCTTACTTGATTTACTAATCCTAAGAATGATTGTAATTTCTTTTTTGTATCTATATTTTCATCAATAGTAATTATTTTTTGTACTATGTGTGTTTGCATTTTTATTCCATTTTTATCTATTTGTATTCCTAGAAATTCTATCTGTGGTTTCATAATTTCTGCTTTACTTTTACTTAAACTTATACATGAGTGTTTGATTATATGTATAAATTTTTCTAATAATCTTATATGTTCATCTTGTGTTTTAGAATATAATAATATATCATCTATATATATAACACAATTTTCTAGCTGGCTAAAACAGTTATCCATAAAATGTTGATATCTACCTGGTGCATTTTTATATCAAAATGGTAATACATTCCATTCATAGAATCCTTGCGGTAGTGTGAATGCTGTTAATTGTTTAGATTCTTCTTCTAGTTTTAGATGATAAAATCATGATTTACAGTCAAATTTGCTAAAATAGTTGTATCCTTGTATTTGTCTTATTTTAAGTATTTTATTAGGTATTGGATAGTTATATGTTTTAGTTTTGACATTTAAATTTCTGTAGTCTATAACCATTCTACTTTTGCTTCTTTTTTTTTCACTGTGTTTTATCACTATAAATGCTGGCTTGTATGGTTACTATTACTTTCTTGTATATAATTTTTTTCAGTAATTCATTTATATGTATTTTAAATTCTTGTAAATCATCAAAGTTATATTTTAACGGTTTTTGTGTTATTATACTATTTTCATCTATTATTTCAATTTTTACTTTTGTTTTATGTTTTTCCCATCCTTGTAATGGGTCTTCATTATATAATTGTTCTAGTTGTTCATTGATTATTTTAACTTTGTCTATTGCAAATATAATTATTTCTAGTTGTGATATTTGTTTTTCACTTATATTTTCCATCTCATGGTTTATTTTTTCACTACCTTTAATCCATTCCATAGATTTTCGTTGTTTATTTTTTACTCTTTTTGTTCCTATTTTATGGCCACATGGCGTAGTAAGCCACCAGTGTGTTTTTGTTATTATATGTGGGTAAAATCTATCTAAAAATAGCATTCCTAATAACATATCTTTTGTGCTAAATTCAAAATTATACATTTCTTCTATTGTTAGTATTTTATCCCATATTTGTATTTTTATATTTTTTGCTTTATATTTAATCATACTTCCTTCGTTATTAAATCCTGTTACTACCATAGGTGTTTTTAATTTTTCCCATTTATCTTCTGGTAAGCAATTATATTTACATATATTCGTTTCTGCTCCTGTATCTATCATAGGGGTATAGTATCTGTTGTGATATCCTTCTACAATAATTTTTGCAAGTATAAATATTTTCATTAATCATTTTATCCTTTTTATAATTAGTTTCTTTTTTTGACAAGTTATTCTTAATTGTTCATTTTCTATGCTGTATGGTTTAATCTTTTCTAACTATTTTATTCCTAATATGATATTATGACTTCCTTCATATATCTTAAATTGTATTTTTAATGGAATTCCTCCTATAATTATTTCTTTTTCTGTTGTTTCTTCATTTGTATTTACTATTTCACTAGGTAATCCAGGGCATATATGCCCTGTTTTCATAATCTCTTCTTCTAATACTAGTTCTCTTGTTATATGATTTTCTTCTTGTCATGTGTTTATCAAGATTTTATATTTTCTCTGGTCCATTATTCCTGTTATAAAATAATGATATATTGTCATTTCTTCTAAATCTTGTGATATTTCATATTTTCTTTTAGATGAACTCATTCTTGATGAGGAAGCTCTAGTTATCATAATTAATGTGTTTGTATTTGGTGTACTTGAGGTACTCAATCTTTCTTTTACTATCTCCAATTCTTTTTCTGTATCCATTTCATTATAACTATAGTCATTATTATCTATTACAGTAATTATTCTTTCAAAAGGATTTTCTATTTTTATTTTATCTATTTTATTTCTTGCTGTTATTTTATGTTTTGTTGTTAATATATATAGATTTTTAAATCTTGCTGTGAATACCTTAATTCCTGGTGCTAACTCTATTCCTGACATTTTCCAATATAATACTAATGATTTATCTATATTTGTATCTGTTAATGCTACTGTATAATTAGCACTTATTATAAATTTAAATTTTTGGTATATTAAATTTCCTTTAACTGCACTTATTATACTTTTTTCTATAGGATGTTTTATTCTATAATCTGCTAAATATATTTCAATGGGTGTATCTATTCCTTCTCTGTAACAAGCTTTTATTAGTGTTTCCGTTCATCCTAAATGTACATATTTTATAGCTTCTTTATTTTTTATGTTTTGTATTTCTTTATTTATTATTCGTTTGCTTATGATAGGTATATATGCTTTTCCGCTTGTATATTTACCGTCTATGATGTGTTCTTTTTGACTAACTACATAGTATTCTTCTTTCTGCCTTTTAAACCAGTTTTTTAGTATAGGTATGTCAAGTATTTTTTCAACACTTAAGTCTAATTCTTTTCTTTTTATTTGTTCAAAAAGTTTATTATCAAATATAATTTTTTGGTGTGATGATTCTTCATCTTCATAGTTCTCTTTAGATATTATTTTGTTTTCAGACATTATATTTCTTCTTCTTCTATTTCATTATCTAAATTTTCTTCTTCATTTTCAGTTTCTATATCTGATACTTCATATATACTATCGTTTTCACTTAATTCATAGTCTATGTATTCTATTTGCATATATTCGTTATCATCTATAACTATTTCGGCAATTTGTTTTCTTTTTGGATTTTTAGGTAATTTACAGTCTCTAGCTATGTGTCCTATCTTTCCGCAATTGTAACATGTGCATTGGGATATTTTCTTTTAGGTCTATATGGTCTTTTCATTTTATAGTTTTTTACAAAATACCTTCGTCTTGGTTGCTTATATTTATACTTATTTTTATTTTTTCTATAATTTTTATATCTTTTGGATTTTTATTTTTTATTTGTACACCCAAACTGTGGTGCCATTTTATTTTTACAACATGATAATTTTTTATTTAGTACTTTTTCCATTTTTTATTTTTCTTTTTGGTTCTCACATAATTGTGAAAACCATTGAGATAGAAATTTTATTCTAGCTCCTAAAGTATCTACCATTCCTTCATTATTTCAATCCTTTGTTATTTTTGTACTAAATGGTTCTGGTAATTTTGTAAAATATTGCTTTCTTATTTCTTTTGCTTCGTCTAAATTGTATTTAGCTTTGTAATAATATTCTTTGAATGCACAAGTATATTCTTCTATATAACACATTTTACATATAGCTAATTTTGTCATAAGTTGTCTATTTATTATTTTTTCTCTATTTTGTTCTCTTATATCTGTGGTCATACCTCCAAATTCACTTCTTATCGCTGATTCATATTTGTCTAGTATATCTATATTTGTTGTTGATGGGGATCCATCCATTTTCTTATCATTCCTAAGTACTTCTAAACATTCTGAGGGTAGATTTTCTATCCATAATTTTGTTGTTCCTACGAATGTTCTTTCTATGTATCTTGGTGTTTTTGTTATTTCTATTTTGTTATCTATTAACTGTTTAGATATATTTCCTGTCTATAGTAATATTGCTTTATTTATGTCTGTGACACAATCTAAATCTAAGAAATTATATTGTTCACTTATTGGTTTTGGTATCCAATTTTTATTCAATCTACTGTTCCATATTGCATTATTTCTATCTGATTGTTGATAACTTTCTGTATAGTAAGTTGGTGGTGTCTATCTAGGACTAGATCTAGGACAATTTCTGGGACTAGTATATGGGGTTTTGAGTCTCGACGTACTGGGTCTATTCATATCTCCTGTGTTTATTTCCAATTTTTTTAATTTTATTTGTCTGTTCTAAGAAATCTGTATATGTTTCACTTGTGTCACTTATTTCTGATTTTTGGTCATTTTCATTTTCATCTATTTCATTTACTTCATTTATCTCAATATCTTCATTTAATTTTTGTTCCATTTCTTTTATTTCATTAGTTAATTCAAGCTCTTTATCTTTTTCCTTTTGTTTTTGCTTATTTTCATATAATAATTTTAACCTAGCTAATTCCTTTTCTAATTCACTTATTCTTGTATTTTTTATTTCTTCGAAATGTTGTACTTCTTGTTTTGCTTGTATTTTTATTTTTTCAATTTCTTTTGATTTGTCTATTTCTTCATTTTCTTTTGTTATTCTTATCATAACTGTTAAACTATCTTCTAATTTTGCTGTTTCTTTTTCTAACATTAAGTATAGATTATTTCCTATTTTTTTATATCTTCTTCCTAGATTTAAAAATATTATTTTTATTATCATTCCGTCTTGATTTTCATATGTTTTTTCGTCTACTGCAAATTCTTCTTTATTTATTATAATTTATGTATTATATTATGTTGTAACTCATATTCAAGACAATCTAATTCTAATTCTAACATAAACATAACTTTTCTTTGTGCTAGTATTGATTTATTACATACTTCTGCTAATATATTTTCTTCTAACCTTCTTTTTCTATGTTGTAATTCTTGTTCTTTTTCAGTTATTTTTTCCCTTATTTTTTCTATTAATTGTTGTTTATAAATTTCTTTGTTCATACTGGTTTTTCAAATAGCGAACATATTTGTATTCTGTTTTCGAAATTATATTTATCAAATGATCTTTTTTATCGTTATCTGTTTTGACTAGTTGTGATAGTTCATATTCTATATATAAGGGCCTTAATTTTTTCCATGTCTTTCTTATTTTTTTACCTATATTATTTTTAGTTTCTTTGTTTGGTATTATATTATCCTTCATAAAATGTCTTTCTGTAATATTCTCTTTTAAGTAGATCTAATCGTTGTATTTCATTAGCATTGTTTGTAATATATTCTAGGTGTTCGACTTCTCTAGTTCTCAAATAATAGAATAAATTTTCTAGTAGTAATTTTTCATGTAGATCTATATCTTCTATATTTTTTACCCAATATTGTAAATATTCGTAATTTATCATTAGTCTATATCTATATCATCATATAAATCATACATATCATAATAAAGTTCATCCTGTATACTTTGTATGGTTAACTCAGTCCAACCTTGGGTTGTTATTTACATTATCTCATAGGTTACCAATTTGTCATAAATTTCTCTTTTTATATCAGTACTCAGATCTTTTAATATATAGAGTAGTAATATCTTATAGTTATCATCATCATCTATTAAATAGGTACTCATTTTATTCATTTTTGCTTAAAATTTTATTCCTTCCAATCTCTTAATGGATTATACTTATTTATTATGAAATAATAATGATTTAATAATCATCTCGTCTAGTCACTACTACAGCTTTCTTCTTTGATTAGTTACCCTAACAGCGCCTCAACTTTGTTTACTCCCCTAAAAGGCCTTCTTGCCTACCGGTTTCAACCTTAAGATGGCATAGTCTGGGCATACTAATTCGAAGAATATTTCTGTAGCAAACCTTCTAAAGATGCTTATTAGAGCATTATTAAGTCATGATAAACAATTATAATCAACAAGAGATTTTCAGGAATAAATTTATTTAGCTACTCATAAATTTAAGAGTGTATACCTGATTTTGTAGATTTGTAGCTCCAGATTTCTCCATAGTTATTAGCTTAATAGTTAACTAGCTAGCTCTGATACCAATTTTAGAGTGGAAGCGGGAAAGAGGAAATATTGTAGAGAGAAGAGGATGGTAGAAGATTGATGATTTTATTTATGAGGGAAAACCCTCTATTTATACACATACATAATGACCTTTCATCTTTACTAAAAGACGATTGGCCTTTATCATTATGTATGTGTATAAATAGAGGTTTCCCCTCATAAATAAAATCATCAATCTTCTACCATCCTCTTCTCTCTACAATATTTCCTCTTTCCCGCTTCCACTCTAAAATTGGTACAATTGAGGCGCATAGGATATATTTTGATGCCAAGTAAGCCAAAAAGGTGCACAATCTGACAAAAAATGAGTTTATGGGGGTAATAAGACCTTAGTTTAGTTAAGGTGTGTCTCTGTGATATCGGTCATAGTCTATGGGGGTACTTGTACATTTTTCCCAAAAAAATATCTAAACCATTAATATAAGCATAATTTTATGGGTTAAAGAACTTTCAAGGTTAAGACAATATTTTTAAATTTTTTTTCATCATCCAGTAATCTCAATATTTTAACACTAAATAAGAAATAAAAAATATTCTTATATGCTTCAATTTGTTCAAATCTATTTTGAAGGGAAAAAAATACTTTGATCTACTCAGATAGATAAACTAATCAACTCTAAAGATTGTTTAGGGAACTCAGTAATTTCCTTATCCATATTTTCATCAAATTTGTTTCTTATGAAAATCATGTTTATATTCTTCACATATGCACTTTTCTTAGTAGAAATCATAGCACTCATAGTAAATAATTTTTTTAAAAAAATGGACCCCCCCCCCCCAAAAAAATATTATGAGGCCCCAAGCGATGACTTTAGTTGCCTAAGGGTTAAGATGTCTATGGAGGTATCAACAAAAATAAGTGCTCAAACTGGTCAAATAAACTACCACATCATAATAAAACAGATCCAATTCAAACACAATTATATTACTAAGCCTTAAATCATAGATCTACCCTTCTACAATTACATAACCACTAATCGGTATATTTTTTTGATAAATATTGTTAAAGAAAGGAAAACCAATGTGATATCTATCAAGAGATATCACTAATATACCCCGTAAGATGGTAGATCATAATGACATACCAATCTTGGAGCTTAGTGCTTCGAATGGAGCGTTTGGAAGTGACTTGGTGAGAAGAAGATCAACCAGCTAATTTTTGGGAAGAAACATGAGAAACACACAGCAGGCCTTGTTGGACAAGATATTAATCAAAATAATCGTGTTATCACTAGATAACTAGTGATTCCTTGATAAAAATAGACAACCTTTGAAGCATATAACAAATCCAACAAATTTCAATTGACTCTGAAGCAATAACACGATTTTATCTTGTTGGCGTATAATATATATATATATATATATATATATATATATTATGCGCCAACAAGATAACGTAGAACTCCATTACACAAAAAATCCTAAATAGCCGAGATTTATTTTATATACTATGGGGGTTAGGAACCCCCATAGTTTGTTGTAACAACCACCCCAAAGTTTAATTAGCCATAATTAAATTGTGGGGTTTTTTCACTAACCCCTGTAACAA
Organism: Solanum lycopersicum; assembly: GCF_036512215.1. Taxonomy (NCBI): domain Eukaryota; kingdom Viridiplantae; phylum Streptophyta; class Magnoliopsida; order Solanales; family Solanaceae; genus Solanum; species Solanum lycopersicum. Next base: position 32,885,254 of record NC_090810.1, on the reverse strand, counting down.
GCAGAAGGGTTATTTTACAACAGTTTGAACCCTCACAAATTGATTTTTAGAATAGTTATCTAATGTAAATAATAGTTAAAATAATCATAAATTTACAAGTAATGATACTACTGCAACGATAAAAAAAGTTACTATATAAAAAGTAATATCCAATAAGTTACAATATTAAAAGTAATATCCTAAAATTTTTCCATTCCTTTTGTGTTATATATATTTCTAACATATTTCCAAAGATTAAGAATTGGGCATCCAATAAGATACTTCATCACTATGAGAAGTCATTCTTCAGAAGAATTGGTCAAGTATTCTGGCTCCAATTCTATCCAGGTCACCATTTCAGCATTCATATTCCTCCACTATGATAACCATCCTTTCAATCTGTAAATATGTTCACATTGCTTTATTTCATTAGTATTGGCGAACTGAAGGCATAATTAAGTAATTAATAGGAAATATATGCTCACAACATAGATATTTTACGGTGATCTCAGATGTACGATAATCGACACTAGACTGATGAACCCATTTAACAAAAACTAAAGTAGATGCACAACTAGAGTCAACCATACCTTCAAAATATTGTCAGAATACTGAAATGTGTGTCATACTCTGTAGTCTAGGTATACGTCTTCTTCTATTCCTCCTTAGTTGCAGTTGCCATTTCTCGTTGCTTCTTCAGTTCCCTGTTTAATATCACTTGTTATAGTAGCTTTAATTACAATGGTAAATATCTTTAAAATGACCTTTAACTTAAACAATTTATGTCATTAACCTTAGCAATAGAGCTAGTAAATGAGGAAGACATGTGATACAACATATCCAAGAAAGAAATGTGGCTTCTTATATAGAGTTGAAAAAGACTTTCTTATTTTGAGCAGAGAAGTTGTGCAACAAACTGAACAACAACTTGTCACGAATAAAGTCCAAAATAATGCATATAACATATTTTTTTATGTAAAAAAGATATATAATCATCACTACATATATCAAGAAACGAGTTGCTTCATGCGATTGTGATTAAAACGCTTAAATTACTTGTCCAGAATTTAAATCCTAACCTGACTGACATAGGTAATCAAATGCCATACAAGAGCATATTGGTCCTATTCCACCTAGTGCCGAGAGTCTTTTAACATTAGAGCCGAGGATCTATCAAAAACCCCTGTAGTAGAACAAATGTATATCTATATAATCAAGAATAGGTAACACGATAGTACTACAATTGCACATAACAATATCCAGATCCTTCAAATTCAGTTATCATTCAGAACTTTATTGGATACTAGGAATGGAAAATTCAGTCTAGAGATGATAATAGAAACTTTGACTCATTGAATGCAATTTGCACCAAATAATTCAGACATTGCATCACATGCTGAAACATCTAAGAGCTTAGGAGTTACATTTACTGCTAACAAATTAGAAATGCGGCTTATTCCTCATAAAGTACAACTTATCTATTCAATATACACAACAAAAAACACTAATTCAAGAATCAAATTCATAAATAAATAGAACAAATAACTAACTTTAGCTCTATCTGAATCAAACACACTATTCATAAATCCTTAATCTGATATTGCACATAAGGGAGAAGATATTCTCACATGTGATGATTTTGAGAATATTCATCGATGGAGGAGCAAATTTATCGAGCTTAGAGAGAATCCAATCAATCTTCTATTCTTTTCTTTAATGGAAAATCAACACCTAACAGGAGCTTCTCTTCTCTTCTGTGAAAGTGAATCACCAGGCTTCTCTTCTCCTCTTTATCTAATCGATGTTGTGGAGTGAAAGAGAGCGAGAAAATTCTAAGAAAATTACACCAGCGACTCCAAAATTTTGGGAGGAAAAATAATGAGGAAAAGTTCTAAGCCCTAGAACACATTTTCATTATAACATTTCTTAGTAAATACTAACTAATAAACTAACGGAGTGTAATCGCTGCTATTTTGAATTAACTTGCACCGGATAAACCCTTAGAATTTGACATAATTTCTGAAGGTTAGTCTGACCTCCCCAATTAAGCCTCCACAAAGTATGCATTTTTTGTAGTTCTTGTTTAACCATAGCCTGGTGTGTAGTTGTTGGAGCACTTGTAAATTGAGACAATTTGAAAACAAAAAAGGCAACATTCGGTCAGGTAAGATGAATATACCGTAAACTTCCAACTATACAATAATATTGTTTAGGATCTTCAAGTAAAGAGGCATCAATACTTATGAAACAAGATTGGTGTGCGCATGGGATTAGCTTCAACCATGATGGCTCAGTCTAAGATCTCATCGATATACTTTCGTTGACTTCAAAAAATTTTATATGGTGAGTTAATAACTTGAACACCCAAGAAGAAATTCAAATCACCAAGATCTTTAATCGAGAAATGATTAGCAAGACACCTATTAAAATCTTCCACCAAACATTGATGATTACCCGTGATAATTAGCTCATCAACATATACAAAATAAGGTAGAGTAAATCTAGATTTGGAATATATAAACAAGCGGTAATCTGGCCGAGAGTGGCATATTCAATAAGATGGGATTTTAGTTCCTCGTAAACATACTCACTGATTCTGTTAGAGCTTAAGTGATTAGTCATATCATATTTATATAGAAGTCCACGAAGATCATGAAGGAAGATCTCATCCACTAAAATTTGGACGCCGAATAAGATTAAAGTGCTGTGGATTTTGTTTGATCTTTTGTAAATATGAAGTAATAAAGAGGTTGCCTTTTCTCAACTTTCTTAGAGACTCGACTCATAATACGAGCACACAATGGCTTTACATAGGTTTCCATTTATATTTTCCCAAAGATCAAAGAAAGATTTGGTGTTAATGACAAATGGAACAATATCAGAAGATAAAGAGGCAACAATGACATGTTCTTGTCGTTGATGAAATGTTTGGGCGTTGAACATGGTGGTTGTTCATTAAAATGGAGAAAAACATTCATGAATGCTAGTTTGTATTGTTCATCTTTAGGTTACATAATATTGCTAATATATACTATTACCTTATATAGATAGGAGAGATATGTAGAAATCATAAGAGATATGTAGGATTTTTCTTACCTTTATTGATGCTTCTCTCTAGTGTATTTGTACATGTAATATTGATATAATAAAGTATCAATCCATTTCAGTAAATTACATGGTATCAAAGCCAATAGGGCTCCAAATCTTGGTTAACAAACTTTGAAACTTTTCCTAGCATCTTGGGAAATGGTTTCGGCTACTTGGGTTTTGGTAGAATACCTCTAGGTTTGTTGTCCCAACATCATTTCATCTGTTCCGACATACTGCAGGATTGATCTTTTTGTATCTAAATAACTGCAGGATAATAATTTCTTCACTTCCAGCTTCGATTTTTAGCCTTTGCATGCGTGACGTAAAATATGGATATAGCTTTGCGCTTCAGTGGCTATTGGGTTCAGTTTTGGTGTCAATTTTGTTTGCCCTTTTCAACAAGTTTGGTGTAGATTTTTTATCCTCTACTTTTTTGGATCAATTTCTTGGATAAAAATTAATTAAAATGTTAAATGATAAATCTGCCATGATTGGAATTTGTTTTAACATTGTCTAAAATTACTGCTAATAAGTTAAATCGGTCTAATTATTTAGATTGGAGTAGAAAAATCAAGGTCTACTTGCATAGTGTTGAAAAGGATGACCATCTTATCCAAGATCCTCAACGCATGATACTAAAAATACTTGGCTTAGAGATGATTCTATTCTACTCTTGCAAATTATAAACTCTATTGACAATGAAGTTGTTGGTTTGGTTAATTACATTGAATTTGTGAAAGATTTAATGGATTTTTGGAGTATTTATATCATGGCAAAGGTAATTTATCTTGGATTTATGAAGTTTGTAAGACATTCTGTCGTTTTGACAAGGAAGATAATTCACCCACCACATACTTCATGGAGTTCAAGAAAACCTACAAGGAACTAAATGTACTTCTACCTTTAGTACTTATATCAAGGTGCAACAGGATCAGAAGGAACAAATGGTTATAACGAGATCTTAAGTTGGACCCCCATTTGAGTTTGAGACTGCTAAATCACATAATTCTGTCTAGTTCTGAGATCAGCTCTCTCAAAGATCTTTTTAGTCGAGTGTTGCACACAGAGAGTACTCTGTCAAACAAACATGACAATGTGCTTGTCGAAAAAGGAGGAGGAAGAAGAAATAATGCAGGGAGATAGAATAACAATGATGCAGCGCGATGGAACAACAATAATGATGTAGGGAGACAGAACAATAACAATAATGCAGGAAAGTGGAATCATACAAATAATGCAGGAATGTGGAATAACAACAATAACTCTGGGAGACGGAACAATAAAAAAGGAGGAGACAAATGATGCTGGGAGATGGAACAATAACTAAGGAGGAGACAATGATGTGGGGAGATGGATCAACGACAACACTTGTCACTAATGTAAGGAACCCGGGCACATAAGGTGAAACTGTAAGAAACTACAGAATCGCAACCAACAACTTCAGTCTCAGACGGCCAATGTTGTTGCCACATCATTTCACCCTCAACTGTTACAATTTCAACCGATGAGTACGCTAGACATATAAAGAATCAGGAATCAATGAATGAAACCACTCCAGCCGATCCCTTTACTAAGTCAGGTAATAAATGTCTCATTTCCTCCTCAAGCAACTGGATCATTGATTCGGGTGTTATAGATCACATGACAGGTAATACTAAAATAATCTCTATATTTCGGTCACATAAAGTACCATCCTATGTTACCATAGCTGGTGGATCTAGTTATACAATAGAGAAATCCAGAATCATTAACCCCACTTCATCTATTACTTTGTCCTGTGTTCTAGGATTACCTAGTCTTGCCTTTGATATGAGCCTTTGATATGATTTCTGTGAGTAAACTTACCAAAAACCTACAATTTTTTGTCTCCTTATATTTCTATTGTTGTCTTTTGTAGGATCTTATGATGAAATAGATTATTGGTAACAGATATATATCAGACGGTGTCTACATTCTTGATGAATGGGCGCCTCCATCGGTTGCTTGCTCCGGTATCATCTCATCATTTGAAGCACATTATAGTTTGGGACATCCTTCTCTACCAATTTTGAATAAATTATATCTTTATTTTCATAATGTACCTTTAATAGATTGTGAGTCTTTTCATTTTACAAAACACCATAGAAGCTCGATAAGTCCTACTAATAAGTGGGCTAAGTTTGCTTTCGAGTTAGTTCATTAAGATATTTGGGGACCAATGCCTGGTTGTGTCTAGAGTTGGATTCAGATATTTTGTTACTTTTGTTGATAATTTTTCTTGAATGACATGTATTTACTTTATGAAAAATTATTTTGAAGTGTTCTCCCGTTTCTGTAATTTTGGTGCTGAGATTGAGACACAGTTTAATGCTTCTATCCATATATTGAGGAGTATTAATGCTAAAGAATTCATCTCAGCATCATTTCAGAATTACATGAATCAATATGGTATTTTTCATAAATCTTTGTGTGTGGATACACCCTCACAAAATGGAGTAGCTGAGAAAAAAAATAGACACCTACTTGAGATTGTTCGTGCTTTGATATACCAAATGAAGGTACCTAAGCAATTTCGGGTGGATGCGGTATCCACATCTAGGTTTTTAATTAATCGCATGCCATACATAGTGCTTAATTGTGCTATTACATATGGTGTTTTCTTTCCGAATAAGCCATTATTTTCATTACAGCCAAAAGTGTTTGGATGTATTTTCTATGTTCGTGATGTGCGACCCCATGTTACTAAACTAGATCCAAAGGCTTTGAAGTGTGTTTTTTGGGATATTCTCGCTTACAGAAGGGTTATCAGTGCTACTCTCAAACCCTTAACAGATACATGGTGTAGATAGATGTGGTGTTCTCTGAGAACATTTCCTTTCTTTCTTCTCCTGATAGTTCTCCCACTCACGGAAAGTAAGAAGAAGAATGGATCATTTACAAGACCACTCAACCGAGCTCAGAACACCATAAAGATGTTTGTGGTAGTGTTGAGCAGTCCACGAAGAATGTGTCTTCTAATGTTCATACTACTCCAATAAAGCCACCAATAATTCAAGTGAAGTCTAGGCGACAAACGACTAATGATACATGTCCTACACCAATCCTTTCATCATCAGATCCTCCTCCGATCAATCGCTCTCCAACAGAAAATCTTTACATTCCCATTGCTCTTTGCAAAGGAAAGCATGAATGTTAATCAGTAGATTCCATTGCTAATTTTATCTCATATGACCACTTGTCTCCCGCATCTTGCTCTTTGATTGCATTTCTAGATTATATTTTTTACCCAAAACAATTTAGGAAGCTGTGAGTCACCTGGGGTGGTATGACGCAATGCTTTAGGATATACACGCATTATATGAAAATCACACATAGAATTTGGTGGACTTACCAAAAGGCAAAGCGGTAGTGGGATGTAAGTGGGTTTTTACGGTCAACGTAATCCTAATGGTTCTGTGGCGAGGCTTAAAACCAGAATAGTGGCTAAAGAATATGCTCAGAAATATGGAGTGTATTATTCTGATACTTTTTCTCCGGTGGCCAAACTCAATTCCATTCACTTGTTTATTCTTAGCTGCTTCCAAGAATTAACCATTACTTTCGTTTGATATCAAGAATGCATTTCTTCACAGGTATCTCCAAGAAGAAGTATATATGGAGAAACCACCCAGTTTTGTTGCTTAGGGGGGAAATGAGAAAGTTTTTCACTTGAATAAATCTGTGTATAGTTTGAAACAAAGTCCACATGCTTGGTTTGGGAAATTTAGCGAGGTAGTTCAGAAGTTTGGGCTTTCAAAGAGTAATGTGATAATTTGATCTTCTACCGACAATCAACATCTGGCATTATTCTTCTTGTCATATATGTTAATGACATTGTCATCACCGGGAGTGATTATGCAGGAATATCCTTTCTCAAATCTTTTTTGCATTCGATATTTCACACGAAAGACTTGAGACAGTTGAAATACTTCTTGGGAATAGAAGTAAGTAGTAGTACGAAGGGTGTATTTTTATCTCAAAGTAAGTATATCCTTGACCTCCTTTAGGAAATGAAAAGTTAGCAGCCAAGACTTGTAATACTCCAATGGTTCCAAATATACAGCAAAAAAAAAGATGATGGTGATCCCTCCGATGATCCATAGAGGTAAGAGAGATTGGTTAGCAAATTAAACTATCTCACAGTAACTCATCTGGATATTGCTTTTGTAGTTATTGTTGTTAGTTAGTTCATGACCATGCCTACGGTAAAACATTGGGCAGCTTTGGAGCAAATATTATGTTACTTGAAAGGAGCCCCTGGACTGGGCATAGTATATAGCAAACAATGGGCATAGTCACATTGGGTGTTTTGTAGACGTTGATTGGGCTAGATCCAAGATTGATAGAAGATCTACTATTGACTATTGTGTCTTTGTAGGTGGAAACTTAGTGTTATAGAGAAGTAAGAAACAAAATCTTGTATCTCGATCCAATGCAGAATCCAAGTATAGAGCTATGGAACAATCCACATGTGAGATTGTATGGATATGTCACCTCCTAAATGAAGTTGCATTAAAGTATCCCACACCTTAAAACTTTGGTGTGATAATCATGTTACTCTTCATATCGCCTCAAATATAGTGTATCATGAATGAACTAAGCACATTGAGGTGGACTGTCATTTTATTCGTGAAAAGATTTAAGAAAACCTGATTTGCATGGGCTATGTGAAGACTGGAGAGCAACTAGCTGATTTATTCAGAAAGAAATTGAATGGAACTCGAGTTAACTATTTGTGTAAATCTAGACATGACTTATATATATGCTTCAGCTAGAGGGGGAGTGTTACAGAATGTTGTAATTACATTCTATTACCTTATATAGATAGGTTATATATGTAGGAATCATAAGAGATATGTAGGATATTTTCTTACCTTTGTTGATGCTTCTTTATAGTGTATATATACATGTAATGTTGATATAATAAAGTATCAATGCAGTTTTGTAAACTACAAGACCCAACATTAATATTGATCAACTGGTCATTATTATTCATGGTGAGAGTACTGGGAGAATTTGGTAGGTGTGGTTGAGGTGTTCTTAGTTGAGGCATCAGGTGACACCATTGTTAGTGGTAGTAGGAAAGACATAAATGGTAAGGGAATACTTTTTTGTTAAGATTTTATGCTATTGATATCATATAAGCTTTACCATTAGAGAGATGTTATTTTATTAATATGTATGTATATTTATACAAAAGAAAACAACAAACAAGGAAAGAACTCATCGGATGGTGATCTTATCCTTATCATAATTGATCTTATGTATGTATATTTATACAAGAGAAAACAACAAACAGGAATGTGATCTTATCCTTATCATTATTGAAAAAAAAATCGTTAATGAAATACTAAAATATGTAAGATCAATAAATATATATAATCAATTAAGAGATATCACTAATAGGTTTATGGTAAGAACTCATCGGATGGTGATTAGAAACCGTGTCTTTTAGTACTGTGTAATAATTTAAGCTATAAAGGTTTTTTTGAATGTGAAGTAAGGTTGGTTAGTAATATTGAACTCATATAAAGAAAAGTCATCATTTGGGAAGTGGGAGAAAGGAAGGGTGTGCTGATACACCATTTATTTATTGCCGATGTTGTAACTCATGAGTTATTGGTGTGTTTTTGGAATAGTTGTTCTTCTTTTTTAGCTACATTTATGAAATAAACTCTAAATATAGATTTTTACTATGTATTTATCATAATATTACTTATGGTATGTACTTGTATAATGTTCTTGGAATGTGCATAAAGGCTTTTAAAATGAATATATCATGCTTATAAACAACAATAACACTTCAAAAATCCAGGACGAGTCTTAAAGCTTCAAGTAGGTTCCATGAAGTCTAAAAACTATTTTAAGACCATATATAATGAATATAGGTCATTTAGGATGTTTAGGAACCAAAACATCCAAGAACGTCCATGACATCTGGAAACTAGTTCTAGGAGGTACTGGCGTGCCTAAGCCTATTTGACGAGATTTTAAGAGTCCAAAATCCATGAAAATTGGTGGAAGAGTAGTTCATAGGTGTTTAATATGATTCGTGGTTGAAACATCCGGCTACAAATCCAAAAGTACCAACCAAGGGTCCTTGAGGAGGACCCTACCATGTAGGAGGCAACACTGGCAGTGTGCAACCACGAGGGGCAAAGGACGGCTGGTGTGTGGATCGATGGGGCATCGATGACAACTGTCGTCCAAAACTTAGCCAAAATGTTGGAGCCCTCGCCTTCACAAGTCTCTGATCTAAACAACGGTTGTACAGCACGGAGGGAGGCCTGGCCGTCAATGGACCAACAGCCCGTTGGTCGTGTTCTCGTCGATGGGCCTGCAATTTTTCTGCACTTTTTAAGTTAGTTCATTTAATTATTTAAGAGGTTATGTGGTTAATTATTGGTTTAAGTAAGTCTAATTAAGTAAATTAAAACCCTATAAAAGGCATCAACCCTTATTAGATCAAACACAACTCACATAACAAATCCTCTTCCTTCTCTCTTCTTTCTCTCTCTATTTGGAAGACACCATTGAAGACTAGCTACGGGAGGGATTTGGGGTCTGAAAGGGACAAATTCACCATCAAATATTTATCAAATGTTGAGGTATGGGATCTAATTCACCTTTGAGACCTCCTTCTTTAAAGGGTTCCTTCAAAATACTTTCAGAAGTTGGGTTTTCATGTTGGTTCTTCTTAATCTCGAAGATTCGGTTATTAGTTGATTTGTTTATGTTTTCTATGGGATAATATGAATATATTATCATTTATTATAACTTAATTATAGTTTATCTTGATGATTTGGTATAGTTTGTAGATGATGATCCCTAAAACTTAACCCTAGGTTTGATATAGACATGAATGAAGTTGAGATTGGTTCAATTGACTTGGTTATTGGTTGAACTGCTATTAATTGATATTGTTACATTAATCATGAATTTTTTTTGTGAATTTTAGTCTTTCATGCTAGTTCTTGAGATGATGATCTAGGTTAGAAAGTGAATTAACCTAAGTGTCTTGTCTTAAGCTATGATTTAGTATTGAATTGTGATACAGTGATTCTTATAGACTTGTAATCATGGTGATTATTGAATTATGATGTTTTATGCTCTAGTTTTGATTTAATTTAGGGTTTATGTTAAGGTTTCATATGATGAACTATGAAGGAGACTTGGTAAGTCGTATGATCTCTATCGTTATTTCAAATTATGGTTAATTGTGTCTAAGCAATGATGTTATATTAGAGTAAGCCTTATATTAGGATTGATAGGATGTTGTGATGTTGAATTGAAATGTCTTGACTATGTTATGAGTTTGATTAAGGTGTATATGTTATATGGATGGTGGTGCCTACCAATGTGCCTAAATATGATATGACATGCTAATGTGCTAACCTTACTTATATGAATTGTAGTTAAAATACTTATACTCATGAAACTCTTATTGAGCTATTTATGATGATATACAAGGGTTAGACCCTATGACCTAATTAAGCTATGATTGATGATTATAGACTTAAAGACATTTCAAAAAGGGTCTCTAGCTTAGCACTGAATGAACTAGAGTGAGGAGTGTCCCTTCCCACATAGGGAAGGTAAGAGCACTAAATTACTCTTTATATTGGAGACTACAATGCGTGTAGAATAAAAAGTTTCCCAACTATATCTCCTAGTTCTTTAACTATCTTGCCCCCATAGGAATACTAGCTAGTGGATCCACGTAGTTGCTATGGTTTATGTTTTTGTACTACCTTGACAAGTAGTCCTCCTTCCTTCATTGTAGGGTTTTATGACACTGGATTCCACACTAACTCATGTGGTCTATGTCGGTTAAGGAGAGATGTTTCGAAAAAGGTAAAATGAATTAAAGGATTGAACTCTAAGTTGTATAACCTAATGGGTCTAGCTTAGTATAGGTAGGGGTATGGGATTCTACCTAAGCATTGCACTAATTAGACATGAGCGGAGTCTGAGGAGGATGTTCTTATGTATGTTTATGCTTATAATGATGAATGATATGTATATGATGAACTTGCACATTGTTGATACTATATATTAATTAGGTCACTCATGAGTATGGGTTGGTTTATATTGTTAAATTAAGATGAAATGCATATCTAAATGTCATGTTATGTGAAGTAAGATGTTAGTCATGATTCTTGTTGGTTTACTTGATTGAGTAAGGTTATGGAAATTTAGTTGGTCATTGCCTTTTATGACTTGACAGGGCTTCATGAGTAATTGACTTACTTTTTTATAACGAAATGTACTCTTATTCATGCTTCTTGTTAAATATGACTTGATGATGGAATTACTTGATTATGTATCTACTTTCATGATATGAATGGTTGACTTGACTAGACTTGATGTTGTAGTATAGTGATGAATATGCCTATGACTTCATAAATGTGAAATATTAATTGGTATGGTTTGTTAAACATGCAAGAAGGTTTTAAATGATAAATGCATACTCATAGAGATGTCCTTTTCTTAGAATGTTTACAAGTATATGTGCATATGGTCACATACTTAGTACAAGTGGCATACTAACCCCATTTCTTCCCCTTTCTCCAACATTTTTTGTTCCAGTCGTAGAAGGCTCATTCAAGACGACTTGAAGAAGACTTGAGTATTCTCTATCATCCAAGTGGGTAGTTCCTCACTTCTCGAGGGTGATGCCAATATCGAGCTTATCTTTTTGTTTTAGTACTAAGACTCTTTTATTTTATCTCCTTTCATTTGAGTACAGATTGTATAAAGCCCATATGTGGCTCTCTTTACATTGATGTTGGGATATGCCCAAATTGCTATGATATTTTAGATGGTATGAGTTGAGACAATCCTTAAGACAATGTTTTATCTCATATATAGTTATATGTGCAATAAAAGTAGAAGGCTATGTAACTTTCCTATGTGAACGGTCTATGTATACTCGATATATATATATATATTTATATATATATATATATATATATATATTATGTGTATGTAGAGGTATATGTAAACCTCCAAGTAGATGTAATAATAAGTTTAAATTTTTCGCTGAAGTCGACTTATGAATGTGATGATGTATTCTAAGAGTCTAGTTTTAGTCCTCAAAGAGGACGACGACGCCAGTTACGTATAGGGGTAAACCCGGATGTGACAACAATATTTCCTTTTGTGCATGTTTTCAAATGATTTACTTGCATATGTTACCATACCTAGTACAAGTGGTTGGTACTAACCCATGTTTCTCCTATTTTCAAGTTTTAATACGTATTATAAAACATGTTATTAATGTAAAGGCTATGTCCTAAATTTTCATATTCTTATGTCTAGATGGCATTGTGAGACAAGTTAGTTTCTATTTTGATATATGAGTGAGGTTGAACTTCAAATGAATAGTTTTAAATTTCCACTTTTATTATAATTAATATGCAGTGATAAATGCTAAGAGCTTATCTAATACCTCTTGGAGGACTAACATGCAGGTTTTGACTAACGGGTGCTCTCGGGTCATGAAAAACTTGATATGAAAGCATGAAGTTGAATAATACAAGGAATTATGTCTTACAAAACCATGTTTATTTAGAGTTTTTTTCATAATTGTGAAGTTCACCACACTTATGAATGAAAGGCTATGTGATGCTTAGGAAATTCTCACTTTCTTTGGTATTCTTAAGTCGTTCCTAAAGAGTCTTATATCTATCTGTCCTTTACTTCCAATCTTTTTTTGTGGATATAGGATATGACTACTAGAAGGGCAGCCGAAACAAGGGTTGAAGATAAGATTGCGAATGTGGGAGTTCCTCCCCAATGCAACCATGACCCTTCTCAAGAAAAAATTCCTCTAGGTTGCCAAGCTTCGATCAATCCTCAGGTCATGATAGATAGAGAAATAAAGGTGATTTTCCTAAACATGACTCAAGCCATGGCTACTTAAGATGAAGCCATAGCTACTCAAGCTTAAGCGATCACGACACAAGTAAATCGGGAAGTTACACCCCGTGTAAATCAAAACGCTATTACATGGCTTCACGTTTGAGGGACTTCAATACAATGAATCCTCCAATGTTCTTTGAGTCTAAAAGGTAAATGAGGATGCTCAAGACTTGAGATGAGGTTTATAAAATCTTGTATGTTGTAGGGGTGAGTTCAAATGAGAAGGCCGAGCCAGCCGCTTATCAACTCAAAGATGTGGCTCAAACTTGTTACATTCTATGGAAGAACAAAAGGGCTTTGAGCGCGGGTCCTATAAGTTGGGAAGTCTTTAGGAGGGAAATTCTTAATAGGTTATTCCAAAGAGAAGAAAAAAGGTAAAAGTGGAATAGTTCATCAACCTTCCTGAAGTAGTTATGAGTGTTCAATGATACTCTTGGAAATTTTCATTAAGTTTTCTAAATATGCCTCATATTTGGTGATTAATCTTATAGATGAAATGAGTTATTTTATGATGGTGAATGCTCAACAAGATTAGGAGAGTAGGCTTAAGAGGAATAATAGGGATGTGAAGAGGGCAAGGCCATATGATGTAGGTATTTCTAAGGGTTAGGTTTGAATTCAAGACAAAACAAAGTGTTAAAAGAGAGCCTCCAACCAAGTTCCTTATAATTTATCAAGGCTAACATAGATAGGGTACCTAACCCTAAGGTGGTGGTTCACAAAGTGAGAAACCTAATTCTGCCAAATGAGGCAAGAAGCACATGGCTCAATGTCTAATGGGAACAGACAATTTTTTTAGTTGTGGAAAGAGTGGTCACATTGTGATGGGTTGTCCCATTGACTAGACTCAAGAAAGGGAGAGTAACCATGAAAAAGCAAGTGGTATTCATTCCGAATCTCCTAAGAAGAACCGCTTCTATGCTCTCTATTCTAGGGTTGAACAGTAGAATTTTCCCAATGTTGTCACTAGTATGTTTCAAGTATTTTGATGATGTTTATGCATTATTTTATTCCGGTGCCTCTTTATATTTTGTAATTCCTTTTGTGGATATGAAGTTTGATGAGATCCCCGATGTCTTAGATGAACCTTTTTAATTTTATACAACAGTGGTGTCACGACCGACAAGTACACCCTAGAAGTAAGGGCAACCCTTGGGTCGGAACAAGACGTACTTGACATTTTTAAGGTCTTATACTAGCATCTTAACTATCATTAATTACATGATACATAAAAAGTAGTGCGGAATTAAAACTTTTCACGATATACAATAATAAGGGAAACATCTTTTATTAATACCAAAGGATAGTCTCATCGTCAAAAGCCAACTTAAAGACATAACATAAATATCTTTGGGAACGACCCTTTTACATTGAAAGAAAAGACATAATAACTCTTAAAGGAAAAATAAAGAAATAAAGACTATGCCCTCGAATATATGAGGACATACTTAGTATTGAGAGAGTCGATTCCCAAGATAGCCTTCTACCTGTCAAGTTGCGTCCAACCTATACTTATAGAGTATAGAAAAGTATGGGTTTAGTACAAACATTGTATTAAGTATGACATTGTGCAAAATCATGCAAAAGTGACAATTTAGTTAAAACATACAAGTCATGCTATTTTGATAAAAACCTTAATGAATTAAGTTACAAAACATCATATAGTATCATAATATAGCACATAAGGTAAAACTTCTATTTTTCTTAAGATAGGAGCATACTTAAAGTAGACCCAAAAATCACACATGAACTACTCCTATCCTAAGTTATCCTAAGGCTCCACTAAGTAAGACATAATGAAATTTCCCATACGATATCCTCAATACCTACTTAAAAGATCGTTAAGACTACTAAGGATAAGAATACTTCATTTCATTCATACAAGTCACCATTCACTATGGACGACACAGTATATTACATGTACTTAGCAACTTCACCTTAGAAACCATCCTCCTAGGAAACCCCTAATTTACACTTGGTTTAATGTGAAAGTTGCATCCCATACTACCACTTCCACTTAGAGATCCTTAGGAATAACCTTAGAATAGGAACATCACATTCTATGATTTCATCATACAAGTCATAACATGAACATTCTTCCTTAACGTTAAGCATAGAATCACCACTTTCATTTGCATCATATCATGACCCATTCATACATTTCATTTAAGGACACACCAAGACTCCATCCAAATGTCTACTTGTGCAATGGATAGGTAGCATCCCATTCCACCACCTATCTTAAGTAGTCCACCCTTAAGAAGACTTAGTTCTTTTGCATACATTTGTAGGGGCTAGCTTTAACCGACATAGACCAAGAGAGCTAGACATGAAATCCTGATATTTACCCCTACCGGATGAGGGATCCCTTCTTGCCTAAGGTAAGGTCATATTCATTAGCCTTTACATGGATTTTCCTAAAGCTACACCTACGCGGGTGCATAGTTATGGGATAAGGATATTTCTACTAAGTAACTCATTCTCTACTAATGAGGAGCACCCATCTCAAGAGGTATATTGGATACAACATCTCTACTCACGAAATGTACCAACCCCTTCTTCAAATCCTCACGGTGCTAAGCATAAATACCCCATGGAGTCTTGAACGTTCATTGACTATAGGTTAAGATATAACTATTGAACACCCCATCTAAACTCACGAAAGGCATCCACCCTCCAACTTATTTGTTTGAAAGCTCGTCGAGAATAGTAAGGTTGCTACTAAACACGTCATCTCAACTCACGAAGAGTGTTCACCTCAAAATCCCCCTTTTCATACTTAGAAATAGTAGGGACGGTATAGACACTTCATATCTACTCATGAAGAGTGTCCACCTTACAATCTACCATTTCCATTTATTGACTTATAGACATGCTTAAACCCACATTCATCACAATTCATACATTTTCATACTTCACATATCAAATACATACTTTATTTAGACATAAACCTTTCAAGATACTCATATCAACCTCCTAAATCATATCATACATATACATATCAAAATCACTACTTCACTTCACATATCATGCCTTCCAGGCCATTCTCACAATACATATATAACTTCATATACTTCGAGTGAACACCACCACCAAAGGTTGACCATACCACTCAAGGTTTACTGCAATGTAACTTAACCAAGATAGAACAAATTACCCTCAATCTAAGACTTTACCACCTTTCCTAAACATTTCACTAAAAACATCATAATTAAACATAATAAGGCAGTAGCAAATCAAAACATAACATACAGAAAACCATAATTCTAACATTATCAAGCTATGCACATTAAACCCATTTCATAATCCAAATGTTGAAAATTTTGATTTAGCATCATCAACTCACATTGAAAAATATCATATTACATTTACTAAAACATTTTCATGCAAGACCCATACTTAAAGTTCAAAAATTGAAGAATTTGGAGTTTGAAACTTCTTTTTGAAAAATCTTGAAATGGACTCCTTGAATGAAATAATATTCAAGGATGAACTACCATACCTCAATGATAAGGAACCCACGAGATTTTTGATGAAGAAAACGTGAAGAACTTGGTCCTCTTCCTTGGAGCTTGAAGCTTCTTCAATGGAGGTTTTTGAAGAAAGGGTTTTGGAGAGATTTTCTATTTGAGCTTTAGGGTTTGAATTGGTCGGTTAAATGAGGTTTAAAATGACATAAATCAGTCCACAAATGATCCCCAATGTTTCCAAAATACCCCTACACTATTTGGGCCCTTTTTCGAATTATAATTTGAGTTAAAAACGACGTGGCCAAATTTGGGACTTGGCTGCGCGTAGCGAAGGGAGCTGCTGAATCTTGACTTTCAGCATATTGAGGCAGTCCCGCGCCTCTCGTGCGTGATGCACAATCAACTTAAGTGCCAGGAGCGCGATGCGAGACAGGTTTCAGATCCTGGCCCTGTACGCTGCCTTGGGAAGCTCCTTTGTCCGACGTTTGGGTCCTCCTTGGCGGCACTTTTGATGGTCCCCAAGGAGTCATACCAGAAAATTTTGACCCTTGGTACATCCCTCTAGGTAATAGGGTCATCCCCACTGGTTTTAGTCACCAAACACTACCTAAAATCACGCACCAAAGTCAAGGACACACTAGCACATTTGAAGGCATATTTTCCATATGTCTATGACGTTCTTGAATGTTTGACTTCCAAGTTTCATCAACTGACTTATAATGCTAAAATACATTATTTTAAATAATTATTAATTCATGAAAGACATACGAATCTCTATTTCAATCTAGTATATTTCGAGGGTGTAACAATACTCCCCCACTTGGGAACATTCATCCTCGATTGATACTTTAACACTTTTTAAGAAATCAAGGACTCAAATAGCAGCATATAACACATGACATCGAGGTTAAGATATTCATACTCAATGCACCAACTCAGAAGGAGTACCAACTTCTTATCATCAAATATTCTCAAGTAACACAAGCAATTTGGAACAAGTTCCATAATTCAAATCACACACCATTTCTTCACTTATACAGAAACTACCTTCTCCAACATTATTCATGCTCATACACATCATTTATACACATGTTGAAACTATTTTTCATGAAAATGCAATTTGTCAAATTTTGAATTTCTTTACAGTGAATACCAAAATTTTCACAGTGAAGCATGCATAAAAATTAATAATTTATGTTTAAGCAATTTAACATGAAGGCATGACAATAAAAGATACAAGACCATATAAATTCATCTCATAACATAAATATAACAACCAAAAAATTAGGACTTACTGGGACTTTCATTTTTGATAAGTTTCTCACTTAGAACCGAGTGCAAAGAAACGATTCTTCCATGGAGCATTAGGTTCCAGACCACCACTAGGAGCTTGGTCGACCTCTTTCCTTTTTCCTTGAGGCTAGGGAAGTCCCGCATCTTGTAACCCTTATAACCACACCCAAAGCAACCATCTGTTCCGGAAAGACACCTACCCAAGGGTCGCTTCCCAAAACTAGTTCAGCTAGGCCTCTTATAAGCTTAATTACCTCCTTGAGAATTTTGGTTGGAGACCCTATCGTATTCCCAATGGGAGAGTCTTGATTAAAGGACCTCTTCTTAGACTTAGGTTGACTTAATTCATCCGACCTAGTCCTCTTTCCATCTCTAGTCATATGCATAAGCTTGGACTCCTTAATTTGTTGAGCATACAACATGAGCCTAAAGATATCCATATCATTATGGAACATCTCCGTACGACATTCTTTCTCAATCATACTAGATACACCCATCACGAACTTATTCATCCTAGCTCTAGAGTTTGCTACCAATGTTGGGGCATAATTATAGAGTTAGGTGAACATGAGAGAATACTCCTTAACACTCATTCCCCCTTGACGAAGGTTCATGAATTCCTCTAACTTCCTCACCCTCAAACCTATGGGAAAGAAACTATTAAGAAAGGTCTTTTTGAACATTCTCCAATCTACAGGACCTTCCCTTAAGGGTATCTCATCCCACCATTCCTCAAACCAAACTTGAGCCACACATTTTAATTGGTAAGCGACTAATCCCGCTTTCTAGGAGTCACACCCATAGCATTCACCACCCTGAAAACCTCATCTATGTATCATTGTTTATATTCATCCACCTTAGTGACATGGAATGTAGGAGGGTTCATCCTCATGAAACCTGATTCTAGAAGTGGGAGTACTTGCATTGGGTTGAGGTCAAACTCCTAGGTTAGCTTGGGAAACCACATGATTAGTGAAGTCATGATTTTGAGTTGTCATGAGTTAAGTCAAAGCCCTAAGGTCAGACCTTATGTCCACATTAGTCATATCTCCTTCAACATAGGGAGCTTGAGTAACTTGGGGCATTGGAGGCATTCGAGCACTTGAGGTTGAGGTTCCGGAGGGGGAACCATCTCATTCAAATCCTCTTGGTCAACTACTTTATCATATTTCTTCATTAGTTACTTCTCCCTCCTTCCTTCTCGTATTCATGTACTATAAACACAAGAGAAGAGGTTGAAAAAAGAAACTTATAGAACTCAACTCCAAGGCATGACTCTAGAGTAATGAATAAAAGTGAACTTCTATCGCCTCACAGTCTCTCGCTCATGGATGTGTCGAGACTCACACCAATGAAAAAGACTCTACTAGAAGTGGCTTGTGAGACTTTTGAACCCCAAACTATTTCCCAAAACCTTATGCTCTGATAACAAGTGTGTCATGACCCGCAAGTACAACCTAAAAGTTAGGAAAAACCTTAGGTCGGAACAAGCTGTACTTAACCTTACCAAGGTCATGTACTAGCCTATTAGCTATCATTTATTACATAAGACATGAAAAGTAGTGCGGAATTCAAACTTTTCATGATAAATAATAATAAGGAAAACATCTTTTATAAATACAAAAGGATAGTCCATCGTCACAAGGCAACTTAAATACACGAAATAAATACCGTAGGGACACAACACTTTTATATTGAATGAATATACATAATAAGTCTTATATAAGAATAAAAGAACTAATAAAATAAAGACTATGCCCTCGAATATATAATGACATACTTAGTCTTGAGAGACTCGATTCCCAAGCTTTCCTTCTTTCCTTCACTTGCCTCCAACCTATACTTACAGAGTATAGAAAATTATGAGGTTAGTACAAACATTGTACTAAGATGGCATTATGAAAAATCATGAAAAAGAGACAATTTAGTTGAAACATACAAGTCATGCTATTTTGATAAAAACCTCTATGAATTAAGTTACAATTAATCATTTAGTATCATCATTTAGCACATAAGGTAAAACTTCCATTTTTTTTAACATAGGATCATACTTACAATAGACCCAAAAATCACACAAAAACTACTCCTTAAGACTACTAAGGTTAAGCATAATTCATTTCATTCATACAAGTCACCATTAAATATCAAAGACACTTTTGAAACATACATATACTTAGGAACTCAACCTAAGAACCATCCTCCAAGGAAACCCCCAATTTATACTTGGTGCAATGTGAAATTAGCATCCCATACTACCACTTCCACTTAGTGCTCCTTAGGAATAATCTTAGAATAGGAACATCACATTCATCACATACTAAGCTTTCATCATACAAGTCATAGCATCAACATGTTTCCTTAACATTAAGCATAAAATCACTTTACTTTCATTGGCATCATATGATGATCCATTCATACATTTCATATAAGAACACACATAGACTCCCTTTAATTGTCTACTTGTGCAATAGATAGGTAGCATCACATTCTACCACCTACCCTTAGTAGTCCACCCTTAAGAAGACTTAGTTCTTTGACATATATTTATGGGGGCTATCTTTAACCGATATAGACCACGAGAGCTAGACATTGAATCCTGGTATTAACCCCTACCAAATTAGGGATCCCTACTTGCCTATGGTAGGGTCATATTTTTTAGCCTTTACATTGATTCTCCAATAGCTACACCTACGAGGGTTCATAATAAAGGGATAAGGAGGTTTCTACTGATTAACTCATTCTCTACTAACGAGGAGCACCATCTTATGAGGTACATTGGATACAACAACTCTACTCACGAAGTGTAACCACCCCTTCTTCACATCCTCTCGGTGCTAAGCATAATCCCCCACGGAGTCTTAAATATTCATTAACTACATGTTAAGAGATAACTATTGAACACCCGATCTCAACTCATGAAGGGTATACAACCTCCAACCTATTTTTTTGAAAGCTCATCAGGAATAGTGAGGTTGCTACTAAACAATTTATCTCAACTCACAAAGAGTGTTCACCCAAAAATCCCCCATTTCATACTTAGGAACAGTAGTGATGGTCTAAACACTTCATCTCTACTCACGAATAGTGTCTACCCTACAATCCCCCATTTTCATTCATTAATTTCTAGAGATGCTCAAATCAACATTCATCACAATTCACACATTTTCATTCTTCACATATCAAATACATGGTTTAGTTAGACATAAACCCTTCAAGATACTTATTTCAATCTCCTAAAACATATCATACATATACATATCAATATCATCACTTGACTTCACATATCATGCCTTCATGGCCATTCTCACAATACATATATAACTTCATATACCTCAAGTAAACACCGCCACCAAAGGTGGACCATACCACTCAAGATTTAATTCAATATAACTGAACCAAGATAGAACAACCACCCTTAATACAAGCCTTTACCACCTATCCTAAATATTTCACCAAAAACATCATAATAAAACATAATAAGGCAGTAGCAAATCAGAACATGACATAGAGAAAACCATAATTCTAACATTATCAAGCTATGCACATTAAACCCATTTCATAAGCCAAAAGTTGAGAATTTCTATTGAGCATGGGGTCATTGAGTTTTTAACCTTAATATCATCAACTAACATTAAAAAATATCATATTACATTCACTAAAATGTTTTAATTCAAGACCCATACATAGAGTTCAAAAATAGAAGAATTTGGAGTTTGAAAACCCTTTTTGAAAAGTCTTGAAATGGGCACTTGAATGAAATAAGAGTCAAGGATGAGCTAAAATCCTTCAATGAGAAGGAACCCACGAAATGTTTGATGAAGAAAACATGAAGAACTTGGTCTTTTTTCTTGGAGCTTGAAGCTTCTTTAATGGAGGTTTTTGAATAAAGGGTTTTGGAGAGATTTTCTATTTGAGCTTTAGGGTTTGAATTGGTTGGTGAAATGAGGTTTAAAATGACCTAAATCAGTACAAAAATGATACCCAAAGTTTCCAATATACCCCTACACTATTTGGGCCCTTTTTTTTTCAAATTCTAATTTGACTAAACAACCACGCTGACAAATTTGGGACTTGGCTTCACGTCGCGGAGGGAGCTGCTGAATCTTGAATTTTAGAATTTTCAGGCAGTAGACCTCGTGCCACTCGTGCGACACACAGGAAACTTAAGTGCCTGACGTGCGACGCGAGGCAGGCTTTTGATCCGGGCCCTGCACGCTGCATTGGGCAGCTCCTTTGTCGCACTTTTGGGTCCTCCTTGGGTGCACTTTGGGTGGTCCCGGAGGAGTCGTACCCAAACATTTTGACCCTTGGTACATTCCTCTTGGTATTAGGGTCATCCCCACTAGTTTTAGACACCAAGCAATACCTAAAAATATGCACCTAAGTCAAGGACACACTAGAACATTTCGAGGCACATTTTCAAACGTCATGGACGTTCTTGAACGTTTGACTTCCAAACTTCACAAGGGTGTAATAGGTGGGTGACTCATGAATCACATGAATCACATGCAAATCTCTAGTTCAACCTAGTTCATTTCAAGGGTGTAATAGGTGGGTGACTCCGTGGTTGCGAAAAGAATCTGTAGGAGATGTCCCATTTTATTGACCAAAAGAGTCAAATATGTTGTGTTATAACTTGATATTTTCTAATTTGATGTAATATTGGGGATGCTACATGTTTTTTTTTTCAATTGATTGTAGAACAAGGGTAGTAAATTTCCAATTTCCTAATTAACCTGTTTTAGAATGGAAGGGAGGAAACTCAATCCCTAGAGGTCAAATTATTTCATGTATAAAAGATTTTAAGATAATTTCTATGGCATGTATGTATCATATTGTGAGGGTCAAGTAACTTAGGTCCGAGTCTCCTCCTTTAGATTCGGTCTCTGTAGTGAAAGTTTTTCCGAAAGTCTTCCTAGATGACTTACTCAAAATTCCTCCTTAACATGAAATAGATTTTGGCATAGATTTGTTTCCAAATACTAAACCCATATCAATTATTCCTTATCGAGTTGCTCCGGTCTAGTTGAAAGAATTGAAAGCTCAACTCAAGGATTTCCTAGATGAGGGTTTTATTCAACCAAGCATGTCTCCATGGGGCACTCCATTATTTTTGAAAAAGAAAGATGGGCCTCTTAGGATGTGTATTAACTATCACCAATTGAACAAGTTCATTATAACGAGTAAATATCCTCACCCTAGAATTGATGATTGATTTGACCAACTCCAAAGGGAGAGTTAATTTTCAAAGATTGACTCGGGGTCGAGGTATCACCACTTAGAGTTAGAGGAGCTGTCATTCCTAAAACGGCTTTCTGAACAAGGTATGTCACTATGAGTTCCTAGTCATGTCCTTTTGTCTAACTAATGCCCTGGCAGATTTTATGAACCTTGCGAATAGGGTGTTTTGGATTATCTTGATTCATTTGTAGTTGTCTTTATTGAAGACATTTTGAAATATTCCAAGAGTTAGGATGAACACCTAGGTCATTTTAGGATAGTAATGCAAGTCCTCAAGGAACACCAATTTTTGCTATATAGTAAGTGCAAATTTTGGCTTAGATTGGTTGGTTTTCTAGGTTACACTGTGTCTAGTACGGGTATAGAGGTTGATCAGAAGAAAATAGAGGTGGTTAAGAATTGTCCTAGACCCCTAACCCCAACCTATATTTGAAGCTTCTTATATTTATCTGGGTATTAGGGAGATTTGTTTACGGACTCACATCTATCGCTTCTCCATTGAATACCCTAACCCAAAAGAAAGTAAGGCTTGAATGGACGGAAGCTCGGGTGAAAGGCTTCCAAGAGTTGAAGGACAATCTTACCTATGCGCCAGTATTTACCTTCTGGAGGGTATTGAAGGGTTTTTGGTAAATTGTGAAGCTTCTCTAATAGGTTGGGTTGTGTCCGCAACAAACATGGTAAAGTTATAACTTATGCCTCTAGGCAACTCAAGATACATGAAAAGATCTATCAAAATCATGACCTTGAACTAAAGGTTGTGGTGTTCGCTTTGAGGATATGGAGATACTATCTATACGGAGTGGATGTATATGTGTTCACTGATCACAAAAGTCTCCAATATTTGTTCACCCCAAAAGAGTTAAACCTCTTGCAGATAAGGTGGCTAGAGCTTTTGAAAGACTATGATATGAATGTCCGTTACCACCCCGGGAAATCCAATATGCTTACGGATGCTTTGAACCAGATGTATATGGGCAACTCATCTAGTTGATGAGAAAAAAGAGTTAGTAAGAGACATGCATAGATTAGGCCGGTTGGGTGTTCGACTAGAAGATTCTCCAAAATGAAGTTTTAATGGTCTAACATAGCTCCAATTCTTCCTTAGTTGTTGATGTGAAAGCGAAGAAAAACCTAATCCCATCTTTATGGACTTAAAAGATTTTGTACGTGGGAAATCTGTTGAAGCTTTCTCGCAAGGGGGAGATGGGTACTTAGGTATTAAGTGTAACACTCCAAATGTCCAAGACCTAATCTAGAGCCTCACATGTTTGTATAAGGTTAGTAAAATTTTTTTAAGGCCTAAAATATTATTAATAAACCATTTAGTAAGTGTTAGAGTCAAGATGCCAAGAAACGTCCAAGACGTACGGACGCTGGTGCAATTGAACTAGTAAAACGTCCTTAGGTTTTGTGAAAGTTTGAAGGTACTGTATGAATTCTAAAACTTGTAGAAAGACTTTAAATAGGTAAAATAAGGTATATAGGTTGAAAAATTCCAGTTCCGACCCCCCGAGGATTGCCTAGGGGATCACAAAAGGACCCTAACCTTGGTCAGCAAGCTGCCAAAACAGCATCCAAGTTTGCCTTGGCAGAAGTGTCTCCACGCCATGGACATGCTCCACCAAGATCCAAAATCTTTCTCCACGCCATGGACATGCTCCACCAAGTGGTCCTTTCAAGGTTGATTTCTAAATCACCCAACTCTTAGGGTTTTTCTATAAAAATAGGTTTTCTTCTAAACTTGAAATTGATGATTAATTATGATGATTTGTGAGTAACGATGCCTAATTAAGTATATATTGTTGTGTAATTGATGTTTATTGATGGAATTTCCTGTAGATTATGTCCTTTCAAAATTTCCCCAAATCTTGGATCTTGCTTGTGAATTGATGAGAATTGAAGATAATTTAAGATTCGATTGATTGTTAGACATGTCTTGGCTATTATAATTCAATCATTGAATGAATAGGGTCATGTATTGTTGGGATTTAATCTATTTGTTTTTATAGAATTCATGATGAACCCTTCTCCCCTAACCCTGGATCATGGATTAAAGTTAATTCTGATAGTGATGATACAATAACATAGTTATTGTATAGATTACTATTGTATGATGTTATTACAACTATTGTGGGGGTGGAATTTGATGGTTGATGGTAATAATATGGATGATGGCTTGTGTAGGAGATTGGATAAGTCCTTATGATCCTTAACCCTTACTTAAATTATGATGGCTTGTACTTGGTGATAAAGTTCAATTGAAGTGTATCTTATGAGTAGATGAAGCAGGGTTGGTATAATGATGCAATTGAAATGTCTTGATATGTGATTTTGAGGTTATGACTAAGATGTAATAATGTAAGGTTGGTAATGAATCTCCTATGTGCCTTACTAGGATATGATGATGTTAATGTGCTAATCTCACATATAAGGGTTGTATTGAAAGGGAATTCTCATCAATTCCTATTGAGATAATGACTATCACTATATAAGAAGTAGTTTCCTATGACCTAAACTCAGTTATGATTGTTAAAGAAAGACATGTCAAAGGGGACTCTAGCTTAGCACCGAGTGAACTAGTAGTGAGGAGTGTCCCTTCCCATGTAGGAAAGGTAGGTTCATTATAAACTCATGAGATAGAGACTTCAATGCCAAAGGCATAAAGAGGGTCTCAACTATTCTCCTATTTCTAGAACTATGTTGCCTCCATAGGAATACTAGCTAGTGGATCAACCTAGATGCTATGTTGATTCTTGGCTCTACTTTGGAAAGTAGACCATCTTCTTTCGGTTTAGGGTATCCATGACACTAGATTACACATTTAGATCTTGTGGTCTATGTCGGTAAGTGAAGTGTTCCCGAAAGTAAAATGAAGTAATAATTTGAACACTAATTAGGGTTACTTCAGAGGTTTTACTTAGTCTAGGTACAAGTATGGGACTCTACCTATTCATTGTACTGGTTGGCCTTGAGGAAAATCCAAGAAGGTTGTTCTTACGATCTTTTGTGCTTATAAAGTAAATGTTATGAATATGTTGACTTTACATGCCGATGATCCTATATGATGTAAGTTTCACTTAAGAACATGCTAATGGTCTATATTTCTAAATATGATGATGACTACTCTTCATGCTATGTTATGTGAGGCTAGGCATTTCTTATGGTACTTTGTTTTGTTAGGTTGTGGGACTTTACTTGGTCATTGAACTTGTAGACTTAATGGAGGGTTAAAAGTAAGGGTCTTGCATATGTTGTAATGATATGAACTCTGATACATGCTTTGTTGTTATAACATGATGTTGGAGTTGTTTTGGTTATGTACTAAAATATGATATTACATATGTTGACTTGACTTTAATTGATGATGTTTGTCTTGCGTTGTAATGGTTTTGTCGTAAGGAATATGTGATTATTGGCTTATATGGGTTCTTGGTTGTGCATAAGGCTTTTCAAAGTAACTTAGCATGGTTTTGAACGAATGTTCCTTTGTGCATGATTTCAAAGTATGTGTATGCATATGTTCCCATACATAGTAAAAGTGGTGCACTAACCCATATTTCTCCCTTGACCCAAACATTTTAGGTTCCGGTCGTTAAAGAGGTTGTGGCCAATTTGCAAGGAAGGCTTGACTCTTTTTTTCCAATTGTGGGTACGTCCTCAATATCTGAGGATGATGCCTTTTCGTATTCTACCTTTGTTATTTGCTATAATCCATGGACATTAATTTCACTCTTATTATTGAAGACATTATTTTAAGCCCTAAGTGGCAATTATATATTTGTGTAAGGGCTATGCCAATTTTGTTCTGTTCTATTTAGATGGTTTTATATGAGACATCCCTATTAAGACTATATTGTGCATATTGTATATGTGGCATAAAATTAGAAACTTAGTTAAGCTTCTTATTGCAATGAGTCTAAGTAAACTCCCTATGTATATATTATGTGTAAGCGAGAGGTCTATGTAAACCTTATGATATAGATGTATAAGAATTTTTTTTATTTTTCTGCACCTTTTAACCTATGAATGTAATGACGAATACTAAGGGGGTAGTCTTAGTCCTCTCCAAGGACGACGACGCTGATTATGTCAGGGGGTGCTCCCCGGATGTGACATTAAGGTAGGTTGTACGGTTAGGATGTGGATGACTTGAGGAGAAAATTTTGGAAGAAGCTTATGGTTCATGATATTCCATTCATCCGGGAGCCATCAAGATGTACAACGACTTATGGGAGATATATTGGTAGAATGGTTTGAAAATGGATATGGCCGAGTTTGTGGCTAAATGTCCTAATTGTTAATAAGTCAAAGACGAGAATAAAAGGCTGGGTGGTTTGTATCAAGGTATAGCTATCCCCCACTTGGAAGTGGGAAGATGTCAATACGGATTTTGTTTTGGTTTTGCCTAATACGCGACAAAAACATGATTTGATTTGGATTATTGTTGATAGGATTACCAAATCAGCCCATTTTATTCCCATCAAGGCTACATATCCAGCGGAAGATTATGCTAAATTGTATCTTAATGAAATTGTGAGAATTCATAGAGTTCCCTTGTCTATCATTTTTGATAGGGGTACCCAATTTACTTCCCATTTTTGGAATACATTCCAAGGCGGACTTGGTACCAAGGTGAAAATTAGTACAACATTTCATCCACAAGCGATGGTTTGGTAGAACGAACCAACCAAATCCTAGAAAATATGTTGAGGGAATGTGTCATTGACTTCAAGGTTAATTAGGATGACCATCAACCATTGTTTGAATTTGTCTACAATAATAGGTATCACTCAAGAATTGCCATGGATCAATTTGAGGCTCTCTATATGAGAAGATGTAGATCTACGATTGGGTGGTTTGAGGTAGGTGAGTTTGCTCTAATCGGACTCAAAGTAGTTTATGAGTCCACAAAGAAAGTCCGACTCATATGGGATCATGACATTAACCTACAATTTGAGTTTCTACGAATCAAAGCTAGTAAAGTAACCCGACCAAGCTTTGGGGTCGTTCCCAAGGGAGTGGTAATGAAAGTTGTATTTACTTAGAATTCCATTCTAAATAGTGTTAGTTTAATACATTTTAAAGTATTAAAGCGAAAGAAGTTTAATTTTTGACACCAAAGTGTCAAATATCTAAAACAGGGTTTTGCCACAAGTGGTAAAATTAACAAAAACAAAGGAGAAAAAAAGTATGGGGGAAAGTTCTTGGGGGGTATGACCTTAATATATGTTGACACAAACTAATGTGTACATGCTTTGGATAGGAAAATTCGCAAGATAATGATGAGTAGGCTAAGCTTTAGGTGAAAGTAAATTCCCTATTGTGAAACTTACCCCATATCAAATGGGTTCTCCTTGACACCCACCCGTCTAGACAAATCATCCTACCCTTACCCACTCCCTGACCATTTTATAGAGGGTGATTGGATATGGGACTATGTCTCACCCTCGGGTTAAACCTCATGTGAAGACACTCCTTAGGCCATCCTTCTATTGGACTTTGTTTTGTGATGTCCTTCTTAAGCATGCCGAAAACACATGGATGGTTTTGTATTTGCAACTACAAACAAGTAAATTAAACCACAACAAGTAGATGAAATCACCATTAAAATGCATGTAATCCTATCAGCAAGAAAGACCCAATTATAATCTCAACATAGATATGCTAAATCACACCCCAAGAATGGGAATATTTAGCAACACATCAAGAAATATTCAAATATACTTAAAATGATAAAGCAATCAAGCGGGTATAAGAGATTAAACCTTAAAAGTAGCCAAGGAAGGTAAATGGAGAAGACCCCTTCCAAGATTTGAAAAAGAACTTCTTTCTTCAAGATTCCACAAAAACCCTCTCAAAACATGAAACAAAAATACTAAAAACTTAAAAACAAAAACCGGAACAATATAATAATAATTACTCTCTCAGTTTTTAGATCTAAATAATAAAAGAGTGAAGTATTTATAGACTTCAAATTAAGTACTGGTTGATCCATTCGGCATTTTCGTCGTGAATCGCCGAGTGATTCATTGATTCACCCATTCTCTCGTTCGTCACCTTTTTTGCCTTTCCTTTATATCCATGCATGCTGTAACATTGGGAGGAATAACTCTACTTAGCGGAATAATTGGGAAAAATACCTACTATTTTTTCAGTGCCTTTTGATCCAATTCCTTCAGGGCTCACATGCTGTAACATAGGGAGAAACTTTGCTATACGGTGTATCGCCAAGCACACTTGGCGATGCAGACATTGCATCTTCAGCCCTTTTCATCTGTTTTACTTCTGTTTTGCATCTAAGTTTCCATGCTCCTATCAAATTCAAATACTTGAAACTTATAAGTTTTTATCAGATATTGAGAAAAAATACACAATCGAGGGCACTATTTGCATTAAAACAATGAGCTAAATGGGTCCAATTTGAGGAATCCTCACTACCTCCTAGACATAAACACGGGAACTAGGATCACGAATGAATTCAAGCTAACCTTGAAGCTGACATATCAAGCATACTAAAAACAAATGAATAAGGATATAATATGCAGAAGGTTTAGATAATAGTTAACTGAAAGTGGGGAAGATTTATATATATATATATATATCGAGAGAGAGAGAGAGAGTTTAGTGATATTAAAGAATCACTCAAAAGCTAAACCTATATTTCATACTATGTTTGAAAAAGCTTCTTTTGACAACAATTGTTAGAACATGTCTCAGCTAACCCTAGCAAAAGTGAAACTGAAACGAAATTAAGAAACCATGTTTATTATCCTTGGAAAATGTGAAATCACTGCTATAGCTATGGAGAACGGCTTGGGAAGTGATAAATATGTGATTTGAATGCTGAGTACCTAAACTATAAGATCTCAAAAATGACTTATGTGAAGTTGGAGCCTAACATGGTTTTCATGATGATATAAGGTCCTAAAATTGTCTATAATGTGATATTGAGGCAGTGTCTAAGAGTTAAGGTGATTAGGAAGTGAAACATTGAGGGACGACCAAGACGTTCGATGACTAAGTCACCTATGTGCTTCATATGTGGTTTTATGTGTTTATATGTGATAAATTAGGTTATAAGGTAATTATATGAGTTATTATGCTGTATATAGGTAGTGTGTTGAGTTTCATGAAGTTTTGGAGGTCAAACGTCCAAGAACGTCCATGACGTTTGAAAGGTTTACCTTGAAACGACCTTGTGTGTCTATGCATGTTACGTCAAGTTTTACATGTTTATTTTTGATTGAAATTCATGTGAGAGGTCCTAAACTCAAATACGAGCATGTTTGGGTTGGAAACGTCCTAGAGAACATCCCGAAGGACCATCCAAGGGTCTTTGAGGAAGGACCCTTCATGGGTGCCAAGACTGCCTAGCCAACTTCAAACGATAGAGGCAATCGATGCCCAGTGAGCCAGTCGATGCCTCATCGAGGGGGTGTCATAGGTCAGTACATAGGCATGTGAGAGGAGAGTCCAAATACCAGCCTCAGTCCCGAACAAAGGACCAACAGGACGGTCCGTTGGTCAAGGGACGGGCCGTCGATGGCCATCCGTTTGTGTGCCTATTCTCCTGCGCAGTTCACTGTAATGTTAGGGTTGAAATTGTAAATTCACCCCACTTTCAAATAACAGAAATGGTGGTTCCTAAATGGTATTTTGGGTGTTTTTAATATGTTTATAATCCTAAAATACTTAGAATATTTCATTCTTCAAAATCAAAACAAAAATTCCCCTTGAAATTCTATAGAATTCCATTGGAGCCAAAACTCAATGAAAGCTTGGACTGGAGAATTTAGTGGATATTATTCATCAAATTAAAGAATTAGCTTCATGGAGGCGTGGATTTTGATCTTTGAAACTCTATTCATCAAGGAGCCCAACTTTCAAAGATGTTTTCTAAGGTTTTCAAAGATTAATTGTCTAATTTCATGATCTATCCATGGGTTCTTGCATTAAAGGTTTTTAAGAATTGAATAATTATTGATTGTTATTAATTTGATTATTTTAACTCAATTAACCTATGAACAAATGTAATGATGTACCCTAGTTTTGACTACTTAATGGGTTAAATAATATTGATCTAATGCTAATGAATCATAGTGTAGTTTTCTATGGGCTATTGATTGATGTAATAATTGTATTGAATTGATATCCAGTTTGCCTTATATTGATTAATCTATATTTAATTGACCTAGTTTCATTGAATATTACAGTGTATGTATTGAATTGTTTGTTATGCCCATGAGTAAGGGCCTTATGGTATTGAATTGGATGGTTTAGCATTGGATTGAACTATTGAGGATGGACTGGTGGTACGCTTCCCTAGTTCCATTTATTGTATGTTAAGTAGACTTTAATTATGTTGTGATTGGTATGTTCCACTTATGGTGGTAGTGTTATGTGCTTACTTGCAATTGATGTGGCCTTGTCGGCATTATTTTATATAATATGATGATCATGATCTTTTCAGCAGCTACTTGAAGTATTATGATGATTTCTTTATTTAATTTTCTGAAGTTGGATAATATTTATATATATGATAAGTAATGTGAAAGTATATTTGTTCTTCTATTGATACTATTTAGGTGATCCTGTTAGACTATGACTATGTCTTTATGTGTATAGTCTTAGTGTTGATGCATGGTTATTTACTACTTGACTATATGAGTCTATATGGTCATATTAATGATGATATGGTAGTGTACAAGATGACATAAAAATGATAATGGTTATTCCTATGTGCTTCTATAATAACACGTAATACGTGTTAAAGTTAAGTATGTTATGTCTTGTCTTTGTTGACTTGTGTCCCTTACTTGATGCATGTATGAATGTGAATATGAGATGTCTTAACTTAGGATGCTAAATCCACTTGGCCTTGTATGTATGAATGCCATGAGACATTAAATGATGTTAAGAGGGTCCTTATTGTGAGACCTTGAACCTAGTGGTATGGTTGTGAATGTTGAAGTCGAAAGTCGTAATGGTATCCTTCATGTAAAGAAATGATAGACTTAAGCTTTGTTGGTTGAAACAACATCATATCAATCCTTTGTAGAGTCATTATGAGCTTCTTGTCGCCATTGTAAGGTAGCCCCAGTGAACCTATTTGGTAGGATAAATGTGATTGGCTAATGAATTAGATATAGAACCCCTTTGTATGAACCTTTATTGTAAATTACTCTATGAGAACTAAGGCTAGCACCGAGTGAGTATGGTAAGGAAAGTAACTCTAGTTAAAGAATGAACTAGAGTACAAAGCACGCTCTTCATAATCCTTAACCATGTGCCTAAATGGGAAGTTTCCAAGTTCTACCATTGGCAAGTAGAGCACCCTTATTGGAGTAGGATAGAACTCTGGATTCCATGCTTTGCTACCATGGTCAATGTCGGTTATTGCCTATTATCATTATATGGTATACCTACTAGCATTGGAGAAGTTTTACGAAGTTTAGGTGGTTGTATGAGACGCTATCTAGACATTGCACAATAGGCTTTGAAGGTGTTAGTTCGAGTCCTAGGTCTTGTCCAAGACCATTACTTAAATGTCTTTAGGAGATGAATCTGTCTTAAATGAACTAATGAAAGTAATGACTTAAGTTAATAAAGTATTTTAAAATAATAAGTACTTATCAATAGTAGTTAAGGGTTGTCTAGTTAAGGTGTGAAGGGGGCATAGGAATGGTCACTTTGTATCTTACCTAGATAAGTCTTAAGAAGGATGTTAATTATGTGGACATGATGTATGACTTAGGTAGTCTTGAAGAGGTCAATCACGGATGTTATCTTCTTGATTTACTTGAGTAAGTTTTTTGATAGGCTTGGTATGGAAAATTTCACATTATACATGTTATGTGTTTTGGTGTCTTGTAAGTGTGTATGTGTCTCATTATGAATAGTCTTGAGGATCATTCATGCATGCTTAGAGAGTGTGTATGAGCATGCTCTCTTTGTATGACTTAGGTGAGTCTTAGGATAGCTTGTAGTGGGGGAAGTACATACTAGAAGGTGTCTTAGGTGAAGGTAAGTAACTTCATTCTAACACTGAATAACTTTACTGTACAGTGAAGTGAAGTTATTGTAATGTTCTTCCAAGAATATGATAAATTGTGTAAGTGTTTCCTTATGTTTTTATAAGTTGATGAATGTTATTCTTATGATTATACTATGATTTTTAAATTAAAAGATGCATATTTCTAAATAATGTCCATTTTCATGATTTTATTCATATTGCCTGCTATGGTGCAATTGTTTGTAATAATTCCATATATTTGTTTATGTCTAAAGGATTAGGTGAAAGGTGAGGAGGATCATGAAGTAAAGCTTGTATTCTATATCCATTCAAGCAAAGTTGAAGTATGTACTCAATTGACTCGAGGGCATACGTATATGTCTTTTATTTCGAAGTATTGTAATAGACTAACTATTTTTATATTTGTATTGTATGGGCCGTGTAACAAAATATTCTCGTCTCTAAGTTTGATGAAATTGAGACTTAGTATTTCATATGATTTTTAAGAAAAGATGTTATTAAATATGTTCCAATGTTTTGTGAAAAGTTTCAATTACGCACTACTTTACATTATGTATATGCGATGATTGATATGGAAAGGGCTTGTACAAGACCTCCGAGAGGTCAAGTACGGTGGTTGCAATCCGAGATTGACCCTAACTTCTAGGGTGTGGTTTCAGGATGTAACATACACCTACATCATGAAAGATTGCAGCTAAGAGATGTGTCAATCCACAAGACCTACCAAGGCAAGTGTGAAGGACCACAAAACGTGAAAGACATTGTCGTTATTCATTTGGGATGGGCTTATATTTTCTTATGATGATAGACCCATCCATGACCCGTCATCAAGACCACGACACATTATGGGCTCCGAGGTCTGATGTGTGAGACCAGGTGACTTTCTCTCACCTCAACAAGCCTTCCCACGGATTGTGAGGGGATCCATAGCCTGTGTAGGGTCTCGTGGTCCACCTCTATGTGGTTCACTTATTTTTGCTAAAAAGTCCATTTTAGTTTTTCTGAAGTGTTAAAATATGTATCACTTGTGATCATTCCTTCTCAAATGAAGCCTAAATTGGATAAGTATTCAAGGGAGGAGCCTCAATCCGTACAACTAAGTACTAGAAACTGATATTTTACTGAACTAAGTTCCAATAACATGAAAATATGATGAAAAATTCAAGAATAGCTGAAGGAACATGATACTAAGACTCAATTTACAAAATAGTAAAACTGAGAGACCAAAGAGGAACTATGATATCAAGCTGAAACAGAATTTGAAGGAAAGATACGAGGATAATTTGACTTCATGGCTGCTTTTTCTTCCCAAGTAGGCTCCCTCTATGGATTAATTACTCCAGAAAACTTTCTGTGAAGCCACTTCTTTATTTCTCAACTGACAAACTTAATGGTCAATAATCTCAACTGTCACAACTTCATAAGTGAGACTATACTTCACAGCCACATTTGGTACTATCGATGCTAGATCACCTACACGCTTCTTCAAAAAGGAAATGTGAAACACTAGCATTGTTTTTCTAGTTTGCAACTCTTACTCATAAGCCATATAAAAAACCCTTTTAGGATTCTGTGGGACCTACATATCTGGTACTGAGCTTTAATTTATTTCCAAAACTCATCACCCCTTCATATATGACATTTTGAGTAAAACCAAATCATCAGTCTCAAACACTAAGTCCCTTCTCCACACAGCTGCATATGACTTCTGACGACTTTGCGTATTCTATAGTCTATAAATTATGAGCTAAAATTTTCTCATAGATTCATG
Source organism: Solanum lycopersicum (assembly GCF_036512215.1). NCBI lineage: Eukaryota > Viridiplantae > Streptophyta > Magnoliopsida > Solanales > Solanaceae > Solanum > Solanum lycopersicum. The sequence continues at coordinate 32,850,432 of NC_090810.1, read as the reverse complement.
AACCGAATCTGGCCTAATAAATGTTGCTTCACCTACTTCAGATCAACTGATAGAGATCTGCATCTATGTTCGTATAATGCCTCATATGGAGCAATCTGAATAATGAAATGATAACTATTATTATAGGTCAACTCTATGACAGGTAGATGATTATCCCAACTAGCCTTGAAATCAACCATACAATCTCTAAACATGTGCTTAGGGTATGAATGGTACTCTCTTCCTGTCCATCCATCTATGGATGAAATTTTGTACTCTGATTTTCCTGAGTACGAAGACCTTTTGGAAATGATTTCTATAAATGAGAGGTAAACTGAGGACCTCCATATAAGATGATAAACAAGGTAACTCAATGCAACATAATTATATCATTAATGTAGAGTTTAGTGTTGTCCTGTGCTTAATCTTTAGTCTTGATAGCCAAGAAGTGAATGGACTTAGTAACTCTTTATACTATCACCCAAGTAGAGTCATATCGTCTTCGAGTATGAGGTAGACCTACAATGAAATCCATGTTTATCACTTCCCACTTTGATGTAGGAATGTTTATCTCATAAGTCATGTCACGATCGGGAAGTACCAGCTAGAAGTAACACGGCATAATCAACCTCCTGGAGGTCTCATACAAGCCACATAGATCACTCATTGCATACGATACTTAAAATCAACAAGAATTTAAAACATTCTTCACACACAAAGAGTCCTGTCATTAATAAGCAAGCAGATGACTTTAAAACCTTTAACTTTACAATGTGTCTCATTAAACCATATATACTTTGGAATACAACATTGGGAATAAGCGCATACAAGATTGAAATGAAGACTAAAAGACCATAAAAGGAACATGTGGGTCTTGTCCTCGAATCTGTGAAGACTCACCAAAACTTCATATTCAACCCTTACAAACCTTTCCATCATCCGTGACATATCATGACCCCCAATCCCTATACTTTCGTCCAAAAGGGAAAACAAGGGGTTAGCACATTAACCACTAAGTATGGAAGTCATGCAAAAACCATGTAAAAAAGTGATATTTTGATAAAACCTTCATCATAAGAGTTAAACAGACATAATACAAGTCAATAATCACACATAGACATATCCAACTAACATCAACATATAGAACCTAATTCCATATTCATTAAGTAAGACTTTTCATCACTTTAGACCTTGTACGTAAGGTTACTCTAAGACTCACCTAAGTAAGACATGAAGAGACCGACCATACACCCTCTTCAAGCACACCTAAGTGATCCTCAAAGCCACCCTAGATAAGAATCTTTCTATTAAACATACTTTAACTAAGTCAACATTATTCATTAAATCCATTTAAGAGACAACTAGACAATTAGGGAACTTCACATAATGGTTTTGGAAGACCTAGGGAACTCACTTTAGTATCTTCAAACTTGTGACACATGTTGATAACATCACATTCCACTACCTACACATTGTAAAACCTATCCCTTACTAGAGTGTACATCCCATATGATGAGAATATTCATTAATTGATAAAGACCATATCTTCTAGGTATGGAATCTAGTGAGATAAGGACCCCACATCGTGGAAGGTTTTCTACTTGCCTAGCGTAGAACTAGGAAACATCCCATGTCGGCGCATGTTTTAGGGGATATCAAAAGGTTTCTTTGTACTCTAGCATCATACTAAACTAGAGCTACATTTTTAAGAATATCCACTAGGTGTTTTTCCTTTGTTCTCATAAAGTAATTTCATTCACATAGGTGTATTAGAGAGGGCACCATTATTTGGCCTACCGACCCATAGTACCATTTCCAATAAGGGATCCAAAAGGGTCTACCAATCAAGGTTCATTAGGATAGATCATATGACTTTCTTAAAGATGGTTTCATGCCATTCCGGCTAAGCCATCTCTAAGTCTATCATTCCACTCTATAAGGGAACTATTTAGGTCTTCCACTCTAAGTCTTCTATAGTAACCTTATTTTCATATTTAAGGTTTCATATTCGTAACCATCTGTTCATATTCAAGGTTTTCGCATTAAACTTTCATAGAAGGACACCTACTTTAGGTATACCGATCCGAGACTTTCATTCATTCATTCATTCATACATTCATACATGACACGGGTTCCTAAGCCTACCAAGCTAATAGATCAGATTCACATATCTTTCATACATCAAGGAGAAGACACCTAAGTAACAAATCAAAGAGTTCACAATCTAGAATATTTCATATAACAAGACGAAGCACCTAAGTCTACCAATGACGACATAACATCATCATATAAGACTTTTCATAATCCATTATCCTTACACTTGTAACACTCCAAAAGTTCATAACCTAATATAGAGACTCACATATGTATCCAAGACTTTTAAAACTGTTTTAATACCTAAAATAATGTTTATAAACCATTTAGAAGATTTTAGAGTCAAAATGTTAAAGAACGTCCATGACGTTCGGAGATTAGTGAAATAGGTGCTAGTGTGCCTTGGGCTATTTCATGGGGTTTTAGGAGTAGGAATTTGATGAAATTTGGTGGCAAGGTCTTAATCATGTATTACAGGCTGTTTAGGGTAAAAAATCCTAGGTAAGAATCCCTAAGGACCACCCTAAGGGTCTATGAGGAGGACCCTTCAAAAAATGTCCAAATGCGGTAAAATGACAGTAGCCAAACGACAAGCCGTCATATAAATGATGTGTCATCGATGTATTCTCTGTACAATACTTAGTCATTTTTGAAAACTAGTCCGAAATACCAGTCTCTGAACTTATTGATGGTGTACACACGAGGGTAAGGGGCTGGTGTCGACTGACCTACGCACCGTAGGTAGGTGTCTCATATGTCAGGTCTAGTTTTATTGTCCCATTTTAGTTAAATTCATTTAAATATATAATAGTTAGGGGTTTAATTATCCTAAACCCTCATCAAACAAACCCAAATCACTTCAATTTTCAAACCCAAATTCACCACCTTTTCTCTGTTTTCTCTCTCCCCAAAGAAGACTCCATAGATGACCAAGATCAAAGGGATTTAGGGCTTATATAAATTAAATTTATCTCCATAAATATTCAATATTAAATAAGGTATGAAATCTCTTCACCTTTGGGAGTCCTTTCCCCAAAGGGTTCTTTCAAATTAGTTTCCAAAAGTTGAGAAAACATGGGATTCATTCCTATTACAAAAGTGATATTCCAGATTGTATTGTTCTTGATTAATTTTGATTATCAGGGATGTATTATGATGAATTGTTTCTGAATTAGGGCAGTTATTTAAGTTAGACCTAGTTTTATGGAAGATATCATGAATTTACCCTATTTCCTTAACCCTAGATTATGAATTGATGTTGAATTGATTAGTGAAGATGCAATTGACTTAGTTCTTGTGTTAATTGCTATTTCATGATGTTAATAAGTTTATTAATGGATGAAAATGGTTGGTTGATTGTAAAACCATGGAATAAGGCTTGTGAAGGTGAATTGTTAAGACCTTTGATCTTGAAACCTTACTTCAATTGTAATGGCTTATAATTGATGATGATGTCCAACTGAAGTATTAATTGTGATGAGATTATATAAATGATGGTATTATGAATGAAATTGAAATTTATTGATTATATGGATTTTGAGATAATGGTTAAGGTATGATGATATAATGTTGATTATGAACCTTATTATGATATGATGATGATAGTGTGGTAATCTCACATATGAAGGTTTTATTGAAAGGAAGTTCTCATGTAATTCCGAATGAGATAATGATTATGATATACAAGGGGTTAGTCTCCTATGACCTATACTAATCTATGAGGACTAATAAAGTCTTAGAGACCTTTCAAAAAAGGACTTTATCTTAGCACCGAGTGAAATAGATATGAGAGGTGTCCTTTCCAAATGTGGGAAGTTAGGATCACAATGGTTCTCATGAGATAGAGATTACAATGCAATTGTGCATAAAAAAGTCTCAAGTATGTCTCCTAGTTCTTGAACTATGTTGATTCCATAGGAATACTAGCTAGTGGATCCACCTAGAATCCTACTACGTTCATGTTTTGGTACTACCTTGGCAAGTAGTCCACCTTCTTTCGGTTTAGGGTTTCATGAAAACAGATTCCACATTTATCTCAAGTGATCTATATCGGTTAAGCCAATTGTTACCAAAAGTAAAATTATGTAATAAAGTGGACGCTAACTAGGGTGACTTAACGGGTTTGACTTATTCTAGGTAGGGGTAGGGGACTTAACTTATACATTGCACTAGTTGGCCTCGAGTGAAGTTATAGGTGGTTGTTCTTATGTTCTTATAGAGTAAATGATATGCATATCTTAACTTTACATGTGATTATCCCATATGTTGTTAGTTTCACTTATGAAAATGTTATTGTAATGTTATGTTGGAATTAGTTCTGCCTATATGACACTAAAATGATATTTTTCATGTCGACTTGAATTATTATGATGATGTTGGTCTTGTGATGTATATGGCCTTGTCTTGATGATTATATGGTATCTAGATTGTATGTGCTCCTATTTTTGCATTAAGGCTTTCAAAAGTGACTTAGCATGATTTTTAGTAAAATGTCTCTTTATGCAAGATTTTGAAGCTTGTGCGTGCATTTGTTTTTATACTTAGTACAAGTGGTGTACTAACCCATATTCTTTCCCTTTTCCCAAATAATGTAGGTTCGGGCAATTAAAGTATTGAAGATACCTTGAAGAAGGCTTGTATATCTTTCTCCAAGTTTGGGTAGGTCCTCAAGATCCGAGGATGATGCCTTCTTTATTATACCTATGTTACTTGCTACAGTCTAAATACATTCATTTCACTTTTATTGTTCCAGATATTGTTGTACTCCCTACGTGGAAATTATACATTTGTCTTTGCCCGAAATGTTCTATACCTCTTTCGATCTTTTTATGCAAGACGATCTTATTAGACTATTTTTTCTTATATTGGTTATGTTGCTTATGTGAGAAGCCTATGTAAGCTTTCTATGGGATGAGTCTATGTAAACTCCATATATGTAGTATGCAAGAGGTCTATGTAAAATTGACTATTTATATATGAGAAAAGTTTTAATTTTTCACACTTTTTTAACCTATGATATGTTATGACAAATGCTAAAAGACTTGTCTAAGTAATCTCCAAGGATGACGATGACAGTTACGTCTAGGGGGTACTACCCGGTAATGACAAATGTGGTATCAGAGAATCAGGTGAAAGTAATCTTAGGTTGATGTCTCATTGAACAACGTTTACGTAGAGTCTTCTACATAGGTGTTAATAACACAACATATATGAATGAGAGGCTATGTGATGCTAAGGAATTCTTATTTGTTAGTAATCTTGAAAGTAGTGCCATGTCCTTTATCTTCTAATCCTTTTCTTGTGGATATAGGATATTTCTACAATACGTTTAATCGCAAGAAGAATTGGAGGAAGATTTGGCTACTGCGGGAGTTCATCCCCAAGACAACCAAGCTTCTCCACATGACATGCAAGCTACTCATAGTGCCAGAGCTCCGGTCGTTCCTTCACCTATGACAGATGGAGAGATAAGGGAAATATTTGTTACTTTGGCTTAATCTATGATTACCTTAACACAAGAGGTAGCTACTCAAGATCAAGCCATGACGGTTCAAGCAAATAGGGAGATTAGACCACGTGTTCAACAAAATGCTAGCACTATGGCTTCTCTCTAGAGGGACTTCACAAGGATTAACCCTCCAATGTTCTTCGGGTCAAAGGTGAATGAATATCCCCAAGAAACCTTGATGATATCTACAAAATCTTATATGCTATGGGGTTGACTTATAATGAAAAGGCTGAGATAGCTTCCTATAAAGTCAAGGATGTAGCTCTAGCTGGGTATACCTAATGGAGAGACAATAGGGCCTTGAGAGTATGTTCTATTAGTTGGGAGATGTTTAGAAAGGCTTTTATTTATAGGTTCTTCCCTAAGGTGAAAAGGAAGTTCCAAGTGAAGGATTTCATCAACCTTTATCAAGGATGGATGAGTGTACAAGATTACTCCTTGAAGTTCACCAAATTGTCCAAATATTCACCTGCCTTAGTGTCTAACCCAAGGGATGAAATGAATCTCTTTATCATGGGTGTGTACGATGATTTGATTGAAGAGTTTCATTCGGTGATGCTCCATGACAACATGGATATCTCTAGGTTGATCATGCATGCTCAACATGTTGAGGAGAATCGACTTAAGATGAAGAATAGGGAGTTTAAGAGGGATAAGTCATATAAGGGAGGTAATTCCAAGGGTAGGATTGAGATGCAAGACTGCCACACCCAGAGAGCATACCAAGATGCGTCCGGCATCGTCGTCATCTCAGAGGACTCATACAAGCCCTTAACATTTGTCATAACACGTGATCAGTAAAAATTGTGAAAAATTTAAAACTTTTACATTCTATTTGAAGTATACTTAGACTTCATACTTAACATTCATAATGACATACAACATTCTAAAAACTTTTCTCGCATATATTAAAACCATCTAAGACTACAAATCTGGACTAAGACATTGATAGTAATTATGACATATAGGCCTTAATACGAAAGAATCCAAAGAACATAATGGAAATAGCGTATTCTGAAAACTACTAAAAATCATCATAAGTTTGAATATGAAAGATAGTATCCCCGAACATGAGGACCCACAATGACTTGGAGAAAGAGTTCCAAGCTTCTTCAAATCGACCTCCTTCAAATTCGATGGCCGGAACCTACAGTTGTAGTAATATAAAATAATGGGCTTAGTACGCCACATGTACTAAGCATAGGTATATGAACATAACATTATCATTTCTTCAGAAAACATGCTAACTCATGTGAATGTCTTCAATACACATACCATGGAACATATACAAGTTAAGGGCTTCATGAACATACAACATGATCATAATCAAATACATATTATCATAGAGTCATGTTAAGAGTTCATATTTAGAAGATCATATAACATAACGTAAAAAACACTTACCAATGATACAATACCCAACCTATAAGTGCAATGGTCATGTGAAGCCCCATAACCCCACACAACCAAGTAGATAATATAGGAGACCATAAGTAAAGTTTTGCTTCATATAGCTTTTAAAATAATTAGTCATCACTTCGTATAGCATTATAACCCAATAACATATTCATAATCACCAACATCATATAAGAGTAACATAATGTATCATAAGCATCATACCTTTCATATTATCATATTACATAGGAACAATCTCCTAGGACTTACCTTAGAGACAACTTCTGCAATGTCTAGGTAAAGTCTCATACCCCTACCTCTACTATGTAGACTCGTCAAATCACCCTAGTAAACATTCATTTACTTGTCTTTCATTTTACATGAGGAAAATTTTCCTTAACCGACATAGACCATGTGAGCTATATATGAAATCTGGTGTCATAAAACCTCATACAGAAAGAAGGTGGTCTACCGACCAAAGTAGAACCAAACATGACATAACTTTCTTGGTGGATACACTAGCTAGTATCCTATTGTGGCAACATAGTTCAAGAATTAGGAGATGTATTAGAGACCCATAGTTCCACATTTAATGGAAGCCTCAATCTCTTGAGAGTCATTGTTAGCCTACATTCCAACTAGGGAAGGGACACGTCTCACATCTAGTTAATCGGCTTAGCTTGTGTCCATTTCTTGAATAACCTTTAAGTTGCCATTTATCATAAATTTATCATAGGTAATAGGAGATGAAATATTTTTATAAACATGATCATGAGCTCTTAAGTATTAGATGAGAATTTCTTTTCATTCTAACCCTTCGTTTGTGAGATTAACACATCATAGTCATCTTGTGTAAATCATTCAAGAGAATATCGTAACTTGCATTTATCGTGTTCTTTTCATGATCTCACAAATAAAATGTTCATAGCCTAACATATTCACATAGTAACATCATACATACTTCAATAACATAGCATCATGATTTATAGGCTAACATAAACATTGTAGAATAATCACAACTTTAGAAGACTTACCTCTTGCTTCCAAGAACCTTATTCAAGAACTTAGTTCAACTTACAACATTAATAACCATAACATAGTGAAAACTATAAATGGCAAAACCAAGAAAAACTCTTCAAATCATATACAAGATAAATTCATAATGTAGTGTAAAAGAAAGGGTCATTGAATAGTTCATTCTAGTCTTAGTTTTTATCCCTACATTTTCATATTGTGAAATAGTAGAAACAACCATAGGAAACCATCATCTAGATAAGAACATGGTTCAGACGAATTTCAAACATAACTAACCATATATGCATCAATTTGTGTGAAATAGACCATAGAAAAAACTTACTTATCATTGAAAATCATAAATCTAGAGTTAGGAAGATAATCCGTTTTGTAGAGTAAAAACCCTAGAATTGAATTTGTTGAAAACTTTTCTTTAAAGGACCTCTTGGGTAAAGGAATACCAAGAGTTAAAAACCCATATCTTATAGATGATGAATCCATGAAAATTGGATGAAAATCTTGAAGTCTCGTTCTTCCTTAAGCTCTTCTTGTTCATCAATGGAGTTTGGAAAAGAGAGGTTCTTGAGAGAGATGAGAGGATTTTCGTTTGAATCTGATTTTGATGTGTAAAAATTGTCTAAAACTGACCTAAAATCTATATATAGTCGTATCATAAATTACCCAAAAGACCCTCTACTTAAATGGGTCTTTTTATAAAGTTAAATTACCGAAAATACGACTTCAACAATTATGGAAAGTAGCTGCGCGTCGAGGGGCCAAATCCCGTCATTTTTCATTAAATTTGAGTTGCGGAAGTATTGTGTGTGTCAGCCTCACATTGCGAGTATGTATATCAAGTCTTGAGGCAGAAACCTGTGTGACAGTCACGCGTAGCCTACCTACCCTGTTGGGGTCCTCCTCAAGGACCCTTCGGGTAGTCCTTTGGGTGTCGTTACCTGACGTTTGGACCCTTTATACTACGTATTACCTATCAAAGGTCTATTTACAAGTTTTGTACTTCATTTGACACTTCAAAACCTTCACCAAACACAAGGACGTCAATTAGTTCGAATTAGCTAGTTTCCGGACGTCAAGGTCTTTCTTAGTAGTTTTGGATTTAACCTTTTACAAATGAGTTTATTACATTAATGTAGGTCTGGAAACATCATTTTAAAAATTATTTAATAGATTAATCTGTAGTCTAAGTCATGACATTTCCGGAGTGTTACATTATTCCCTCCTTAGGAACATTCGTCCCCAAATGACACTAAAATCTTTTGGAGGGTGAGGAATAGACTCAATACTAGAAGCCCAACCAATCAACAAAATAAAATCATAATGAGACACAACTCATAGGATTATATCACATCTCCTTACAAGACATACAATAACATTATAGATAACACTCAACTCACGATACACAACATATAAGAGCTCCCTATTCAGAACACATAGTGTGAAATTTCCTTCTAAACCTTATCATAAGCTCAAAATGCATCAAAGAATAACCATGCTATCATTCTTATCATGACAACAACAAAACAACAACATCTCAGGATAACACATGCATACATATTTTACATAAGTGCAAGAATAGAGTATGAAAGCTTCTCATAACTCAAATTGGTACGACTTTTACCATATAATGAACCTATTTAAAAAACAAGTCAATTTTCTAATTATTAATTAGTTTCTTTACTAAGAGGAACCTCAAGCAGTAAAAAGATGAGGGTAGCAGGACTTCATGTCGGCTTCAGCCTCTCATGTTGCACCCTCAATAAGATGGTTCCTCCATAGTCACCAAACATAGGGACGTCAAGTAGTTTGAATTAGCTAGTTTTTGAACGTCAAGGTATTTCTTAGTCATTTTTGCTCTAATCTTTTCCAAATGACTTTATTACATTAATATAGGTCTAGAAACATCATTTTAAATATTATTTAATAGATTAAGCCCTAGTGTAAGTCATGGAATTTCTGGAGTGTGACAAAGACAAGCCTAGGTTCAAGGAGAGGTTCCGGTGGATATTTTTGATCACCAACTTAAGAAGTTGACGAACAAGGAGGTGGCCTGCTTAAAGGTGTCATGGATAAACTACCTAATCGAAGGGGCAGCATGGGAGGACGAGACAGATATGAAATCCCGTTATCCTCATCTCTTTCCTAACTAAGTTTAGTTGTTCCTATTAATAATGAAAATAATGAGTGATTTGAATTTGACCTGTTTTGCAAAAATATGCATAATTATGGTAAAAGTTTTATGCTAAGATGAGTTTTCATGAAAAAATGCACTTTTTGCTTAAATTGCACTTAGTTGTGTATTTGTTGCATTCTTGCCTTCATGAAATTATAATGAACATGTTGATGTGTTTTAAGAAGTTTTGGCATGAGTGACTTGATGATCATGTTGTTTTAACAAATAAATTCCTCATGTTGTCATGTTGAGCTCTTATATGTGTAAATTGTGATTTGAGTTTCTACCTGCAAATACCATGTTGTTATGTTGATTTAAGTTGTAACTCATGTTATAATATGTTGTTCTTTGTTGGGATGCGAGTATTAAGTCTATCCTCTCCATATAAAGTGATTTTTAGTGTCATCCGGGGATGAATGTTCTTTGAGAGGGGGGATAATTTAACACTCTGAAAGTTCATGACCTAATCTAGATCCTCACATGTGTATCCGAGACTTGTAATGCTGTTTTAAGACCTAAAATATTGTTTATAAACCACTTAGGAGGTTTTAGAGTCAAAACATCAATGAACATGACATTCAAATATTAGTGAAATAGGTACTAGTATTTCTTAGTATATTTCATGGGGTTTTAGGAGTCGGAATTTGATGAAATTTTGTAGGAAGGTATTAAACATGTATTGGAGGGTGTTTAGTGTTTAAACGTGTGGGTACGACTCCCCAAGGACCACCCTTCAAAAATGGCCAAAAAAGTTATCAAATGGCAGTGGCCATCTACAGTTTCCAAACAACGAGCCATCATCTGGATGACGGGGCGTCAGTGGATCCATTGTACCATAGTTAGAAAGATTCGAAAAACTGGTTCAAAAGACCAGTCTGTGAACTTATCAACGATGTGCACTACAGGAGCAAGGGGCTGGCGTCGACTGACTTACGAACTGCAGGTCGAGGTCTCGTTGGTCAGGTTTGGTTTTTTTATCCTATTTAGTTAAACTCATCTAATTACTTAATTTGTTAGGGGTTAAATTAGGGGTTAAGGTATGGTTAGTTTAATTATTTAAGTGACTATATAATTCATAAACCCTCCGTAAACAAAATCAACTCACTTCAATTCCCAAACCCAAATCCTTCACCTTCGCTCTACTTTCTCTCTTCCCAAAGAAGACTCCATAGAAGTCCAAGATCAAAGAGCTTTAGAGATAAAAGAATTTCACTTTCTCTCCATTAATATTCAATATTAACTAAGGTATGGAAGCTCTTTACCTTTGGGACTCCTTGCCCCGAAGGTTCTTTCAAATTAGTATCCAGAAGTTGAGAAAACATGGGTTTCCTTCCTATTCCAAAATTGATGTTCCAAATTGTATTGTTCTTGTCCTTTTCTTGATTAATATGGATGATTTTTTACAAATTATTTGTTAATTAGGGTAGCTCTTGATGTTATACCTAGTTTTATGGAAGAGATCATGGATTGACCCTATATCCCTAACCCTAGATTATGAATTGATGTTAATTTGATTAGTGATGGTGAAATTTACTTAGTTCATGTGTTAATTACTATTGTATGATGTTACTAAGCTATTATGACTAACAAAGGATTAAAGACATTTCAAAAAGGGACTTTATCCTATCACCGAGTGAACTAGAGAGGTGTCCTTTCCCAATGTAGGAAGGTAAGTTCACAAAGGTTCTCCTGAGAAATGAAATTCCATAAAATTTTGCATATATAGGTTCTCATGTAAGTATCTTATTTCTTGAACTATATTGCCTCCATAGGAATACTAGCTTCTGATCCACCTAGAATGCTATGTTCATGTTTTGGTACTACCTTGGCAAGTAGTCCACCATCTTTCGCTGTAGGGTTTCATGACACCCGATTCCACATTTAGCTCATGTGGTCTATGTCGGTGAAGTCAATAATTCCCAAAAGTAAAATGAAGTAATAAAATGGACACCAACTAGGGTGACTTAAGGGGTTTGACTTAGTTTATGTAGGGGTATGGGACTCTACCTATACATTGCACTAGTTGGCCTTAGGTAAGTCCTAGGAGGTTGTTCTTATGTTATTATAAAGTAAATGATATGCATATGTTGACTTTACATGTGATGATCTTATATGTTGTTAGTTTCACTTATGAACATGTTATTGATCTATATTGTTATATATGATGATGAATACTCTTAATCCTATATTATGTGAAGTTAGGCATTGCTTATGATCCTTTATTTGTTTACTTGGTCAAGAGGGGTTATGATACCTCACTTGGTCATTACACTTCTAAGCTTGGTAATGGGTTGTGGGTAATAGTTTTGAATATGTTGAGGTGGTATGAACTCTTATACATGAACTATTATTATAATGTTATGCTTGAGTTAGTTGTTCCTATATAAATCTAATGTGATATTGTTCATGTTTACTTGACTTATTATGACAATGTTGGTCTTGTGATGTATATTGACCTGTCTTGATATATTATATGGTCTTTGGGTTGTATATGCTTCTATTTGTGCATTAAGGCTTTCAAAAGTGGCTTAACATGATTTTGAGTAAAATGTTTCTTTAAGCATGATTTCAAAGATTGTGTGTGCATATGTTTGCATACTTAGTACAACTGGTGTACTAACCCATATTCTTTCCATTTCCCCAAACAATGTAGGTTCGGCCCGTTGAAGTATTGAGTCTACTTTGAAGAAGGCTTGTACATCTTTTCTTCCAAGTGTGAGTAGTTCCTCAAGCTCGGAGGATGATGCCTTTCTTATTTTGCCTATGTTACTTGCTGTAGTATAAAGACATTGGTTTCACTCTTATTATTTAAGATATTGTTGTAATCCTTATGTGGGTATTATACATTTGTGAAAGGGCTATGCCCGAATTGTTCTATTCCGCATTAGATGGTTTTATGATAGACGATATTATTAGCCTATATTTTTGTATATTGGTTATATTGCTTATGTTAGAAGGATATGTAAGCGTCCTCTGTGAGGAGTCTACATAAACTCCATATATGTAGTATACGAGAGGTCTATGTAAACCTCACTATGTATATATGAGAAAAGTTTTAATTTTCTGCACTTTTTAACCTATGACATGTCATGAGAATGCTAAGAGGCTTGTATAAGTCCTCTGCAAGGACGAAGAGGCTGGTTACGTCATTGGGGTGATCTCCAGTCGTGAGAACACATCAACATTAGAAGAGGATATAATTTTATTACATTACATCCACATTATACAAGATCACATATACATTACATCATCCTTCACTTTATACATTCATATAAGCCATAACACCTTGCACGTGGTCATATTACTTCAAATAATCAACTTTACATTGACCCTAACATGATTCTACTACAATTCACATAGTAATACCGACGAGGCCATGATCACAATAAGAACAATAAGTAAACAAAGTGACCATAAGTGGAACAGCGCAATCAATAGTAATTCCATCAGTTCTATATAAAGTAAGGAAATTAGGTCAACTTACCCACTTCTAAAAGCCAAGAAAAGTAAGGAAAGTTGGAAAACTTACCCACTTCCCATATCAAAGATCACCATTCCTTTGCATATCAAACTATGAACAATATAATAACATAATTAACCATAGATATACAACAATATAACATAATCTAAACTTAATTTTATAAACATTAGATCATAAGCAATAGACCCTCTTACTATGCCAAATTTAGGGTTTTAAAAATATTAAGTGTTCATGGAGATTTTCATTTGAAAACATCAATAATATCATATCTTATCATTTGAAAATGTTTCATGCAAGAACCCTTGAGTTAGAGTAGAAATTGGACTTTTCGTAAACTTTGAAGTCTTTGAAATCACTTTGAAATTGGATATAAGGTGATATATAAACTTAGATAAATAACCCCCATACTTTATTAAAAGAAATCAAAAGAGAATTGAACAAGAAAGTCACTAGAATCCACAATTCTAGCTCCATCTTGACCTTGAACTTCTATGGGGATTTTTGGAGAAAACTTTGGGAGAGAAGGGTTTTGTTTAAACGTTAGGGTATAAAAGATTGTTTAATCACTTTAATTCTCTTAAAATACCTAAATATACCTAAAACAACCGTCCATACACTTAAAAAGACTTGGGGTCAATTTATCATTCCATCCCTACTTTGGCCGAATTGGTACAGAAGAATATAGACCCAAACGATGCTCACTATTCATAGACCTTTGATTAATCGAAGCCAAATCAATGGGGTCCTTCGTTTGTGAATGAGGCACAACATTTATAGTACTTGTCTTCCTGGATGACGCTTATTATTGATGAGCCGTCAATTGGTTGACTGTCCATCAATTAGTGTTGTTGTTCAATTCACTAGTGAACAACCCTTAAAACACAAGTGAAGCTCTATTTAATCCTAGTTAATTTTTAGGTTTGTTACAATTCATAACTAAAGGTTTATGATATTCTACTCTAACACCTTGCAACCAGTAGATGTAGACACAAAGTCTGATATATCCCTCTTAATGTCATTCTACCAGAAGACTTTTGCATTTCACGATACATCTTAATGGAACCTGGAGGGGTAGAATACCTTGAGTTATGTACTTCCATAAGGATTTACTTCCTCAACCCACCCACTATAATATACATATGTTACCTTTGTAATGCAACACATGTTCTCCCCCCTTGGGAGGAAACATCAACTTTCTGCAAATGAATTGCACCCTCCCATTAAAGCAATATAGGATCACTATATTGTTTTCTCTTAACCTCCGATACTAATGAACATTCAAATCTATTCTGAACTATCACACAACCATTTGACATTTATATAAGACCAACTCCTAAGCGAGCAAGACGGTGAACATCTTTTGCAAATTCTCATTTTCTTCCTCAACATGTGCTAAACTACCAAAATATAATCTGTTGAGAGAATGAAATACTACATTGACCTACTAGGATGAGAAAACACATTTATGTAATAGTCCTTGAGAAATTCAAGTCATCTTGTAAGACCAACATTTCAACTTATTCTGGGTGAACACGTATTAGAGGCGCTTATGATCTGTGAACACATTTCCATCAACACCATACAAGTAATGTCTTCAAATGTTTAGGAAAATAGTATGTCTATAGGCTCGAGGTCATGAGTCAGATAGTTTTTTTCATAAAGTTTTATCTATCTAGAAGCATAATCTATAAACATATCTCGCTGCATCATCACACAACCTAGGCTGACCCTTGATGCATTACATAACCATTTGAACCATCTGGAAGAATCACGACATAAGTTTTAGTCAACTAGTGTTTAATTTTGAGAATCTTTTCTCATACTCGTCTGATCATGAATTGTTTCCTACTTGTTAGTCGATATGGTCAATGGAGAGGCTATGGATGAAAATCCTTCAAAAAATATCATTTAATAACTAACCAAACCTATGAAACATCTGATATCTGTTGTAGAGGTAGTCTTGGTCTATTGCTTCACTGCCTCTATTTTATGAGAATACAATCAGATTCCTTCGCTAGAAACCATATGAACAAGAAAAGTAAACGATTGTAACAAGAATACACATATATATAACACATGGGAAATAACTAACGATCGTTGATAGTTTGTAAAATAACTCTTAGATGAGTCTTATTCTTCATGTCACTTCGAGAATAGATTAGGATGTCATCAACAAGGATAATAACGAAGAAGTAAAAATACTATTAGAACACCATGTTAATTAAGTACATGAAAGCTAGAAGATCATTTGTTTATCCAAAAGATATAACTACAAATTCATAATGAATATACCGAGTTTTGAAGACTATTTCCAGAAGGTCACTATCTTTTACACTAAGCTAATGATAGTCGGAAATGAGGTCTATCTTCGAAAAAGAATTAGCACCCTGAACTTGGTTGACAAAGTGATCAATCTTGGGGATAGGGTACTTATTATTGATTGAAACTTTGTTCACCTATGAATAGTCAATGGTCATTAAGAGAAAACCATCATTCCTTTTCACAATCAACACTCGACCACTCTATAATGAGATATTGGATCCGATAAAGCCCTTATCTATAAGGTCTTTCAATTGTTCTTTCAATTCCTTAAGCACATCTGGAGAAATTCTATAAGGAGAAATCAAAATAGGCTGACTCAAAAGCTTTAGATATCATCTTGCTAGACTTCAGGTAAGAAATAAATTAACCTACATGCATTGAGATACTACCCTCGCAATCCAAAAAATGGCTAGTTTGGAAACATAAAGTGAAGGATTATAGTTCTACAATCGACTGGGGCTGTGACATGGAAATTTCTGTATAGCCATTGAGCTATAATTGGGTAAACAAATAGATGATAGACTTAGAAGAATTCTGAGACTGTTTGTGGACTGACTCAGAAGCTTGCTCCTATATTCAAAGTTTTAAAGCAAAGAGTAGCCCCTTGATCTCACAATGCATATAAATTTAAATTAAAGACTATAACATACCAGTGTCCATATAAGGAGATTATTTATGGTCCTATAAATTCTGAAGAGCGTACAACTTGTTCTGGTGTTGACCGCCACCCAAACCAGATGAAACGCCTTACTGATTGAGCCTTGTTACTGTTACATTCTTTCTCCTACCTGGAAGAAGGGAAACCGTTTAACCTATGTCCATACCAACAACACCCAAAGCATCTCTCCTTGCATTTAAGGTAGTATCCCCGATAATTCTTACCACACTTTGGACAAGTTTAGAAACTCCTGTTACCAGAAGTACTCCATTGATACATAGAGGCTGATGCCCTACCTTTCTGATCCTGTGGAATCTTGAGGATGGAGAACTAGATGATGAAGGTTCCTGTGTTGTAGACCTTTGTTAAAAGTGTAAGAAATTTCCACCACCCGATTTCTACTGAGAGTATTCATAGTTTGCTGTTCAAGAATTATTCTTATCTTTAGACATTTCCCAAAGCTTATCTCCCTCATCCTGTTTAGCATGAGTCGTAACCCTAGATATATTCATATACTCTAACAAGATAGGATTCCTGCACTCTATATTCACTAAGTCAAACACCCAAACAGAAACTTGATCATTTGTTCCCATGGATCGGCAACCATTTGTTTGGCATACCTTGATAGTTGAGTGGAATTCAGCCTGTACTCTTTGACTGATGTTGTATCATATTTTATATTCATAAACAGTTGCCTTTTATTCTGTAACCCTCATTCGGATGAAATTGTCCATAAATTCTCTAGTAAAACACTTCCAAGTCACACGAGCTGCATCCCTACCTCTGCTTTGTTTCCTTTGAGTGAACCAAATGTATGCCACAACCTTAAGCTTGTAGGATGCAAAATCCACCCTATAATTACAAGTCATTTCCATCACTCCAAAGATTTTATTAACGTCATCATTGATGTTCTGTGGGTCCCCAAAAACATGTGAGCCTAGAAACATAGAAGGATTCATTTAGACAAATCTCAAACTCTCGTTTACATTAATCAACCATTAGTGTTAGTATGAAATGCAATCTTTCGATTGTTAAGGTTTGCTACACTCTGAGCCAAAAATTGAATCACGTTCTTGAATTCTTCATTCGTAACATCGTGGCTTGGACTAGAGGAATTGTGCTAGGGTTGCAGGCATTAATATTCGTTATTTATGTTCTACAATGATGCATGATCTGGAATGCATAACGATAGATTAGAACAAAGAAATTTTGTCATATGACTCACGTACGATAAGAGTAGAAAAGGAATTGAAGTTATTATTAAAACACTTTGCAACCTCTCTCTCATAGATGTGGTGCACTTAATACCATTAAAGGGACTATACTTCGTGCGACTTTCAAGCATGCTAGAACTCTTATAACTAATGCTTTGATGCAAAAATTTTCACGCTCGGAGGTGACCCTCTTAACTAAAACACAGGACCTAAGATCACTAGTGACCCCAAGCTAACCCTAAAGTTGGAACATCAAAAATACTAAGATAACAAAATAAATATTTACTATGTGGAAGGTTTAAACAATAGTAATTTGAAAGCGGGGAACACCCAATGTTGATCTTAATAAATATAAAGATTTTATAAGAGTTTTGTGATACTAAACAAACACTCAAAAGCTAAAGTAGAATCTAATACTATGTATGAAAATGCCTCTACTAGTAAGAGTAGTTGGGACATGTTCCGAGGTAACAATTCCAATATTGAAATTGAAATAAAAGACTAAATCTAAAAACATATATATATTGTTCTTGGGAAATGGGGATTCACCATTAAAGTTGTTGACTACAAATCAAGAACTAATCTACATGATATGGATGTTGAGTACCTGAACCTATATTACGAAAAGATGTACTATAGAGTCTACATCAATTTTGTTATGTAATGAGCATATAGTATATGCATAATAGATGAATAAAATGTAATATTAACAAGACATAATTGAGTAATTACATAATCTTAACAATTATGTAAATATTGAATTATAGTAAAAAAGAATTGAACTGTATGTAATGACCACATATTGATCATGAACATAACATGCTGACTCTGAATACTGAAATGTATATATTAATAATCTTGTAAAATACACTAGCGTCTAACATTGGAAGATACTATTAACCGACATAAACTAGGTTGGTTAAACATGGAGTCTGATATATAAGCCCTATTAAGAGTACCACAATACCTTGCAAGGGGTACAAAGGCATGAATGGCGTGTTCACTCTAAGCTTAGACTGACCCTTGTTTGACTCAGTGCTAAGCCTACACCTAACTGGAAATGTGTATGACACAACATAACTGAAATATTGGATTATCTCAATATTCTTACGTGCTATCTCAGAGTGCAGTATTTAGGAACTGACAATGTAACATTCAAAAACTGGATTATGTTAATTTGCTTAACTTACCTAGCTAGTGTAGTTTAGGAACTTAGAGAATCTACACAATTAGGATTTTGAGTTTCATGCAAGGAACTAAGTAAACTTTCAAAGAAAACAAGCTATTTTGATTTAGTTTAGTGGAAAAGCTAAGTCAAATTAATTATCCTATGTATTAGAAACCTTACGTATAAAAAAGATATGATAATCAATAATCTCATTGAATTGTACGGACTAGATTAATGTAACCAATAAGTTAAATTACGTATACCTGGTGATGAAATCTATGAAAAAACCCTTTAATTATGGGGCTGTAACTGAAGAAAACTTGTTTATTGTTCATGAAGGACTAGTCGACATTTTTCTTCTTTTTTCTCTATGTTTCATGATTTTTTTTGAATAAATCGATTAGGGGAGGTTCTTATTATACTGCTAGGCTTAAACTAACTAACATAGAGTAGTTTCAAAGTCAAGAGAATAAATGAAAAGAGAAATATGACTATTACTTACAAATTGGTGAGCCCTTCCATGGAGCCACTGATGGACAGTGAAAGGGACCACAACTCGTCAAGTGGGTTGTAGTTGTTGGCCAGTGACTATTGGTTTCAGGAGTCCATTCACTAGCCTTATCATGTATGTGTGAAATCACTCAAATAGTGAAGGCCACTATGGTTCTTCACTTGAGCTAGGGTCTGTTGATCAGGACAATGAACCATTCCATAGCCCGTCCTCAAGACTACGACCATTTGTGGGCTCCAGTTAAATGGTATGATGCTTGAGCCCTGGTATCTCTGTCTCACCTCCAATGATACTTCCCATGGATCGAAGTGGAAAGGCTCATGTGGCCCACAATTCCTAGGAGGGTGTGAACCACGATAAGGGTGACAAATCATGGTCCTAATCACTAGTGGCAGGGCCAGAACGTTGACTAAGGGGTATCAAAATAAAAAGAAGAAAATTGCGTATAAATCAAGGAGTTTCAATATGTTATATATGTACATAAAAAATTGTTTTACTCCAGATACATAATGTAATTTTCTTATAAAGGGGTGTTAGTTGACACCCCTCTACTACATATGGCTCCGCCACTACTCATCATGACTCGTGAACCCCTCTGTTGTTCACTTGTTTCAATTGAAAAGTCCAACTTTTTTTTTCAAGGTCTCACACTTATTTTATATGTCAATACTAATTAAAGAACTGCCAGCAATATAGGATTAACACTAATCAATTATAATTGAAAAAAATATATAATCCTAACTGAAAAAATCCCTAATTCATACAAATACATCATATATTTTGAGGGTTGTTACATTTTTCTCCATCAATTTAACTTTTTTGTTTTTAGTGAATTACTCAAAAGTAACATTAAATTATCATAAAATTGGAACTCTTTATCATGGAAATAAAAGGGCGAGGAGAATCTAATATTTTTTATGCAAGTTGTGCTGTTACATAGCAATCATGCACACTGGTTTCCAAACCACTTGATAAGCTTACTAAGTAATACAATTTTTTACAAGCCAAAACATGAATTTTAATTGTCACTAATTAAGTGATTGTTGAATATCAGATTCAACAGAGTGCATGCACACAAAGGTTTAATCCATATTAGTCATTAAGGGGGAGTGTTCAGTGTTTTCGTGCAAGCACTGAGGAGAGATTTTTGCCATCAGGGCGGGTCCTTTGTAGTAGGGTGGTGCCACCATGGCAGCGTAAATGTGACTTAATTTCGAAAATATTCCCCAATACCTTTTATTCAGCAATTACTAAACTTGAGTGCTAAGGAACGAAACTAGAGGTTTTCTTTATAGTTTTCCATCGTTCTTGAGTCTAAAGGTAAGATTCAAACTTTCCCACCTGGCTCCTAGACCGTAGATGAGACTGGCATCATTATCCTCTCAGAGGTCGCAGAAAAGCCTTTCTTAACTTTCATCACAATCATACAGTTAAGTTTAGCAGAATATTTTATACTTTTTAACTTTACTAAAGTGTACTTATACTTCATATAATTCTTTCATAAGAGTGATATACTAACATCTCAAAATAAACAACCATCTATTAATAGATTGAACAATTGAAATGAAGAATTCATATTATCATTAATAGTTGCCAAACCGACCTTGATACAAAAGAAAAACTAGGTACAACATCCACTAGCTATGTCTAATCTACTAAAGCTTAAAAAAAAGCGTAGGAATCCTCGAACTCAAGAGGACCTACCAAAGACTGGAGGTACTTGTCCAAACAACTTCAACTAATCTTCAATCATCTTCAAGGACCCGCACCTATAAAATAGTAATTGTATATTGGTTAGTACACACTTGTACTAAGTATGGGTTTGTGCACATGAAAACATAAGGACTATGCGTGATCAAGGAAAGCTCTTCCTATAGCAACATGCATTTTTTTTAAACTGAAGTCACTTCACTTTCCTAATTCGTTATTTATGAATCATACTATGAATATGACATATTTTCAGGCATTTAAATCACACAAATAATTTTCCATGTGAACATAAGACCTTGGAATTATGAACATAATTTTAGAATAGCTCAAGCAAAATTTAATAGTTTTGCTCCCCTTAGACCGAGAGCTCTCTGTCTCACACACTTAGTTTATTTTTCAGTCTTCTCTTCTTTTTGTTGTGTAGTTCAATGATCTCCTTTGATCCTATGCTTTACTTACTAGTGCAATGATTCATTGTAGTCTAATTTGTACAATAAATCAAGTAAGTAATCAAAAAGACTAAGGTAATGATTTGGCTATCCTACTCACAAGTTATTCTTTCCATTCTTGTTAAATCGGGCATGAAGCCTTTATAAGACAATCTTTATTGACTATGCCCATTATTTGATTATTTGAATAGTATAAAGATGTTGGGCGTGTATTCATACTACAATTGATGAGTCATTATGTTCTCCTCCCTTTATTGTCATAAGCCAATAACTATTAAACTTCATTCTTATCAAACACTGATGATTTGATATACTCATTCTTTTGCTTACTTAGTTCACTTTAAACTTACATTTTCTTCTTTAATCTCATGTTCACTTTGAAAATACTAGGTTTGCTTAGGATATTCTTTTAAGACTTCCATTTGAATCTTTTTTTTCAATGACTAAGAATGACTTACATCATTACTTAGTCTAACCTCACCCTTTGGTCATCCTATTCAAGCACCCCTCATTTTCCTAGTTCTTTCTTTCTTCCTTTCTTACTTTCGTACTTTGTTAGAGAAATCTTTAGCATTGAACCGACATAGATCACACGAGCTAAACTGAAAAGAGGTGGTTCACCAGCCAAAGAATAACCGAATACTTCGTAGATTTCTTAGGTGGATCCACTAGATAGTAACATATGGTAGCAACATAGTTCAAAGACTAGGATAATTTGGAGACCTTATCAACCTTGGTGATAGTCTCAACTCATGAGGCTTACATATGCTTGCACAAGCTCATTACTATTCTATAGGTTCTTAGCTCAATTTAATATACTTTACAACTGTTAGAGTTAACTCATACACTATGGAAGCTTTCTTCTAGTATGATGTATGCTTATCTCAATGGATGACTTGTCATCCCTTTCAATACTTGATGAATGTTACTTTAAATATTACATTATCATTATGGTGTGAATGAGACTTGTCTAACGATTTCTAACACCCTCTTATGTGAGTATCTTTTTGTTTAGGTTCAAGTGAGACTTGTCTCACTTTCTTTAACACCCCATTCCAGGTCAATTTCATAACTCATAAGCTTTTAGTTCTTTTATTACTCACCTTATCTTATTCAATGTTATTTGGCAGTCTTGTACCATTTGTTATGAATGTTATAAGGACTTATTCAATATGTTACTATTTTCACAAGTTCATTTATATAGGGTATGTTAGGACTTGTCCCAATCATTAAGATACCCTAGGTTATGAGTTCATTGAGTTACATCTTGTCAAGTCAATCTTTAACATGTATTTCGACTAACAAGAAATATCATAATATACATTGTCCATATAAGATTGGTATAACTTAGTCATTGGCCAATTCTATTGCATATTTTTGAAATAATATTGCTGGCCAATTTTTTGGCATAAAGTAAACTTTCACTAAAAACTTGTCATGATATTATCTCTAGCCAAGTCAACTAACTTCATGTATATACTATAGTAAACTCATGTAAATGATACTCTCATCATGCGAATCTAACCTATAGGTATCATTCGACATTATCAAATCACAAAAACCTACACATAATGATCAGTTAGCACCACATACCAACAACAGGCTACAGATTTGCATTATACATACTACTGAATCAGAAATAGGGAGAACTAGGGAGATGAACATTCGACAATTTCATTAGAAACAACCCTAGTTTCGGTTTCGTTAAATTCAAAATGTTTGAAAAGCCTCCTGGGAAAGGAATCTAAGAGAAAAAACCCCTACCTTACTGTAGAACTGAATCTACGAAGATCATTTGGTACTTTACACGAAAGTCTCAAAAGCCTCCTAGGGAAAAAAATCCAAGAGAGAAAACCCCTACCTTACTGTAGAACTGAATCTACGAAGATCATCCTCTACTTTACGTGAAAGTCTCATTAGTGTATAAATAATAGGCTTTTTACAATTATTTTCTTTGAAGAGGTATCCTCTCACACTCATATAGGTGATTTCTAACAAGTGCTATCCCGTAGATACACAATTTGGTCAAATCTGCGAAACATAGCAAATCATAATTTTTTTTTAGCTTTAATTAAATCATCTAATACTTCCTAATCAAGGTAATTAGCTTTGTTTAGGCCTGGAAACAAAATATTTACACAGTCCAAACAAGGTGAGACACTAGCCTAGGTCATTGGATTTTCGATGTATAACAATATTTTACCCTTGGGGGACATTCGTCTAGAATAACACTTTACACATGTTTTTGGAAACTATGACTCAAGACTAGCATCCCGACAACCCTTTGAGACATAAGGATAATACAATAACAAAGGAGGAAACATTCACTCCCTTCTCAACATAACAAAGCACCATAAAGGAGATAGAAACTATACCATTACCAATTATGCACACCTTTCAAAATTTCACATTTGCAAGAAGGAACATACTTCTCCTTCCCATATGGCTCCATATATTGAACAAGAAGTAATACATTGTTCATCACTTCACACTTGAGCAGTTTCACAAGAAATATCACATATCTCATTATACCAAAAATGGAATCAACTATCATCAAGTATGAATAACATATAATTCAAGACACATATGAAACATTGATTCTTCACATGAACATGCATAAATAAGGGAAATCATAGGAGTCAAACCATACTTAATACCCTTCAAAAATCAAAACTAGGAAAAGTTATTAACCTCAACTTTATTAGAAAAGGAAGGAAAAGATGAGGATATCGGGAGATTTATATCTCCTTCCATAAAGGGCTTCAAAAGGTTACATGGCAATACTCAAATGATAACTATTATTGTTGGAAAGATTAATCAAAGGTATGTTGTCATCCCAATTACCCTTGAACTCAATCACATATGCCCTCAACATATCTTCTATAATTTGGAGGTTCGTTCCGCCAAACCATCCATTTGAGGATGAAATGCGGCGGTACTTAGTTTTACCATGGTACCAAGTTCACTTTGGAATGTTCTCCAAAAATGACAGGTGAATTGAGTGCCCCTATAGAAATTATAGACAACGTTGTTCCGAGCAATCTCACAATCTCCTTAAGAAAAAATTTAGCGTATTACTCCATCGAAAAAGTAGCTTTGACGGGGATAATATGGGAAGATATTTTCAACCTATCAACAATAACCCATATCAAATCGTTTTGCCTTCTTGTACAAGGAAAATCCACAGCAAAATCAATATTATTATCTTCCCATTTCCAAGTAAGGATAAGTATATCTTCAGTTAATCCTCTTGGACTTTGATATTCGGCCTTTACTTCCTTAATATTAGGATATTTATCCGCAAATTGTGCTATATCGTTTTTCAAACTATTCAACAAATAGACCTCTTATAGATCACGAGACATTTTTGTGTCATGCGAATTAGTATATAGTAGGAACCATGTTCCTCTTCCATAATTTATCTTATTAAGTCATCTACATACGGAACACAAAATGTTCTAGGTACCTAAGTACACCATCCCCCCCCCCCACATTGGGAGAATGACTCATTGGATATACTAAGAATTGATTCCTCCAACTCCATCAATATAGGATCAAGAACATTCATAATGAAGGGAAATCATAGGAGTAAAAAACACATTTAAGACCTTTCAAAAACCAAAACTAGGAGAATTTCCTAACCTCAACTTCAATAGAAAAGGAAGTAAAAAGATGAGGATATTGGGAGATCTATATCTCCAACCATAAAAAGCCTCAAAGGGTGCCATGACAATACTGAAATAATAACTATTATGGAAGGAAAAAGCAATCAATGGTATATGGTTATCCCAATTACCGGTAGATGTCAATGACACATGTCCTCAACATATCTTCTAAGATTTGGATGGTTCGTTCCGCCAAACCATCTATTTGAAGATGAAATGTGGTACTTAGTTTCACTTTTATATGAAGTTCACTTTGTAATATTTTCCAAAAATTAGAAGTGAATTGAGTGCCCCTATCAGAAATGATAGACAAGGGAATTTTGAGCATTCTCACAATCTTTTTAAGATATAAGTTAGTGTATTCTTGTAACACATCAAAAATCAAAGACGTGTTATAGAGCCTAACATAAGTGTCACTATGTTTAGACACTTTTTTAATGTCTATTTGAATTAATATAAGTCGTTTATGAAGTTTATAAATCAAAACGTCCAAGAACGTCCATGATGTTTGGAAACTAGTTCAATGAGGTACAAGTGTGCCTTAGCCTATTTTATTAGATTTTAAAAGTTGGAAAATGATGAAAATTGGTGGAAGGGTGTATAACATGTTTTTAAGTTCATTAATATTCTAAAAATCATGGCACGACTCCCCAAGGACAAACCAAGGGACCTTGAGGAGGATCCTTGCATTTTGGTGTCAAAGCTGCCTGGGCAATTTTCACCCACGAAGCGGAGCGATGGAACGTGTGTGAATCGACGTGTCTTCGATGCCATCCGTCGACAAAAACATAGAAATTTTGTCTAATGGTCAATTTGTACCAGTCTTTGAACTTAGAAATGGATGTGCAGCAAGGAAAGAGGATGAGTGGTGGACTCACAAATGGACCATTGGTCGAGGTCTTGTATGTGAGGGCAGACATTTTTTGCTCGATTTTAAGTGACTTAAGTTAATAAATCAAGGGGTTAGTTAACTAGTCAGGGGTTTAGGAAGGAATATTTAAGTTAATTAATGATCTATATAAAGACATATCCTAATTAAAATATACCTATGTTGATAATTCCCAAAACCAAAACACTCTTCTTTCTCTTTTCTCTCTCTCTAGTGAAGAGCACTATTGAAGACTAAGTTAAAGAAGGGTTTAAGAGATGAAAATAATCAATTTTCACTATAAATCATCATCAATTAACAAGGTATTTTATATAATTCACCTTTGAGCCCTCTTCCCTGAAAGGTTTCCATCAAATTGATTCCCAAAATTGAGTTTTCAAGTGAGTTTCATCCATCCTCAAAATTATATTCTGCATTTATATTATATGATTTATCTTGTATATTATTAATATATTAACATGTATCTAAATAAATTATGTTATATATTGATGGATTGGCTAGTTATTAGAAGATGACCTAGTCCCCTTAACCCTAGGCTGTGATCTTGAGATGAATTGTATTATATTAGTTCAGTTGAACTAGTTATTGGCTGAATTAATAAGATGATGTTTTTGTATCAATTATGAATAAATTATGAAAAATTATAGTCCTATCATTCTAGTTCTTGAGAAGTGATCTAGGTTATAAAGTATGTTATGAATTGACTTAAGTATCTTGTCTTAATCTATGAACTAGTATTGAATTGGGATGTAGTAATTATTTTAAACTTGTTATCATGTTGGACATTTAATTATGGTGATTTTATACCCTAATTAGTTTGAGTTGAGGGTTGATGGTAAGACATTGATGATGGATTATCAAGTACACTTGGTAAGTCTTGTGATCTTTTTACTTCAAATTGTGGTTAGTTTTGTGACTAAGTCATGATGTTGTAGTCGAGTATGCCTTTTATTAGGATTCATAGGTTGGTATGATGTTTAATTTAAATGTATTGACTGTGATTTGTAAGGTGTTATCTTAAGATGTAAATTTTATAAGTATGAAGAATGATTGATCAATGTGTCTTATTATGAACTGATATGAAAATGTGTTAACCTCACTTATATGAATTGTAATGAAATGAAAATACTCATGCAATTCTTATTGATCTATGATAATGATGATGTTATACGAGGGTTAGACTGTATGACCTACAATAAGCTATGATGATTAATAGGGACATTTCAAGAAGGGACTCTATCTTAGTACCGAGTGAGCAAGACTAAGGAGTGTCCCTTCCCACATAGAGAAGGTGGGATCACTAACTTAGTCTTAATATTGGATACAACAATGTAGGTAGCATAAAGATGGTTCCAACTATATCTCATAGTTACCCCCATAGGAATACTAGCTAGTTGATCCACGTAGTTTCTATGTTCATGTTATTGTACTATCTTGGCAAGTAGTCTGCCATTTTTCGGTTTAGGGTTCCATGACACCGGATTCCACATTATGTAATGTTGTCTATGTCGGTTAGGGTATGATGTTCCCAAAAGGTAAAATGAACTAAAGGATTGAATTCTAACTAAGATGACCTAAGAGGTTAAGATTACTCTAGGTAGGGGTATGGAAACATCACACTAGTTAGCCTTGAAGGGAGTCTTAGGAGGATGTTCTTATATAGGAAAATGCTTATAATTGTATATGGAATGTATATGATGAACTTGAACATTGTTGATACTATAAGTTGATTGGTGTCACTTATGAATATGTATTGGTCTATATTGCTAAAGTATGATGTTATGTACTCTTATGTTATCATATGTGAAGTAGGAAGTTAGTCATGATTCTTGTTGGGTTAAGCAATTGATTAAGGTTATGGCTCTTTGCTTTGTCATTGCACTTGCTGACTTGATAGGGTAATTGTTTTT
Organism: Solanum lycopersicum; assembly: GCF_036512215.1. NCBI lineage: Eukaryota > Viridiplantae > Streptophyta > Magnoliopsida > Solanales > Solanaceae > Solanum > Solanum lycopersicum. The sequence continues at coordinate 32,822,274 of NC_090810.1, read as the reverse complement.
CATTAGTTATGTTGAAAGTACTCTTATTCATTGTTGGTACTATTATGACATTATGATAGAGTTACTTGGATATGTATTTCAATTGTATGCTAAGCATGTTGACTTGTATGATTTGATGTTGTTGTTCTTGCGATGTACATTACTACTCCTATGTAATTTGGTATTATCTTGTTGAATATGTATAAGTTTTTTCAAAGTAAATTGCATACTTTTATGAAATTTTCTTTTCTTAGCATGATTAAGTATGTGTGTATATGGCCTCATACTTAGGGCCCGTTTGGCCATAAATTTTCCAAATAATATTTGGAAAAAATTTGGCAAATAATTTTTGTCCATACAATTTGTCATTATTTGGCAAATATTTTTGGCAAATATCCCAAATTTCCAAATACTAGTTTTTTCTAGAATTTGGGCCAAATATCATTATTTAGGATATTTTAAAATTAAAATTTTACCTCAATCTTTTATCTTTTACAAAAACACCCTCTCTAGTATTTGCTTGCGTTGAATTACATCATTTTTTACGTGAACACCAAAATAGTGATAAAATATTTAGTGAATATTAAATAATGATATGATTGTTGATGAAAATTATTAAAAATTGGCCTTAGGTAACAAAGTCATGTACTTTATCTACTTCACGATGTATGGAATAATTCTTGTTGCACTCACTCCAAATTACCACATTGCTTCAGTGTCATGGACATTATTTGTTATTGTTGTAACTAACATTCAATTGACTTGTAATACAAACTTTTAGTTAGTTTTGATAGTTCTTAAAACTTGTGTGTATAAATCATATTTTTCTAAAAAGGTGAAATATATTTCCCAAATTTTATGGCCAAACACATGGTGAAACTTCATCCAAATTTTCACTCAAATAATATTTGCCAAGAATATTTGAAAATCTATGGCCAAACGCTAGCTTAGTACAACTGGTATACTAATCCCATTTATTCCTTTTTCCCAACATTTGAGATTGCGGTCATTGAAGTGCTTTTGGAGACAACTTGAATAAGTCTTGTATCTCTTGATCATGCAAGTAGCGTGAGGTCCTCACTTCCGAGGGCGATGCCACTATCTAACTAATGGAGTTGTTTTGAGTTTAAGACTTCTATTATTCTTTATTTTCCATTTAGTATGAAACATAGTATAGCCCATGTGAGGTATTCTTACTTTGATGTATCGGTTATGCCCAAGTTCTTACACACTTATTAGATGTATATGAGATGAGACGACTATTATGACTATGTTATATTTTATAGACCTATGTGCAATAAAAGTAGAATACTAAGTAACCTTCCTATATGAAGGGTATATGTATACTCAATGTGTATGTATATATATATATATATATATATATATATATATATATGTATATATATATATATATATATATATATATATATATATATATATCCTATGTGTATGTAGAGGTCTATGCAAACCTGCACGTAAAAGTAATGAAATGTTTTAAATAATTTGCTAAATTTGAACTATAAATGTAATGATGTATGCTAAGAGGCTAGGATTATTCCTCAAAGTGAACGACGACTCCAATTACGCCTAGGGATTATCCCAAGATGTGATAAACTTGGTATTAGACCATGAAATTAAATATCTTTGTGTCGATGTCTCTTTCAACCACCACGTCTATTTACGTACATATTCATAATTGTGAGATCTGCACACATATGAGTAGGAATTTATATGATTCTTAGGAAACTCTCACTTTCTTGAAAGTCCAGTATCATTCCTTTGGAGTGTTAACTCTATGTGATTTTATATCTATTACTCGAAGTAATGTGGAACGAGAACTTGAAGAAGAGATTGCCAATGAGGGAGTTCCTTCCCGTGGTGATCAAGTTCCTCCTCTTGAGAAAGATGTGATTGATGACCAACCTGCGGTCAATCCTCCTCATTTTACGGATGAGAACATAAGGGCGAATCTTTTCCAAATAGCCCAAGCCATTACTACCCAAGCACAAGCTATCACCACTGAAGACCAGTCCATGATGACCCAATCTAATCATAAGGTTGTGCACCGAGCACACTAAAAAGTTTCTACCATGGCCTCCCATCTAAGGGATTTCACTAGGATGAATCCTCCTACTTTCTATGTGTCCAAGGTTAAAGTAGACCCCCAAGAGTTCATCGATAAAATATACAAGATCCTTTAATCTATGGGGTTGTCTAACTGTGAGAAGGTCGGGTTAGCACCTTATCAACTCAAAAATGTGGCCCAAACTTTGTATGTCCAATGGAGGGATAATAGGCCGTTAAGGGATAGATTTGTGACTTGGGAAGTTTTCAAGAAGGCTTTTGTTGATAGTTTCTTTCCTAGGGAGAAGAGGGAAGGAAAGGTGATGGAGTTCATCAACCTTCGTCAAGGAGGTATGAGTGTGCTTTAATACTATTTCAAATTCACTCAAGTGTCAAAATGCTCCTTCTATTATTTTCAACACTAGAGATGGAATTAATCGCTTTATAACAGGGGTGTCGGATTAATTGCAAGATGAGTGTCATTCGGCTATGATACATGAGAATATGAACATTTCTCTTCTCATGGTTCATGATAAACAAGTGGAAGAGACAATGGCTAAGAGGTAGAGTAGAAATGCCAAGAGGGCAAAATCTTTTGATGGTGGCTCTTTAAAGGTAAGATTTGAGATTCAAGACAAGCCTAGGTTCAAGAAGAGGGTGTCTAATAAAGTTCCTTCTAATATTACTATGACTAAGGATTATAGGGTGTCTAACCCTAATCTTAAAAAGGGAAATGTACTAGTTTACCAACCAAAAAGCCAACTTGTGGAAAGTGTGGCAAGAAGCAATATGATGATTGTATTAATGGAACAGATAATTGTTTTGGTTGTCGTAAAATTGGGCACAAGGTTAGGGATTTCCCTAATGATAGGGGTAAAGATAAGGGTAGTGGTCAAGCTCAAGCAAGTGTTTTAAATGAGGCTCTGAAGAAGAACCTCTTCTATGCTCTCCGCTCTAGGGGTAAGCAAGAGACTTCTCGAACATGGTGACCGGTATGATGAATGTTTTATATATTGATGTATATGCCTTACTTGATCGGGGTGATACTTCATCATTTGTTACCCCTCTAGTAGCTAAAAAGTTTGACATTTTCCCCTATATATTGCATGAACATTTTATAGTGTCTACCCTGGTGGATGAGTAGGTTGTTGCAAAAAGGGTGAATATAAATTGTCGTATAATGTTGACCACTGAAGTTTCTTATGTTGAGCTAGTATAACTTGATATATTTTACATTGATGTCATTTTGGGTATGGATTGGTTGCATGGATGTTTTGCCTCTATAGATTGTAGAACGATGGTGGCGAAATTTAACTTTCTAAATCAGCCCATTTTAGAGTGGAAGGGGGAATTTTTTTTCCTAGAGGTTGTATCATCTCTTTATTAATATCATAAAAAATGATCTCTAAAGGGTGTGTATATCATATAGTAAGATTCCAATATTTAGACTCCGAAATTCCATCCATTTAGTCGGTCACCATAGTGAGGGAATTTCTAGATGTTTTTCCTAATGATCTTCCCGGTATTTCTCCTGAACGGAAAATCCAATTTTGCATCGAGTTGTTACCAGATACAAATCCTATTTAAATTCCTCCTTATCAGATGGATCTGACAGAATTGAAGAGTTGAAGGCTCAACTCAAAGATTTAATAGAAAAGTCGTTAATTAGACCTAGTATTCTCCATGGGGTGCTCTGGTTTTGTTTGTGAAGAAGAAGGATGGGTCCCTTGAGATGTGTATTGATTACCTTCAAATGAATAAAGTCACTATTAAGAACAAGTATACTCTCCCTTGGATTGACGACTTGTTTGATCAACTCCAAGGGGTATCACCAACTTAGGGTGAGGGGTGAGGATATACCAACGATGGTATTTCTAACTAGATATGGTCAGTATGAGTTCTTACTAATGTCCTTTGGTCTGACGAATGGCCCAACTACGTTTATGTATCCCGTGAATAGAGTGTTTCGAATTTACTTAGATTTATTTGTCACTGTCTTCATTGACAACATCTTTTTAAATTATGCTAAATAACTTAATTAAATAAATCAATTAGCTAATTACCAAAATTCCCCTCCTAAATTGACTAAAAATAGGAGAGGATTTGACGTAGCCAAATTTTGAAAATTTGCTAAGGGTCTCGGGTTTGACCATGAATTTAAATTAATTTTTTATGTTGCTAATATAATAAATTAAGTGACCTAGGGTAATTACTAAAGTACCCCTAAGTCACTAGGACCATAACTAACCCCATTGGACCATCCTAGGTTAGGTACTAGGATGTTTCTTAGATATCTACTCGGCTAGTGTCACCCGGTTAGATCTTAGGATTTTGGGCACACTAGTTAGTTTATTTTAGTAAGTTATATATTTAGGTAAGTTGGTTATATCCTAGGATTTGTTAGGAAGCTCTACCCCACGTGGCTTGACCCGACGCTTGTCGACCCCCTAACCCCCTGACCGGATCGGTTGGGCTTGGTCGCTTGGTCTCTCGGCAGGTAGCACATATGCTTGCACATGTATTTCTGTGCACTTTGCTAGTTTTGCACTCTGTAGTTGCACTTGGAAAGTTCACTTCTTGTCCCAAGGGTCCTCACTATGTCCTTGGGCACTGTTTAATCCACATGATCATTTTAAATGATCATGTGCTATGGTACCTAGGCTTGACACTTGGATGCCTCATACCTAATGTGTGTAAGCTAGGAAATAATTTCTTTTAGCTTAGGGTCTTCATTGCAGGTACAGTTCCTAAACAAGATTTGATTGGAAAATTGAACATCAAAGTATATCTTAAGTTACTTGTTAATACATTGAAATTGGCTAACACCCTTAAACCAATATTCTCTATCATGCCCAATATTACTCAATATTGGACATTGAGATGCCTATATATCACAATATATATTCTTAAAAACCTAATAGACTCTTCACTAGACAAGTACGTTTTCTGGAATGTCACATTATCCCCTCCTTAGGAACATTTGTCCCTGAATGACATTGTACATCATTTCAGATCAAAGAGGGTATTTTTCAAAAAAACATCAACATACTTTAAACTTTACTCTTTGTGAATATCTTATTCACAACTTACTCTTGATGATGCACATCACTTAAAGTTTATCTGAAGCTTCATATATGAGATTGAGAAACTTCCTTCTTAATCTCACTTTAACTCAATGCATATCACAACTCATGCAACATAAAAATCATGTCAACGCTATACAAAAAAACAGCAACATGAATGCAAGTATGAACTTATATTAACTCATATAGTGTAAGTATAAAACGCGCAGTTATAGACTTAAAAAATCAAACCAAACTAATAAAGTAAAATTTAGAGTTTCATAAACAAAATCAGACATAGGAAGAGTGTATGTAACCTTAAGAACTAAACAAGTGAGGATAATGGGATATCATGTCGGCCTCGGCCTCACATGTTGCTCCCTCAACAAGGTGGTTACTCCATAACACCTTTACGGTGGCAACCTCCTTGTTCCTTAGCTGCTTCACTTGGCAAATTTCAAGTAGAACCTCTTCATAAGAAAGGTTCTCATCAACTCCTAACCCCTCAACATGCAGGATGAATGCTGGATCACCTAGACAATTTTTAAGCATCAAAACACGAAACACTCGATGAACAGAAGCCAAGTCATGTGGTAACTTCAGTTCTAGGAAACATTCCTTACTCGTTGTAAGACCTCATAAGGACCTATATACCTCAGACTCAACTGCCCTTTCTTACCAAACCTCATCACCCCTTTCATGGGTGATATCTTCAGGTAGACTTGATCACCTACCTCGAATTCAAGAGCCCTTTTCCTATTTTCAGCATATGATTTTTGATCAATGTAAGCAGTAGCCAATCTAACCCTGATCATTCTTACCTTTCCCATAGGCTCATATATGATCTCAGGGCCAAGGATGGAAGAATCTCATTCTTCAAACAATCCAACTGGGGAACTAGATCTTCTGCCATACAGTGCTTCAAAAGGTTCAATCCCAATGCTAGAATGGTAGCTATTATTATACGAGAACTCAATCAGTGGCAAGTGATCATCCCAACTAACCTTGAAGTCAATAACACATGCTCTCAGCATGTCTTTAAGGTTCTAAATTATATGTTGTGCTTGTCTATCCGTCTGAGGATAAAAAGTAGTACTGAGCTCCACCTATGTACATAAGATCTTTTTGAAAGATCTTTAAAAGTGAGAAGTGAACTGGGTTCCCCTATCTGAAATGATAGATAAAGGGATCCCATGCCACCTCACTATGTCATCAATATATAGCTTGTCATAATGTTCAGCCTTGTAAGTAGACTTCACAGGAATGAAGTGATTAGACTTAGTCATCCTGTTAACAATGACCCAAATGGAATCATGTAGTTTCCTTGTCCTAAGCAGACCAACACAAAGTCCATATTAATAACCTCCCACTTCCAAGTTGGGATCTCAATCGACTGGGTAAGACCCCCAGGCTTAAGGTGTTCGGCCTTAACCTTTTGGCAATTGGAGCACTCCTCCAGAAACATAGAAATATCTCACTTCATACCTTCTCACTAATATATCTCCTTGAGATTATGATACATCTTGGTGGAACCTGGATGAATGGAATACCTGTATCCATAGGCCTCTGCAATAATATTAGGTCTCATATTATCAATATTGGGCACACAATCTGTCCTTGTCTAAGAACAGTATCCCCCCAAAGAGAATGATTTATTAAGCTTACTCAACACTGAGTCTTTTAACTCCATGAGTAATGGGTCGAGATTCTTCTTAGATTTAACATCTACAACAAATGAGGATTCAGAACTGGAATGAACTGAAACACCCCCACTTGGTGTATCTACCAGCCGTACACCTAACCTAGCCAATTGGTGTACCTCTTTAACCAGGTCCTTTTGAGTTAACATACATTGGAGACTCGAATAATCTATGAACATATCCATATGCACTCCATATAGATAGTCTCTCCATATATCTAAACAAAACACTAGGACCACTAATTTAAGATCACGAGTTGTGTAGTTCTTCTCATGCACCTTGACTAACCTAGAGGCATATGCTATCACCTTACCATGTTAAATAAGGACACATCTCAAACCTACTGGAGTAGAAACACAATACACATAAAACCCTCCGGTAAATTCAAAATTAGAGCGAAGGTAAACTTATTTTTTAATTTTACAAAACCTCTTCCATAAGCTTCCGACCACTAAAAATTTTTGGTTAAGGTTGTCAATGGAAAAGCGATAGATGTAAACCCGTCAACAAATCTCCTATAATATCCATCTAAACCAAAGAAACATAAAATGTTTGTGAGATTTCAAGGTCTAGGCCAATTCTTAACCACCTATGTTTTGTTCAGATCAACCACTATACCCTCACATGATACAGTCTGACACAGAAAAACAACAGATCACAACATAATTTCAGACTTACCATATTTAGCAAATAGCTGATGTTCCTTTAGGACTTCTAATAATACCCTCAAAAGAACCATGTTTTAATCCTGACTCTTGGAATGTACAAAGATATCATAAATAAAGACAATTATCTGGATCATCCTATTCATGAGGTCTATAAAAGTCACCCTGGAATTAGCTAAACCAAAAAAAATTTACTAGGAACTCATAATGACCATAACTTCTTTGGAATTCTATTTTAGGAATGTCAACACCTTTTACTCTATGTTGGGGCTACCCCGATCTCAAATTAATTTTTGAAAAGTAAGTCGCACCTTCGAGTTTACCTTAAGTCTATAAAGATGATCTCTTAGGGTTATAACTATTATCAAGACGGGTTAAGGATTAAAGCTCCAAAACCTCAACACTTGAGTTAGTTCCTGTAGTTAATGAGTTCCCAGAATCTTTTCCAAAAGATCTTCCTAAAGAATAAACTTTGGAATTGATCTCCATACAGATACCCAACTATCTTCATTTCTCCTTATAGAATGGTTCTAGTAGAGATTAAGAAATTGAAAGAGAAATTGAAACAACTTCTAAATAAGGGTTTCATCGGACTTAGTATTTCACTATGGGGTGCACTAGTGTTATTCGTAAAGAAGAATGATGGTTCTCTAAGAATGAGAATTAACTGTATTCTGTTGAACAAGGTTACAATCAAGAATAAGTATCCCGTTCCTAGGATTGATGACTTGTTTGCCATATTCAGGGTTCTAGTAATTTCTCAAAGATAAACTTTAGATTAGGTTATCATCAGCTTAGAGTCATAGATAGTTACATTATACGTACAACTTTCAGATGTCGGTATGGTCATTATGAATTTGTAATAAGGTCATTTGTACTAACTGATTCTACTGCGACTTTCATGGAGTTGATGAACAAAGTGTTCAAGAAGAATATGCACTTTTTTGTTAGTCTTTAACGATAATATCCTTATTTATTCTTGGACTGAGGAAGATCATGTGATACATTTGAGGGTTGTTAAGGAAACTCTTAAGGACTTCCAGTTATTCGCTAAATTTAGCAAATGTAAGTTTTAGTTGTACTCAACTTCCTTCCTTGGACATATGGTGTCGAGCAAAGGGATTTGAGTTGATTTCCATAAAATTAACGTAGTTAAATAATATCAGAAGTTTTCTTGGTCTAGTGGGTTACAACAAAAGGTTTCAGGAAGGATTTTCATCTATAGCCTCTCTATTGACTAAGTTGACCGAGAAGAAGGCTATGTATCATTGGCCGGATAATTGTGAGAAAAGATTTGCAGAATTAAAGACTAGGTTGACTATAGCTCGTTTTTGAATCTACCTGAAGGGTAAAACAATTATTTCATCTATTGTATTGCTTCCATAATAGTCCTAGGTTGTGTGTTAATGTATCGAGGTAAGATTATTTCTTATTCTTCTAGATAACTTAAGGTGCATGACAAGAACTTTATGGCTCCTGACCTCAAGCTTGAAGCATTTGTGTTTGCACCTATGATTTGGAGACATTACTTGTTTATTGTTCACATATATTTTTTCATAGACAATAAGATACTTTTTTATGTGTTCATCAAGAATGAGTTGAATCTTCACCAGAGAAGATGGCTAGAGTTCCTAAAAGATACTGACATGAGTTTGCATTACCATCCAGGTAGGGCAAATGTACTAGACGATTCTATTAAGCATATTATCTATTGTTATTGTAAGTGACCTAGCAAAGGACCTTCATAGACTTGCTCGCCTAAGGAGTTTGTCTAATCAACATATGATGTGGTGGTGTAAAGGTTTAGGATGGGGCAAAATATTCGTCGCTGGTGGAGGTTAAGGATAAACAAGATATTGATCCAATATTGCTTGAAATAAAGGATGCAGTCCATCACCAAAGACCGTAGGTTTTCTCCCAAGGGGGAGATGTTGTACTTAACTATTAGGGTTTATTATGTGTTCCGATGATCGGTTATTTAGAACAACACATTTGCAGAAGCCAAGAACACCAAATATTCTATTCATCCAAGCGCCACTACCATGCATTGCAATATGTGGGAAGTCTATTGGATGAATAGTATAAAAAGAGATATAGCTAATTTTTCCAGTAAGTCAAGGTAGAACATCAGAAACTAGGAGGTATAACTCAATAGATTGACATTCCTACATGGAAATGGAAAGTGTACAACATAGACTTCAGCAAAGGTATAACTTGTACATGGACATAAAATTCCATTTGGGTGATAATTGATAGAGTTACGAAGTCTTTACTTTTTTTGGCAGTCAAGACAATAGATCGCGCAGGAGTACGCCAAGATTTACATACCATTCATACCTTAGAGGATATATTAAGAGCATGTGTGATCTATTTCACGGGTAGTTTGGATAATCAACTTCCTCTTAAAGAATTCACCACAATAATAGTTACCATTCATGCATTTGGACTAACCTTTATGAGGCAATGTATGGGCGTACATGTAGGTCTCTAGTTTGTTTATTTTAAGTAGGTGAAGCAACCTTGATAGGAAATGATTTAGTCCATGAATACATGGAAAAAGTGCACCTTATTATATATAGAATTAAGACAACCCAGAGTTGCTAAATATCCTATGTAGATGTGAGGGGAAGGGAACTAGAGTCCCAAGTTGATGATTATGTTTTATTGAAAGTGTCGCCTATGAAAGGGATGATGAGATTTGTATAGAAGGGGAATATAATTCCTAGAAAGTAGGCCTTACAGTATCCTTAAAAGGGTTAGTAAAGTAACTGAGAGGTTAGTGTTTCCCAAAAAACTCGCAGTAGTATATCAAATTTTCCAAATTTTTAAACAAGTATCTAGGTGATCCAACATCTATTGTACCTTTAGAAAATGTGGTTGTGAAGGATAGTCTCACTTATGAAGACGTACCAATTTAAATCCTTCATCATTATGTTTGAAAGTTATGAAGCAAAGAAGTTACTTCGGTAAAGGTTTCGTGGAGGAGTGAGTTCGTAGAGGGAGCTACATGCGAAGAAGAAGAAGCCATGAAGGCCAAGTACTCTCATGTTTTTCCTTTAGGTTCAATTAAAACTTGAGGTTATAGTTCCTCTTAAATTATTCTATTATTTATGCGTAAATTCAATCGTAGTGCCATATGTTCCTTCAGTTTATAGTCATACTTTTAGCGTATCTACATGTTCTTGGAATTTTGTTCAACCAGAAATAAACTTCCAGTGTTTAGGGGTAGGGATTACAGCCCTCTCCCTCCATTTAAGTTAGTTTATCTCCATTCAAAGACGAATTTTTCAAAGGAGATATTTTAACACGTCATAAACCAGACCTAGAAGAAAAATTGTAGAAACATACCAAAAATAGTGAACCATAGTGGGGTTCGCAGACAGTGATATGGTCCATGGTATGTTTACCTTTCTATGGTCTGTAGTTTATTCCACCAGGCCTAGACGTTGCACCACAGAACCCATCACGGGTTATGGTCTTGATGACTAACCGTGTAGTGTTCATAAGAACCTAGAAAATCTCGTAGATCCCCACACTTAATTGGTGACCTCGAGTACCTTAGCGGTCTGTAGTTTTTAACAAAGATCGTGGGGTTGTTTGCGGAGGCTTAAGAAGTCTACCCCTACACCTGATCCTCTAGATTTACGCCCAAGTGAGGATCACTAGGATTTTCATAGTCTGTGCTCCTCCACATGGGCCGTGGTAGGGGGTTGTGGACCAGTCCCTAGAACCATCATATCTCTGGACATAGTGAGGAACACGGGGATCTTCGCGGTTCGGGGTCCTTCACATGGTCCATGGAAGTGGTAGTGGTCGGCTTGTCAGATTTTTAAGTAGGGTTTTATTTTTATCTTTCCCTTATTTGCTAGGAACTTAAACTATGCCATTTAACCCATAAAGAACGTGGTTGTAGTCATTTTATTCGTAGAAACATTACTTTTCATGACCCGCCCCTATACCCTAAAAGTTAGGGTATTCTTAGGTCATAACACGACGTACTTGACCTCTCGGAGATATTGTACAAGCCCTTTCGTATGATTTTATCGCATATGCATAACTTAAAAATAGTGTGGAATTAAAACTTTCACACCATGCGAATAGTCTTTCAAAACTACTATAATATAAAATCAAATAAAATAGTAAATCTCATTTTATCAAATCTTAGAGACAAGGGTACTTGGGAAGAAACCCATAAAATCCAATATAATACTACTTAATCTATTACAATACTTCAATAAAAGAAATCAAAGACATGTATGCCTCGAGTCAAATGAGGAGATACTTCAACTTGCTTAAAATATCCTATAATCCAAGCTTCTCTTCCAATAACACCTTCACCTATGAATCACTTTAGAGATATATAAAGGCATGGAATTAGCACAAACAAATGTACTAAGTATGACATAAGTCATAGAAATCATGATAACAGACATTTAATGGAAATATTCTATTTTTATTAAAACATCATAGCATAAGCATAAGAAAAACATTTAAGACCTTAGAAACACATAAGACAACACTCAAGCATTTATTCACATTTTAATGGTATTACAGTGAACTAGGTCATTGTTATAGTGAGTTACTTCACTGTTACGGTGAAGTTCCTCAACTTCACTGTTACAGTGAAGTTCCTCAACTTCACATTTGACACTTTCTAGCATGCAATCTTCTCACTAAAAACTATCTTAAGACTTACATAAGTAAGAGAAAGAGAGAGCTCCCAAACACCCTATCTAGGAACACCTAAATTCTCTTTAAGACCACCTATAATGAGATATACATACTTCCAATACACCAAAGACATAAACATGAGATCCTCCTACCAGAGGAGATTCTAAGGATCACTTGATAGAGTTCTGAAGCGACCGCCCATACAATCCCTTCGCACACACTTAATGGGTCCTTTAGATTAACTAGGATAAGATCACTCTCTCTTAATACAACATCATACATGTAATATGACATTATCCTTTCCAAAGGTTGTCAAAAGACTTACTCAAGTAAATTAAGAAGAGAATGTACATAATTAAACTCTTCAAGATTACCTAAGTAATCCTTGAGACTACTTATGTTTGAATCATGTGTACTTAATAAACCAACTTTCGTAACTAGAGTCATTTTTAAGACTTATCTAGGTAAGATATGAAGTGACTGTTCATATGCCCCCTTTACACCTTAACTAGATAATGCTTAACTACTCTATATAAGTACTTATTCACTTAACATTCTCATTAACTTAACTCATTACATTCATTAGTTTATTTAAGAGACCTTCATCACATGTATGGACATTCAAGTAATGGTCTTGGAGAATAACTAGGGACTCTCACTAGCATCTTCAAAACCTATTGTGCAATGTCTAGATAGCGTCGCATACCACCACCTAAACTTCATAAAACTTATCAAATACTAGTATGTATCCCATATGATGAGAATAGCGAATAACTTACATAGTCTACGAAATATGCAAGACAGACAAAGTTGTTTCAAGGCACACCTTTCGAACGTCATGGACGTTGTTGGATGTTTGACCTCCAAAATTCGTGAAAGTTTACACACGGACTTTAAACACCATTATAATTCATAAAAGGACCTCAAAATTTCATGAAACAGAAACATATTCACATAAAATATATGAGGCACATAGGTGACTAATCGTCGAACGTCTTAGTCGTCCCTTGACGTTTGAGTTTCGATTAACCTGAACTCTAAGACCTGCCTCATTACCACAATAAAAGCCATTTTAGGACCATAGACACTCATGAAAACCATGTTAGGCTCCAGAGTCACCTGTGTCGTTTTAGAGGTGTTATATTCTCCCCCACTTGGACAACATTCATCCTTGAATGACACTTGCCACTCTCCGAACACTTCAAGAGTAGAGATTCAACTAGTAGAAACTCATTCTACTACTCATTATTCCATAAAACTTACATTCTTCAGTCCAAATAGGAAAACCTCCTTTTATATTAATTATCATGCTCATATAAATTATTTCTTTACACATTAAAATAATATTTAACAAAATAATGATTTATTTCGTTTTTGCAAAATCTTATAGTGACAATAATTTTCCTAGTAGTGAACATACTTCAATTTTTCAAAGATGCAACATTTAGTCAATTAATGATAAAACCCATGATAATATGATATATAAAACTATATAAACACACTTTACAACATGATGATAACTTCATAAAATGCACAATGGAAGGAATCAATGAAATTCAATTTCCACAAGACTCCAAAACACAATGCAACATGCAACATTCTACCATGATCATCTAGTCACTTAATAACCATGGTACCCCATTAAGAAGGAACTGATAAAACAAAACAGCTAACATTATATCTTACCATCATCATCATCATCATCCTACTTTGATCCTCTAGTTTGGAGTGCATAGAATGCCTATTCTTTGGAGCGTCATCTTTCCGAACACTAGGAGCAAATTGCTTACTATCTCTAGTAGGACAATCCCTCACTTTGTGTTCTTCATTACCACATCCAAAACAGCTCCCGGTACCCAATAGGCATTCCCCATAGTTCCTTTTTCCTCAAGTATCACATGTAGGCTTGCCATTTTGAGAACCACCTCAATTCTCAAATTTCACCTTTGCACTCCTAGGTTCTTCTTTAGTTGAAACCTTCTTCTTAAACCTAGGTTGAATTTGACCACTTAAACCACTCCTTTTCAAGTTCCTACCAATCTTACCAAGTTTAGACTCCTCAATTGATTGAGCATAAACCATGAGTCTAGATAGGGTCGTATCATCATGTAGCATGGTCGTGCGACATTTTTCTCTTCTAGTTGGGCGACCCTGGTCACAAACCTACTCATCTCATCCCTACAGTTAGACACTAAGGATGGGGCATATCTAGAAAACATAGATAACATCAAAGAGTATTACTAAACACTCGTATCGCCTTTCTTGAGATTGATAAACTCCTCTACCTTTCCTCCCTCCTCTCACGGGGACAGTTCTTTTCAAGAAAAGCTTTTTAAAATTCTTCCCTCTCAATAGTTACCGACTCAACCGGCCTATTATTTTTCCATTCAGTGTACCAAACTTGACCAACGTCTCTCAGTTGGTACGAAGCTAACACCGCCTTGACCCTATAAGTCACCCCCATGGCACTCGACACCATGTACGCACTATCTTGGAATTCTTGGGGATATTCTCCAACCTTAGGTCAAAGAAATATAGGAGAATTCATCCACAAAAAATCTCTCAATCTAGATGTCATAGTGCTCTCCACAATATTTACTCTAGGCCTAGTACCCATATTCACATGGGTAGCCGAAGCTCGGGCTAAAGTAAGCAAAGCCTTTCCAACCTCCCCATTTGTCATTTGCAGGGGAACCACCGAAATATCATTACCTTCTTCCAAAATAGGGACTTGAGAGCCTTGAGAACTTTCTCAACTTTCTCAACTTGAGGAGGAATCTCCTCATTTACATCATTCTCCATAACTCTCCTAGACGGTGTCCTTATTGTATTTATCTCTAATAACACAACGAATACCGTAAGAAAATAATACTCATGACTTTTACTCTACAACACGACATAGGAGTACAAAAAAAGGTAAACTCAATCTTCCCTCTCGCCCAGAGATGTGTCGCGAGTCACATCGATTGTCGAGACTCTACTAGATGTGACTTGATGAGACTTTTTGAGTCCTAAGACTACTTTCATAACCTATGCTCTGATAACAGTTTGTCATGACCCGCACATATACCCTAGAGTTAGGGTATTTTTAGGTCATAACACAACGTACTTGACCTCTTGGAGGGCTAGTACAATCCCTTTTGTATCGTTCATCGCATATGCATAAATGAAAAGTAGTGCGGAATTAAAATTTTTCATAACATGCGAATAGTCTTTCAGAACTTCTTTCATATAAAATAAAAGGATATACTAATTCTCATTTCATCAAATCTTAGACCAAAGAGTACCTGGGAAACAGCCCATACAATCTAATATAGTACTATTAAGTCTATTGCAATACTTCAATAAACGAAATAAAAGAAATCTTTGTCCTTGAGTCAAATGAGGACATACTTCAACTTCTTTCAAAGATTCTATAATCCAAGCTTCTCTTCCAATATACCTCACCTATGAATCAGTTTAGAGAAATATAAAAGAATCAAATTAGTACAAACACATGTACTAAGTATGGCATAATGCATAGAAATCATTATAACGGACATTTAATGGAATTATGGTATTTTTGAAAACATCATAATCTAAGCATAAGAACAACATTTAATACGTTAGTAACACATAAGATAACAATAAAGCCTTTATTCACATTTTAATGGTATTACAATGAACTAGGTCACTGTTACAGTCAAGTACTTCACTGTAATAGTGATGTTCTTCAACTTCACATTTCGCACTTTCTAGCATGAAATCTTCTCACTAAAATCTATCATAAGACTCACTTACATAAGAGAAAGTGAGTCTTCTCATACTCCCTCTCTAGGACACTTAGATGATCCTTAAGACAAATTATAATGAGATATACACACTTTGAATACACCACAAAACACATAAACATGAGATCCTCCTACAAAAGGTGATTCTAAGGTTCACTTGAGTGAGTTGTGAAGCGACCAACCATAAAATAACTTAACACATAGTTAAGGGATCCTTTAGATTAACTAGGATAAGATCACTTTCACTTAATACAAAAACATACATGTAATATGACATTCTCCTTTCCAAATATTATCAAAAGATTTACTCAAGTAAATAAAGAACAGAATGTTCGTACTTAACCTAATCAAGATTACCTAAGTAATTCTTGAGATTACCTAAGTTTGGATCATGTCTACTTAATCAACCAACTTTCCTAACTAATGTCATTCTTAAGAATTATCTATGAAAGATATGAAGTGACCATTCCTATGCCCCCTTCACACCTTAACTAGAGAACCATTAACTACTCTAGATAAGTACTTATTCATTTAACATGCTTCTTAACTTCAACTATTACATTCATTAGTTCATTTCTGAGACGTTTATCATAGATATGGACATTCAAGTAATGATATTGGATAAGACCTAGGGATTCTTACTAACATCATCAATGAGTATTGTGCATTGTCTAGATAGAATCCCATACAACCACCTAAACTTCGTAGAACTTCTCAAATACTAGTAGATATCCCTTATGATAATAATAGGAAATAAATGACATAGACCATGATAGCAAAGCATTGAATACATAGTTGTGACCTACTCCGATGGAGGGTGTTCTACTTGTCAATGGTAGAACTTTGACACATCCCATGTAGGCATATGGTTAAGGAATATGAAGGATTTCTTTGCACGCTAGCCTCATTCTTAACTATAGCTAATTCTGTTACCATATTCACTCGGTGATAGCCTTTGTTCTGATAGAGTAAGTTACATTAAAGGATCGTACGAAGGGGTTCCATATCTAGTTCATAACCCAATCACATTCACCCTATCTAAGAGGTCCCATAGGACTGCCTTACAATAGCGAAAAGGATAACTTAATGATTTTACTAAGGATGATATCATTCCATTAAATATAACCAACCTTATGTCTACCATACATTACAAGAAGGACACCATTACGACTTTCGACTTCAAGGATCATAACCTTACCACTAGGTTTAAGGTTTCACATAAATGACTTTCTAGCATCATTCAAGGTCTCATGTCATTCATACATACAAGAGTACGAGGATTTAATATCCTAAGTCAAGACATCTCATTTTCACATTCACACATGTTTCAAGAAAGGGACACAAGTCTACCACACAGGACATAAGTCTACCACACAGGACACACAAAGACTTCACTTTATCACATGTATCATATCATTCTTGAAGCACATAGGAATAACCATTATAATCTATAAGTCATCCTATAAACTACTATCATATCATCTATATAACATCATAGACTCGTATAGCCATGTAGGAATAATAATGTATCAACTCTAAGACTACACACATAAGGACATAGTCATAATCTAACATAATCACTTAATAAAATCAATAGAAGAACACAACCATTCATCTTATTACAAGTAGATAGATATGATTATAATTCACATAATTCAACTATACAAATCATCATAATATATCAAGTATTGTCGACAAGGCCATGATTATCATAATAGATAAATTAACGCCGATAAGGCCACATCATTCACATAGCACCGCCACCATAAGTGGACCATTCCAATGACAACATAATTCAAGAGCTACATAACACAAATTAAATTGAATAAG
Organism: Solanum lycopersicum; assembly: GCF_036512215.1. NCBI lineage: Eukaryota > Viridiplantae > Streptophyta > Magnoliopsida > Solanales > Solanaceae > Solanum > Solanum lycopersicum. Next base: position 32,804,533 of record NC_090810.1, on the reverse strand, counting down.
GGCACAATACCACCAATCACTTCTCACCACTTCAATACATAGCTAAATCATCCAATTCAATACCATAAGGACCTTACCCATGGTCATGATCATCAATTCAATACAAAAATCAAACTACTCAATGAATATAGGTCAATTCTATATAGATTTATCAATCTAATACAACCTATACATCATTTGAACATCTTTCAATAGACCATAGAAAACTACACTATAATCCATAAGCATTAATAAAATATCAAGTTAACCATAAAGTAATCCAAACCTAGGGTTCATAATTACATGGGTTCATATGTAAATTGTGTTAAAATTATCTAAGTAACATCAATATAATCAATATACAATATTCAAAACCATTAATGCAAGAACCCATGGATAGACATAAAATTGGATACGTTCATCTTTACAAAACTTTAGAAATCTCTTTGAATTTTGGTCTCTTTAATGAGTAGTGTTTCAAGGATCAAAAATGATCCCTCAATGACGTTAATCCACGAAATTTGCAAAGTCTCACCACTCAAATCTTGAATCCAAGCTCTTCCTTGAGTTTTTGGCTTCAATCGAGGTCTAGAGAATTTCGTAGAGATTTTGTGGTTTTTATTAGGAAGAATGAATTCATCTAGGTATTTAGACTTATTTAACCACTTAAAATACTTAAATTACCGTTATGTAACCACCCAAACTCTGATTTTGGCATTGGGTGAATTTACCGATTCAACCTGCAACTAAACACTTAACCTGTGAAATTGGAGGCCTATTAACGATTGGTCCATGGACGGTCTGTCTCTCCACAACTAAACAGTCCTGCTGGTCCATGGTTTGGGTCTGATACTGGTCCTTGGATGGACATCTTCCCCGTTCCTAATTCCTCACTAACGTCTTACAACAACGGGGCGTTAAGCAACATACTAGTCGTAGATTGCCTCAGTAAATTGGGGTTGGTCTTGACATTATTTTACTCAAATGAAGAGTCCATCATCAAAGACCATTGGTTGGTCCTTAGTGACTTTCACTTGGATGTTTACAAATATAATATAATCATATATGAGTTTAGTACCTCCCATATCAATTTCATCCAAAAAGAACACATAGAACTCGGCAAAACATACCAAGACATAAAAGGTCATTTAAAGGCGAACCTTATGAGCGTCATGGACGTTTGATCTCTAAAAATCATGAAAATTTACACACTGAATTTAAACACCATTATAACTCATATAAGGACATCACAAGATCATGAAACACAGAAATACGAACATAAACACATATGTTGCACATAGGTTACTAGTCTTCGAACGTCTTAGTCGTCACTTGACGTTTGACTTTCAATTTACCTAAATCCTTAGGAACTGCCTCAATAAAACATTATAAGATATTTTAGGACCATATACAGTCATTAAAACCATATTAGGCTCTATATTAGAAGTCTAACATTACATGATAAAATCATTAATCCAAGCATAGAAAATTAGAAGCAGAAAAGGATTAATAGGCGAGATCCCCCTAGTTGAAGAATGCAATAAGATTACATCATATCTAGCCCCAAAATTGAAATATTTCTTCGTGGAATTTGTCACAAAGTATGTGATATTTCACTATTGGTTTCCTTTCACTTATTGGGTAACGAGTTTTCAGTTAGATTCTTGACTCTCTCAATATCATATAGACCTATAGTTGCTTAACTGATATATTTATTGGTTTTTTATCTATTAGAATGATACAAATAAAATTATTATCTTATTAATGCATTTATTTCAACATCCTATCTAAGTAGTTTATTAGTTCATGAAATATGCATGCGAGACCAAATATTTAAGTTATTTCAGATATGCATGTTTCATTTAGGAATGTGTCATAATTAGTTTATTAATGTGCATTCTTAGGTGGCATGTTATTTTGAGTTACTAGGTGTATCATAGATATTAAGTCATATTATGTTAATCACTATATATAATGAGATTAGAATAGTACCGAGTTGTACGAGGTTGAGCTACCCATATAGTTTGAGAACTATGAGCCAGATAGGCTGTAAGTCCCCACGGTGGGCAACATTTTAGTTATCAGGACAATATTCCTCTATATCTTTGGCCGGGTATATTTGGTTCTCTCGATGGGGCGTACACATTAAACTCAACATATAGCTCGTATTATTTTATTATAGGTTATTAGTAGCTCCAACATTTAATTCAAAATCTGGTTCATTGATCATTTCACTTTTGTCTTTATTAAGTCTAAGCATGTTATAAATTGGTCAATTCATTCAATTCGCTTCGTATTCGGTATACATATCACATTCATATTATGCTCTCGCTTTATTTCTTTTTCAGTAATATGTTATTTCAAATTTACTCTGTACATGCTCAATAACTTTGAATTACTTACACATACTCTGTGCTACTTCTTCTCATGATATAGTTTCAGGTCTTTGCAGTTAGATCATTCATAGATTGGATCCCGATCTTCGGTTTGACAACATCAATGGTGACATCTCATCTTTCAATACTAGTGACATGTTTATCTTACAACTTTTCTTTTTTAGTTTAAGTTTGGAAGATCTAGTTGGGGCATGTCTCAACATTTATAGTTAACTTTAGAGGCTTATTTCAGACATAGTTAGATTTCGCTTAGTATTTGAGTTTCATATTTTTCTTGAATTAAAATTTTTGATTTGATATATTTACGTTTACTATATGATTATTATCCATTATTTCAAATTTTTTTATGATTAGATTCAACATCAGTCATTATAATTCTCTCTGCTCGTGCTATGCCAGTCGGTTTATCTTGGGGTCAATGGTGATCCGAGGTCTTGTATCTGCGTCTCTGGGGCAATTCGGGGCATGATACAAAATATTGATCCATTCCCAAAGAAATGCAACTAAACTTTGACTGACCGAAATAAATTTCTAACCATAATTTATTGTAGTATATGCATTGCAAACTTGATTTTAAGAATAAACTACAATCCCACCATCTAAGAAATGTATTATCTTTTCCATTAATATAGAAAATATAACCTCTCTTCCTGCTTCTTGAATGAGTGTTAGTAGGGCTTGAATTATTTTCTTGCATATAACGAATTCAAAATCTTTACTCTTTGGTGTAATGTGTGTGGATTGAATAAAAAATGCTATTGTCATGCCTAATTTTGTATGTGCTGACATTCCATTCTCTAGCAGGGTAAGCATATAAGTCACTATAAGTTCTATGCAATATTATGTTTTTCATAACGAATTCCTAAGATACATAGAGCAAAAACATTGGTGAACATGGTAAGAAAACCAATGTTTGAATATTATTTTTAAAATTAGAAAATTGAAACTGGTAGAGAAATTATATAAGAAAAAGATTAAACAATAAAATATTTTTTTCAAAGAACAAAATCGAGCCTACTATATGAAGATTTCCCTCTTAAGTAAATTAATTCCTTTGAGTGCCCTATGTTAATGGCATTTATCATTCTAGGATAGCACGATCTTATTCAACTTTGTAAAGATACCCATACCATGGTACGAACGGCCAAGGTGGTCAAAAAATGGCCAATACCATTGATTACAATTGACATTAGGAGTTTATTGGGTCTAGATTCTTATTATAGAATGTTCATGGATGGTTTTGCGTCCATCGCATCTCCCTTAACAACTTTGACCCAAAAGAGTAAGAAATTTGAGTGGTCGTAGGCATGTGAGAGAAACTTCAAAATTTTGAAAGATAGGCTTACTTCCGCTCTGATTTTGACCTTACCATAGGGTACAAAGGGTTTCGTTGTGTATTGTGAAGCATCCCAAGTGGGTTTAGGGTGTCTGCTTATGCAACATTTAAAGCTGGTAGACTATGCTTCTAGACAACTTAAGGTGCATGAGAGAAACTATCAAACTCATGATCTTGAATTAGCAGCTATGGTACTTGCCTTGAAAATATAGAGACATTACTTGTATGTTGTCCATGTGGATGTGTAAGATGACCATAAGAGTCTCCAATATGTGTTTACCCAAAAAGAGTTGACAATCAAACGAAGAATGTGGTTAGAATTGTTGAAACATTACGACATGAGTGTGCTCTATCATCCCGGCAAGGCCAATGTGGTTGCGGATGCTCTTAGGCGGTTGTCCATATGAAGTGTATCTCATGTAGATAAAGCCAAGAAAGACTTAGTTAAGAGATGTTCATAAGTTGAATAGATTGGATTAGAGGTTGGAAGATTCTCCGAATGGTTGTTTCATTGTCCATCATAACTCCGAATCATATATGGTAGTTTAGGTGTACTAACAAAACCTTCATCAATCATTGATGGATTTGAAGGAATCGGTTCTTAGTAATTATAATGAGTCATTATTCTTGGGGTGTGGGGTGTTGAGGTATCAATAAAGATTGTGTGTTCCCAATCCAAATATAGATGGGTTAAGGAACCAGATCCTTGAGGGAGCCCATGGGCTCCGTTACTCCATTCATTCGGGTTTGACAAAAATGTACCATGACCTTGGGGATATATTTTGGTGCGAAGGTTTTAAAAGGACAGTGGAGTTTGTTGCTAAGTGTTCAAATTGACAACAATTGAAAGTTGAGCATCAAAAGCCCAGTGGCTTACTACAAGAAATTTAAGTTACTACTTCTAATTTGGAAGACATCAAGATGGATTTTGTAGTAGGTTTACCTCGGAATTAATAGCAATATGAATCTATATAGGTGATTGTGGATAGGTTGACCAAGTCCACCCACTTTATTCCATCAAGTCTACCTATTCGGCGAGATATTCGGCAAGGATCTTCGTAGATGAGATTGTTTATCGTCATGGTATTCCGTTATCCATCATATTGGATTTAGGTGCCCAATCCACATACAGGTTTTGGAGGTGATACGCTCAAACTTACTTCTCAAATAAGAACTAAAGCGGTCGTGTCAAGTAAATAACCCAACTAATGAGGTTGGGGTTGTTCCCACGAGGAAAATAGTCTAGACTTAACTTCAACCTGTTATTACGATTGTTTGGTCAATGACTTCCTTGGAAAGTAAAAGCAATAAAAGGGGGGTTTCTAGTTCCAAATGAGTGAAAATAACTAACGAAATTGAAAGAGAAACTTAACAACTTTGAATGTTGGAGTTTAATCAATTAATCAAAGTAACTAGGGTTTACGTGTTCCCCACAGGTTCATAACTTGTTAACTCTAACTATAACTATTCTTTCATAGTATCTGGCATGCAAAGTGACAAGTTATGTATTTCTAAATCCTTGGTCCGGCATCTAGAAAATCTCACTCCGCACCTTGGTCCGGCTACTTGTGTTGCTTTACTAACCCTTATCTTTACCTCATATTAAGCCTCATATTTGATATTTGACTAAGTTATTTCCTCGTACAAATCAATACTAGCCTATTAGATAGTATACCATAAATCTATGTTAATAATTCTTTTCCTATTTTCTAACTCCTTGGTCCAGCATGTAGCATTAAGGCAAGTTATAACGTTGGTCATCTGTTAAAAAGACTTCTAAGTGAAAGAATTATTATTACATGCAAGACACTATTCTAGAATTGTTATTTTAGTTAGGTTTTATCTCATTATTTTCCTATGGTTCCCACAACCCTAGTTATGGAGTTTAGTTACCCATAGTCATAATCACAATATTCAAATATATTATATAAGAATTCAAGTACTTACTTCAATGAGAAAGAGTAAAATCCAAAAGTTTGCTTGATTAATCACCAAAAGTCACTTGCAATAATCACAGAGTAATCAATGATCAATAATCCAGAGTATAATAATATGGTGTTTACTAATACAGTGTCTAACAATCTAAGAGTCTAACCTCAAAAATGACGTTTTTCGTACTATTTGTAAAAAAATAAAAACCTAATTAAACAAGGACTCTATTTGCTGGAAATCTGACAAAACGCGGCTGGATCGACGGACCTCGCGACGGATCTTCGTGGTCACGATGGACCGTCATGAAATCCGTCGTCCCATACTTATGCAATTTCTTCTTCTACTCTCTTCATTACCCTCGACGGCGAGTATGACAGACCGTCGTAGGCACAACATTCTGTCGAGGGTCTTCGTTCCAAAACACTTCAACTCTTGGAATCTGGGTACTGGGATTACTTCTCTGAACTTCATGACGAACCTTTAGTACTGACCGTCATAGACACGACGGACCATCACAAGCTGCGTAACCCCACACTTGGTAAGACTTCTACATCTTCCTTCAGCAGCTGCACTACGCTTCCACCTACGGACCGTCACAAGAACGACGGACCGTCATAAGCTCTGTAGGTGGTCTCTTCTGCGTTTCTTCACTCAAAATCTCCGCATTCATCTTTGAACAGATTTCATGCAAAACAAAGAGAAACTTTTATAAAGATTAGCACAAAAGGGCTTTTGGACACACTAAACTTTAAGGAAAAAAGTATTAATAATACCGTGAAACCACAGTATATCAACACCCTCAACTTAAATTCGTTGTTTGTCCTCAAGCGACGCACTATGACTCAATACGAAATCTTTGTACAATAGTATCCATGTTTTATCCTTTGCAATCATTTGGCTATCATTACCGATTAATCTCATCAAATCTATGCATTCTATCACTATTACGCTTGAATTATGTGGGATCAGAAAATGACACAGACTCACCATGCACTAACACCAATCCTCTTCAATTCTCACAGAGGTGCTAACAATTCCGGTATTGCAACTAGTGTCCTCACTTTGAAACAAAATCCACGTTTTTCACACAAAGATTTCATTTTGAGTTTAAGGATTATTTTTCAACACTCGCTCTCAGAACAAAGTCACACTCATTCATACCTATTGCCATAAGCTTTCCCTTAATTTCACTTCCTTAAGTTCGCTATACAACCCTTAGGATCACGATAGGGCTTTTTTAGCTAGTAACATAGGTTCAGGGTTTGGTGCTGTATATTTACGTATACATTAGTGACTTTTTTCCCTCCTTGACATCTCGGCTAAACCTTCCACTTTCTATCATTTTTTCTCGCCCAGTTTCTCATATTCTTTCACCTTGCTATTTTCTCTTCTTTCTTCCTTTGTGTAAGTGACTCTCTTCTTTTCTTGTTTGTATTTCTTGTATATTTTTCTATTTCTTTCATTTTTATTCAACTAATTCTTGAGTCACTTTACTTTTGTTCTTTCTTTTTCTTTGTTCATTCAACCCCACTTTCAAGAGCATTCCTCATAATAGCCACTCTCAACTCATGGCTTTGCCATGAGTCAAGGTACACAATACCCAAAGTTGGACCAGGGCAAACACGAAGGTTGTTTACTACATTAGCCACCCTCAACTTATGATTTTGGCACATGCTGAGGTGCACATGTCCTAGGAGGGACCAGGGCCAACACATTGTTCCCAGAAAAGATCAGTTGGGGTGAAAAAGAAAGGTCTAATTTAAGTTCAGATTATTTGGATCAAAGAAGGATAAATTTCATTTGGTTTCTTTTATTTAGGCTAGACATGGGCTATATATAATAAGGGCCTATGATCCTTTCCTAATTGTCTCTTACAACTTATTTTCAGCAGGATTAATAAGGCAAGTTCTAGCTCAGTACCAATAGTGGACTTATTCAAATTTCCTCACACTCACTTGACATCTAATCACTTTAGAAGCATATAAGAAACCCAGTTAGAATTTATGACTTAGGGTAATGCAATGGTGTAACTCTATGTCATGCTTAGAGCCACACAATTATCAGTTACTATGCCTAGTCATACATCAATTTTTAGTATATCAAGATATCATAGAGCCATCATGCTCCAGAATTAAACTGTGTACAAAATATATAGACATGACGATTCAACGGAAAAAGTAATCAGTCTTTAGGGGAAAAAGAACAAAGGCAAGAAAACTCCAAAAGAGGATAGTGAATTGGGCTACTGAGACTTCACCCTAACACTCACTTTCCATTTATTCAACCCCCAACAAAAAAAACAAGCAATTGTCCCCAATGCATAAAAAGTTAAATACTAGAGTGGTAGGTGAAGCAAACCTGTGGCGCAAAGCACCGTCGATCAGCAAGCTGGTGGGTCCAGTTCCCAAGAACCCACGTCCTCTACAATCTGGACACCCTCAGTAGTGTCCTCAGCACCAACCGCACTATCAGTAGTGCCTCTTGCTATCTCTACAGTTCAGGAGCTAGACGCCCCAGCCACTAACTCTTATGCGCTCATCAGGTGCGCCTCCTCCTCAGCAAGTGAGGATCTCCTCGCAGACTCCATCTCTCGGCGCTCCTTATTCCGTGCTCGCGCCTCGTACTCTGCTCAACCCCTACGCCTCTTGGAATGCTCTCGAGGGGGAGGTGGTGGAATCTCTGAGTTGGCGAATAAGGCCGCTAGCACTGTGTCCTCAGCAGGCTGGATAGAAGGGGCCTCAGACTCCGGCACCCTAGACTCTAAGATCGTGTCGATATCTGCACGAAGACTGTCAACTGCAGCTTGAAGTGTCGACACATCCACCGGAGGGGCTTGTCGGGCTAGCACCCTCAACTCAAAGGCATCCAAGCGCTGGTTAGCCTCAACAATCTTCCGCTTTGTATACTGTATCATTTTCCGCTCTAGGCGCTCTTCTGACTCAGTAATAGACTTCTGCATCCACAGCTAGATATGATGCAGAAGTATAGCCATTTGCGCCTTTAATTATTGGACCCTAGCAAGCGGGACTAGTGCCGGTAGAGGGGCTGTGCGAGAGGAGCTCGGGGCAGTGCTACTACCCGGGATAGACTCGACAGGGGTAGTGTCAGTGGACGCCGCCTGTGTTTTCGTGCGAGCCTAGGCTGTCGTATCAGCAAGATCATCAGCAAGGGGGGGCAGCTCTGGACGGGGCCCTCTGCGTGGAGCCAACTCATTGGCCTTGTCTCTGATGAGGCTGACGTCAACAGTGCCCTGCGGGGTCTTGAGTTGATCTACGTGCCTTATAGGCACACCTGCGGAGCTGTAGAGAGCAAAGATCATGCACGGGAAAGGGTAAGTAGTAGTGAACTTGAATGCCCTCTCGTGCATGACTACCTGTAGAAGCCACACGAAGTCCACCTCAAACCCGGCTATCATCACCGCCATCAACACTACTCAATCCCATGTAACGATATTATCAGCAGCTGTGGGGGAAAGGCAGTAACGGACAAGCATCCAAAAGAACTTCGCCGTGAAAGTGAGGTTGGCCTTCGATATGCCCCCCTTTGGCTCAGTCACCCAGTCGGCACCCTCTCCATCAACTGACTGGTGCAGGGCCATCCACCTCTTGATGGTCTCTCTCAGTGATAGCCCGCGCAGGAACTGGCCATCTTTTATTATCTGCCAGCGGTAGTCAAACACGACAGTGAGAGGGGTCCGAGTAGCATCAACACCCTCGCCGTATAGAAACCGGCGGATGGCGGGCAGTGAAATGTCAAACGTTATGCCCCGTATTCGGACTTGCTCCAGTGGGGCCTGTTTAGTAGGGGCAGCCAGCCTATCTATCTGTGACCGAAGAGTCTCTATGTAGGATGTGTAGCACTCTCGGACCATTTCTTCACTACAATGTCCCAACGGACGTGCTGTCCACTCCAAGCGATGCCTGGTGAAGAGAGTGTGGATCTCAGGCATCGTCGGAAGACTCCCTATAAGGAACCGCCGCTCCAAGGTGAGTGTTTGAGTCATTACTCCTTTATCAGTCATAAACTTGGCATCGGAGTAGACATGAAATTGCCCGCCGACACACCACCGGTTGGGCTGGTCAGTGGCTGGGGTAAAGACCAAAGCTGGTGAGCCTGATGTGGATTCCAAACTGTCAGCCTCATCAGACGAGGCCGACACTGCAGGGGTGGCGGGTGCGGGAACCTCAGCAGATCAAGAGTTTTCCTCCGACCAGGATACTCCTAAGGAGCACGACGGTCATTCATCATTTATTGCTGACCTAGAGGGTGTGCCGGTCAGTGTGCGCTCCTCATCAGACTTGGAGGCAGTGACTACGCCGGACGCCACCTTTTTGGCAGTGGCTCTGGGAGCACGTGCAGCACGGGAAGGGGTGGAAGTGCCTAGGGGCACATACTCGGGGTCACACTCATCATCCGAGCCAATGACCATGCGGGAAGACTGGGCGACAGACTTGGATCACCCGCGTGCGTAGATTCAGTCTTGCTTGGGTGCCATAGTAGATAGTACCTGCAAAGGATCAATATTAGTATGAGAAATGGAAAACAAGACAAGCAAAAAGTACACAAAAAATTAAAACAGTATGTCATTTCTATGGTAACAGTGACACACGACGGGCCTGGTGACGGCTTGTCGTGGCTATGACGAACCGTCATGGGGTCCGTCGCGTATTACTTAGACTATGTATATATGTAGAACTCTAAAGGAGAGTCTCTGACTAGTATGACGATATATGCAGGATGGACCATCACAGGTACGACGATCCGTCGTAGGTTTCCGTCATAGGACACTTGGAAAAAATGTGGAGACCCTTAGGAGAGGAGTCTCTGACCATCATGATGGTCAAGCAGGACGGACCGTCGTGGTTATGAAGGTCCGTCACATGTGTTCGTTGAAGGACACTAGGAATAAGTGAGAAACCCCTAGAAACAGGATCTCTAACAATCAGAACGGTTGTGCAGGACAGACCCTCGTGAAGACGACGGTCTGTCACATGTGTCCGTTGGGGGACACTCAGAAAAAAAATGAGAGACCCTTAGAAACAGGGTCTCTGACAACCAGTACGATTGTGCAGGACAGACCGTCGTGGGTATGACGGTCCGTCAGAGGTGTCCGTTGAAGGAAACTTAGAAAAAATGGACCGTGGGATGTTAGGGCTTTTGGAACGGACCATACGATGGTCTGTCATGAGAATGACGGTCCGTCATCGGGGTCTCGTTTTGTAGATCAGTGACAAAACTGGGGTGCCCCATGCATCATTGATGAACCTTGGTAAAACTTGTAGTGTTTTGGACCTACATTTGTCTAACCCAACTACTTAGGAAACTAGAAATGCAAAAGCACCTAGGTCAAGGGTTGTAAACATGGCAATTTCGAACATTTTTAACCTAAGTTAGAAAGAGTCGTATAAAAGAAACAACATATGACGAAGAACTAAGCTAATACTAACTAATAAACAAAAATGCAAGATAAATGAGTAGAAATTAGAGACGCATACCTTAGAATTGGAGAAAACAAATGGACAAGTACTTGGTGGCCAGGTAGACACCAACAGCAGCAGCTCCGACTAGTAGATTAAGACTTTTAGGGCTTTGGGGAATTGTAGGGGGCAATGATCGGTTGTTGATATAGGAATAGATTGTGGAAGTTTAAAAAGAGAGAGTAGTGGGAAGAATAATGAAGGAATGGGGGTGAAATGAGGGGTTAGGGATCTTAAACGATCTAATTTTGGAAAATACCCAGCCGGGTCGGGTCGGGTACGACTCATTAATCACGCGACGGTTCCCCGACGACGGTCTGTCGTAGTTGTGACGACCCGTCATTGGTGCTGTCGTGTGTTCCCTAGTTTGAAAATAATAGAAAGATGTGCCCAGTATGACAGAGGCATACGACGGTCCGTCGCAGGCGCAACGGTCCGTCGATGTATCCGTCAGTGACTGCTGCAGAGTAATTTTCTGCAGAATTTCCTGGTGATGTGCCTGCAAATTTAAAAACCCATTAGTAGAAAAATGCTACCATTACTAAAAAGACTAAATGTATTGGGTTGCCTCCCAACAAGCGCCTGATTTAATGTCGCGGCACGACTGGGAACCCTTGATTACTCAGACTTCATCAAGATGGTATGCCTCTATCATTCATTCCCCGATGCTTTATGCCCAAAATAGAGTTTTAATCTATTTTTAATCCTTTTAAACCGCACTCCCTCCTTGGCTTTTAACTCAACTGCTCCATGAGGGAATACTTGGGTAATCAAGTAAGGGCCAGTCCATTTGGACTTGAGCTTGCCCGGAAGACAAGGCGACCCAGAACCGTCTACAAGCACCAAATCCCCAACCATAAACTCTTGTTTTGCAATTTTTTTTTCATTCTCCTTCTTCATCTTTTATTTGTGGGATATGGCAGATACCGATTGGAGCTCACCACTCTGCCTCATGGTCCTACAAATGTTGAGGGTCGCTTCCTCAGTATTCAAACAAAATTTCATCTGTCCCTTCTCCATATCAACTAAGGCTCTACATATAGCAAGGAACGGCCTCCCAAGGATAATAGGCAATTCAAAACTAGAACAAAAAAATCAGCCGGAAAGATGAATGACTCCACTTTTACAAACACATCATGAAGTATCCCTATAGGACGTTTCACTGTCTGATCATCCATCAGTAGACGCATCGCAGTGGGTTTTGGATCCACCAAACCCAACTTCTTGTAAATCGAAAGGGGCATGAGATTTATCCTTGCCCCCAGATCACATAATGCTTTCTGATACGCTCAAACTTACTTCTCAAATGAGAAGTAAAGAAATCGTGTCAAGTAAATGACTCAACTAGTGAGGTTGGGATCGTTCCCACGAGGAAAATAGTCTAGACTTAACCTCAACCTATTATTACTATCGTTTGGTCAATAACTTCCTTGGAAAGTAAAAATATAAAAGGGGGGGTTCTATCTCTAAATGAGTGAAAATAAACAACGAACTTGAAAGAGACACTTAACAGCTTTTAATGTTGGGTTTTAATCAATTAATCAAAGTAACTAGGTTTTACGTGTTCCCCACAACTTCATAACTTCATAACTCTAACTATAACAATTCTTTCCTAGTATCTTGCATGCAAAGTGATAAGTTATTTATTTCTAAATCCTTGGACCGGCATCTAGAAAATCTCACTCCGCACCTTGGTCCGGCTACGTGTGTTGCTATCCTAACCCTTATCCTTACCTCATATTAAACATTGTATTCGATATTTGACTATGTTATTACCTCGTACCAATCAATACTAGCCTATTAGATAGTATACACTAAATCTATGTTAATAATTCTTTTCCTATTATCTACCTCCTTTGTCCGGCAAGTAGCATTAAGGTGAGTTCAAACGTTGGCTATCCGGTAAAAAGACTTCGAAATGAAAGAATTATTAATACATGCAAGACACTATTCTAGAATTGTTCTTTTAATTAGGGTTTATCTCATTATTTGCCTATGGTTCCCACAACCCTAGTTATGGAGTTTAGTTACTCATAGCCATAAATACAATATTAAAATATATAAAATAAGAATTCATGTACTTACTTCAATGAGAAAGAATAAAGTCTGAAAGTTTGCTTGATTAATCATCAAAAATCACTTGTAATAATCTCCCTATCAAACACTAATACACAGAGTCTAATAATATGATGTCTAATCTAGCAGAGTCTAACCTCAAAAACGAGTTTTTTTGAACTATTTATAAAAAATAAAAACCTAATTAAACAAGGATTCTAATTGCTGAAAATCTGCCAAAACGCGGCTGGGTCGACGGACCTCGCGATGGACCATTGTGATCATGACAAAACGTCATGGACTCCGTCGTCGCACGGTATATCAACACCTTCAACATAAATTCTTTGTTTGTCCTCAAGCGACAAACTATGACTCACTACACAATCTTTATACAATAGTATCCATGTTTTATCCTCTGCAATCATTTGGCTATAGTAAGGAGCTGAAAACAAGTCCTTAGGAGGGCCCTCATTCAATCCCGATTAATCTCATCAAATCTATGCATGCTATAACTATTAGGCTTGAATTTTGTGGGATTAGAACATGACACAGACTCACCATGCACTAAAACCTATACTCTTCAATTTCTCACCGACGTGCTAACAATTCCCGTATTGCAACTAGTGTCATCACTTCAAAACTAAATCCTCATTTTTCACACAATAATTTAAGTTTGAGTATAAGGATAACTTTTCAACACTCGCTGTCAGAACAAAGTCACACTCATTCATACCTATTTCCATAAGCTTGCACTTATTTTCACTGCCTTAAGTTCGCTATACAACCCTTAGGATCACGTTAAAACTTTCTTAGCTTGTAACGTAGGCTCAGAGTCAGGTAGGGTATATTTAGATATACTTTAGTGATTTTTTTCCCTCCTTGACATATCGACTAAACCTTCCACATTCTATCACTTTATCTCGCCAAGTTTCTCGTATTCTTTCACCTTGCTATTTTCCCTTCTTTCTTCATTTGTGTAAGTGACTTTTTTCTTGTATCTTTCTCTTTTTCTTTACTTTTCTTTCAACGAGCTCTTGAGTCACTTTACTTTTGTTCTTTCTCTCTCTTTGTTCTTTCAGCCCCACTTTCCAGAGCATTCCTAAAAACAGCCACCCTCAACTCATGGCTTTCCCATGAGTCAAGGTACACAATACCCAAAGTTGGGTCAGGGCCATAACAAAGGTTGTTTATGCATTAGCCACCCTCAACTTCTGCTTTTGGCATAAGCTAAGGTGCACATGTCCAAGGAGGGACGTGGGCCAACATATTGTTCCCAGAAAAGATCAGTTAGGGTGAAAAGTAAAAGGTCTAATTAAGCTCAGATTATTTGGATCAAAGAAGGATAACTTTCATTTGGTTTCTTTTATTTAGGCTAGAAATGGGCTATCTTCAATAGGGGCCTAGGATCCTTTCCTAATTGTCTGTTACAGCTTACTTTTAGCAGGACTAACCAGGCAAGTTCTAGCACAGTACCAATAGTGGATTATTCAAATTTCCTCACACTCACTTGACATCTCATCACTATACCAGATTATTAGACACCTAGTTCGAATTGAAGACTTAGGGTAATGCAATGGTGTAATTCTATTTCATGCTTAGAGCCACACAATTATAAGTTACTATGCCTAGTCATGCAACATTTTCCAGTTCTATCTGGATATCATTTTAGCCATCATGCTTCAGAGTTAAACTATGTACATAAGATATAAACATGGCGGTTCAACAGAAAAAATAATCAGTCTTTTGGGGAAAAAGAACACAGGTAAGAAAACCCCAAAAGAGGATAGTGAGTTGGGCTACTCAGACTTCACCCTAACACTCACATTCCATTTACCCCACCCCCAACAAAAAAAGAAAGCAATTGTCCCCAATGCATTAAAAAATCCAAATATTAGAGTGGTAGGTGAATAAAACCTATGGCGCAAAGCGCCGTCGATCAGCAAGTTAATGGGTCCGGTTCCCCGGAACCCACATCCTCTACAATCTGGACACCCTCAGTGGTGTCCTTAGAAGCAACCTCACCATCAGTAGTGCCTCCTGTTGTCTCTACAGTGCGGGAGCTAGACGCCACAGCCGCTAACTGTGATCCTCTGATCTGGTACGCCTCCTCCTCAGCAAGTGAGGCTCTCCTCGCAGCCTCCATCTCTCGGCGCTCCTTCTTCCTTGCTCACGCCTCATCCTCTGCTCGACCCACATGCCTCTTGGCACTCTCTCGAGGGGGAGGTTGTTGAATTTCTGAAGTAGTACACAGGGCCGCTAGCACGGTGTCCTCAGCAGGCTCGACAGTAGGGGCCTCAGACTCCGGCACCCTCGCCTCTAGGATCGTGTCGATGTCTGTATGAAGACTGTCGACTGCAGCCTGAAGAGTCGACACATCCACCGGAGAGGCAGGTCGGGCTAACACTCTCAACTCAAAGGCGTCCAGGAGCTGGTTGACCTCAGCAATCTTCTGCTCTGTAAACTACTGCATCTTCCTCTCTAGACGCGCTTCAGACTCAGTAATCGACTTCTGCATCCAAGGCTTGATATGATGCAGAAGAGCATTTATTTGTGCCTTTAGTTTTTGGACCCTAGCAAGCGGGACAAGTACCGGTAGAGGGGCTGTGCGAGAAGAGCTCGGGGCTGTGCTACTACTCGGGATAGACTCGACCGGGGTAGTGTCAGTGGACGCCTCTGTAGCTGTGCGAGCCTGGGTTACCGTATCCGCAAGATCATCAGCAAGTGGGGGCAGTTCTTATCGGGGCCCTCTACGTGGAGCTAACTCATTGGCCTTCTCTCTGATGAGGCTGACGTCTACAGTGCCTTGTGGGGTCTCAAGCTGATCTACGTGCCATATGAGCACACCTGCGGACCTGCAAAGGGAAAAGATCATACACGGGAAGGGGTAGGTAGTAGTGACCTTGAATGACCTCTCGTGCATGACTGCCTGGAGAAGCCATGTGAAGTCCACCTCGAATCCGGCTACCATTGCCGCCATCAACACTGCTCCATCCCAGGTAACGATGTTATCAGCAGCTGTGGGGGAAAGGCAGTGACGGACGAGCAGCCACAAGAACTTTGCTATGAACGCGAGGTTGGCCTTCTTGATGGCCCCCTTTGGCACAATGACCCAATCGGCACCCTCTCCATCTACTGATAAGTGCAGGGCCATCCACCTCTTGGTGGTTTCTCTCAATGCTAGATCGTGCAAGAACTGTCCATCCTTTACTATCTTCCAGCGGTAGTCAAACTCGGCAGTGATGGGGGTCCGAGGTGCATCTGCACTCTCGCCGTATAGAAACCGGTGGATGGCTGGCAGGGTAATGTCAACCTGCACACCCCAGACTCAAACCTGCTCCAATGGGGCCTGTTTAGCGGGAGCAGACAGATCGGAGAGTCGCTATGTAGGATGCGTAGAACTCTTAGACCATTTCCTCGTTGTATCGTCCCAACGGACGAGCTGTCAACTCTAAGCAATGCGTGGTGAAGAGGTTGTGGATCTCCGGCATCGTTGGGAGACTCCCTGTAAGTACCCGCCGCTCCAAGGTGAGTGTTCGAGTCATTACTCCTTTATCAGTCAGGAACATGGCATCGGAGTAAACTTGAAAGTGGCCGTCGACACTCCCCCAGTTTGGCTTGAGAGGCTGGGGTGAGGACCTAAGCTGGTGTGCCGGATGTGGAGTCTAAACTGTCATCATCATCAGACGAGGCCGGTGCTGCAGCAGTGGCGGGTGCGGGAACCTCAGTAGAGCCAGAAGCTTCCTCGGACCATGATACTCCTAAGGAGCTAGACGCTCCTTCCTCATTTGTGGCTGACCCAGAGGGTGTGCTGGTCACTGTGCGCTCCTCATCAGACTGGGAGGCAGTGACTACGCCGGACGCCACCGTCTTGGGTGTGACTCTGGGAGCACGTGCAGCACGGAAAGGTGCTGAAGTGCCTGGGGCACATACTCAGGGTCCTGTTCATCATCTGAGCCGATGATCAAGCATGCAGATGGGGCAACAGACGTTGATCACCCACGTGCGTATGTTCAGTCTTTCTTGGGTTCCATAGTAGGTAGTACCTGCAAAGGATCACTATTATTACGAGTAGTGGAAAAAAAAACCAAGCGAAACCATACGAAATAAAACAGTGAAAATAATATGTAATTGCTGTATAAACAGTGAAACACGACAGGCCTGGTGACGGCTCGTCGTGACAATGACGGACCGTCGTGAGGTCCGTCGTGTTGTACTTGGACTCTATATAAATAGAGAACCCTGAAAGAGAGTATTTGACTAGCATGACGGTGTGTGCAGGACGGACCGTCACAGATATGACGGTCCGTTGTAGATGTCCGTCATAGGACACTTGGGAAAAATATGGAGACCCTTAGGAGTGGGGTCTCTGAACGTTATGACGGTCATGCAGGACGGACCGTCGTGGGTACGACGGTCTATCACATGTGTCCGTTGAAGGACACTTGGAAAAAATGAGAGACCCTTAGAAACAGGATCTCAGACAACCAGAACGGTTGTGTAGGTTCGTCACATGTGTCCGTTGGGGAACACTTGGGGAAAATGAGAGACCCTTAGAAGCAGGGTCTCTGTCTAGCATGACGGTTGTGAAGGACGGACCGTCGCGATGACGACGATCCATCACATGTGTCCGTTAGGACAGGGGTGCTAGGGCTTGTGCAACGGACCCTACGACGGTCCGTCATGGCTACGACGGTCCGTCATCGGGGTCTCCTTCTGAATGATAGTGACAGAACTAAAGGTACCCTAAGCAACCCCAATGAACCCACATCAACCTTTTAGTGTTTTGGACCTACATGTGTTTACCCCAACTACCTACGAAAGTAGCAATGCAAAAGCACCTATGTCTAGGGTGGTAAGAATGGTAATTTCGAGCATTGGTAACCTAGGTCAGGCAGAATCGTATAAAGTAAACAAAATACTATAAGGAACTAAGCTTAATACTAACTAGTAACAAAAATGAAAGATAAATGAGTATAAATTAGAGACACATACCTTAGAAATGGAGAAAAACAAATGCACAAGTACGCGGTGGCAAGGTAGACACCCATAACAGCAGTTTTCACTAGTAGATGAACACTTTAGGGCTTAGGAGAATTGTGAGTGGGGCAATGATCGGAGTGAGTGAGTGTGGAAGTTGAAAAGAGAGAGTAATGGGAGAAAATAATGAAGTAACAGGGTTAAATATGAAGGGGTGGGGAGTTTAAACGGTCTGATTTTGGAAAAGGGTCCAGCCGGGTCGGGTCGGGTATACCTCATTAATCACGCGACGGTTTCCCGACGACGGTCCGTCACAGTTGTGACGACCCGTCATTGGTTCCGTCGTGTGTGCCCTAATTTCATAATGACAGAAAAATGCACCTGGTACGACGGATGCATACGACAGTCCGTCGCAGGTGCAACGGTCCATCCATTTATCCGTCAATCACTGCTAAAGAATAATTTTCTACAGAATTTCCTGGTGATGTGCCTGCAAATTTAAAACCCATTAGTAGAAAGATGCTACCATTACTAAAAAGACAATAAGTGTTGGGTTGCCTCCCACCAAGCGCCTGATTTAATGTCGCGGCACGACTGGGGACACTTGATTACTCAGACTTCATCAAGATGGTATGCCTCTATCGCTTCATTCCCCGATGCTTTATGCCCAAAATAAAGTTTTATTCTATCTCTATTCCTCTTAAACTGCACTCCCTCCTTGGATTTTAACTCAACTGCCCCATGAGGGAATACTTGGGTAATCAAGTAAGGGCCAGTCCATTTTGACTTGAGCTTGACCGGATGGCAAGGCACACCAGAACTGTCTACAAGCACAAAATCCCCAACCATAAACTCTTGTTTTGCATTTTTCTGTTTAGTCTCCTTCTTCATCTTTTCTTTGTGGGATATGGCGGATACCGATTGGAGCTCATCACTCTGCCTCATGGTCCTACAAATGTTGAAGGTTTCTTTATCATTGTTCAACCAAAATGTAATCTGTCCCTTCTCCATATCAACTAAGGCTCTACATGTAGCAAGGAATGGCCTGCCAAGAATGAAAGGAACTTCAAAATCGACCTCACAATCAAGAATAACAAAATCAGCTAGAAAGATGAATGACTCCACATTTACTAGCACATAATGCAGTATCCCTATGGGCCTTTTCACGCTCCGATCGGCAATCAGTAGCCGCATCGCAGTGGGTTTTCGATCCCCCAAACCCAACTTCTTGTAAATTGAGAGGGGCATGAGATTTTTGCTTACCACCAGATCAGATAATGCTTTCGCAAAATGTAATGACCCAACTGTACAAGGGATAGTGAACGCACCGAGATCTTCTTTCTTTTGTACTAGGGATCTTGTAGCAATAGAACAACAATGTTGCAATCTATCATCATCCTCAAAAGTGACCGATCTTTTCTTGGTGACCAGATCTTTCATTAATTTTGCATAACCAGGCATTTGTTCTAGAGCTTCTACCAAAGGGACATTGATAGAGAGCTGCTTCAACATTGTTATGTAGCGCCGGTATTTACCATCCTCGGTCTTTTTCACTAATCTCTAAGGGAAGGGTGGTGGTGTCCTAGGCATGGGAATTACCTTGATAGGTACTTCTGCATCTTTTCCATTACTTCCCTCTGCTTCACCACTACCCTTTACCACATTATCATTATCCTTTCTCACATTTTCCTTAGTAGATGGCATAGGTGGGTCAATGGTTTGCCTACCACACCGAGTAGTGATTGTCATACAGTGCGCATCATTATTTGGATTTTGGACAGTTTTGCTAGGAAGAGTGCTCGGTTGCCGTGTGTTCACCATCGCAGATAATTGGGCCACTTGCAATTCGATTTGTTTAATCAAAATTGCACGTGCATCAACTTTTTGCCCAATACTAGCTAAATCACACCTCAACTCTTCAATGTGTTCATCACTAGTGTCGAACCTCCTCATTATTTTGTGCAACATATCCTCAACTCGCGCCATACTAACTCCACCATCCCTAGGAGTAACATCCCGATTTTGAGGAGGAACATATGGCCCATTCATGTTGTTTCTATTAGCATAGTTACCCCTGTTAAAGTTGTTGTCGCAGTTGTAGTTTCCATGTCGGACATAATGACTCTCACAGTTGTAGTTACCGTAGTTCCGACCTTGGTTCCCTTGACCTTGGCGCCAATTATCCTTATTTGAGCCTTGGGCGCTTGGTCGGAAACCCCCCATCTGCTCATTTACTGCATAAGTGTCCTCTACATAATAGCATTAATAATTAGGAGGTGGTGGTTAAGCCAAGTAGTTGACTACATTTATCTTGTCCGCACCTCCAGTGACATGTTTTAGTACCAACCCAAGCTCAGTTCTCATGAGAGCCATTTCTTCATGAATCTCATCTGCGGCTGGGTTGTGAGTGGACTACACTGCGAAGGTGGTTCTCCTTGTATCAGACTTCCTGCTACTCCAAGCTTTGTCATTCCGAGAGATTTTCTCGAATTTTTCTGCAATCTCTGCATAAGGACAATCCCCTAAGATCCACCTGCTATAGTGTCCAACACCGCTTTATTATTATCATCTTGTCCCCAATCGAAGTATTCCTTCAGTGACTTATCATCTATACGGTGATTTGAAACACTTCTCAAGCATGAGGTGAATCTATCCCAAGAACTACTAATTGACTCTCCTGGTGTGGTTTAGTTTCTTGGAGATTGGATAGTAGCGTGCTAAGAAGACATCCCTTAGTTCGTTCCAAGTGAAGATTGAGTTGTATGGTAGTTTAGTGAAACACATATAAGCCTCTCCCATCAGTGAGAGAGGACACACTCTCAGACCTATTACATCTAAATCCAAATCAGGCCTCCCTACACAGCTTTTACACACTGCCCTTACCTTAGCTATATGGGCATGTGGATCCTAAGAAGGTATGCCTGAAAACAAACCTCTGGCAGTGAGAATTTGCATCAGGCTACTATTTACCACAAAAGTGTGGCCTGTGGGTAGAGGAGGCAAAACTAGTGGCCCATCCGAGTCTGCTATGTTATCATAACCTCTTTAGTATGCTTGGGGCCGTGGAGTTGTGTTCACCCGGAGCATAGGGTAACATCTGACCATGAACATCAACCGGAGCTAGGATGTTCTGATTCGAATCTTTATCATTTATTCCCAAGTTTTGATTCATATTACGCAGTGTACGCTCTAACTCGTGATCATAGGGAAACAAGGGTTCTCTTCCTCTCCGTGTATTTGGCATACAAGGAGGATAGTTCTAAAAAAATCAAAAACAGTAAAACAAAGTAAAATCAAGAAAATATCAACTAAACTATAGTAATACGTTCAAGTTAATCTAAAATCTATAATCCCTGGCAATGGCGCCAAAATTTGATACGCTCAAACTTACTTCTGAAATAAGAAGTAAAGCGGTCGTGTAATGTAAATAACCCAACTAGTGAGGTTGGGATCATTCCCACGAGGAAAATAGTCTAGACTTAACTTCGACCTGTTATTACTATTGTTTGGTCAATGACTTCCTTGGAAAGTAAAAGCAATAAAAGGGGGGTGTCTAGTTCTAGATGAGTGAAAATAACTAATGAAATTGAAAAAGACACTTAACATCTTTGAATGTTGGAGTTTAATCAATTAATCAAAGTAACTAGGGTTTACGTGTTCCCCACAGGTTCAGAACTTGATAATTCTAACTATAACAATTCTTTCCTAGTATCTTGCATGTAAAGTGACAAGTTATGTATTTCTAAACCCTTGGTCCGGCATCTAGAAAATCTCACTCCGCACCTTGGTCCGACTATGTGTGTTTCTTTCCTACCCCTTATCTCTACCTCATATTAAGCATCGTATTTGATATTTGACTAAGTTATTACCTCGTACCAATCAATACTAGCCTATTAGATGGTATACCCTAAATCTATGTTATTAGTTCTTTTCCTATTATCTACCTCCTTGGTCCGTCAAGTATCATTAAGGCGAGTTCTAACGTTGGCCATCAGTTAAAAAGACTTCTAAGCGAAAAAATTATTAATACATGCAAGACAATATTCTAGAATTGTTATTTTAGTTAGGTTTTATCTCATTATTTGCCTATGGTTCCCATAACCCTAGTTATGGAGTTTAGTTACCCATAGTCATAACCACAATATTCAAACATATTATATAAGAATTCATGTACTTACTTCAATGAGAAAGGGTAAAATCCAAAAGTTTGCTTGATTAATCACCAAAAGTCACTTGCATGAATCTCAAAGTAATCAATGATCAATAATCTAGAGTCTAATAATATGATGTTTACTAATACAATGTCTAACAATCTAAGAGTCTAACCTAATAGAGTCTAACCTCAAAAACGAGGTTTTTCGAACTATTTATAAAAAAATAAAAACCTAATTAAACAAGGACTCTATTTGCTGGAAATCTGCCAAAACGCGGCTGGGTCGATGGACCTCGCGACATATCGTCGTGGTTATGACGGACCATCATGGACTCCGTCGTCCCATACTTATGCAATTTCTTCTGCTGCTCTCTTCATTACCCTCGACCGCAACTATGACGGACCGTCATAGGCACAACGGTCCGTCGAGAGTCTTCGTTCCAAAACACTTCAACTCTTGGAATCTGGGTACTGGGATTACTTCTCTGAACTTCATGATGAACCTTCAGAAAAGACCGTCATAGACACGACGGACCGTCACAAGCTGCGTAACCCCACACTTGGTCAGACTTCCCCATCTTCATTCAGCAGCTGCCCTACGCTGCCACCTACGGACCGTCACAAGCACGACGGACCGTGATAAGCTCCGTAGGTGGTCTCTTCTGCATTTCTTCGTTCAAAATCTCCGCATTCATCTTTGGACAGATTTCCTGCAAAACAAAGAGAATCTTATATAAAAATTAGCACAAAAAGGCTTTTGGACACATTAAACTTTAACGAAAAAGTATTAATAATACTGTGAAACCACGGTATATCAGGAGGTCATTACAAGAAGGTTTGGTACTAAGGTGAATTTAAGTATCGTTTTTCATCCTCAAATGGATGGTCAAGCAGAGCGTACTATTAAAACCGTTTAGGATATGCTTAAATCTCATATTATTGATTTCAAAGGAAATTGGGACAAGCCTTTGACTTCGGTGGAGTTCTCTTCTTATATTATTTTCCATTCGTCCATATCAATGGCTCCTTATGAAGCTTGTATGGTAGGAGGTGTAGTATCCTATTGGATGGTTTGAAGTAGGTGGGACTTCTCTTGTTTCTCCAAATTTGATTGATAAAACTTTGGAGAAACTTAATATCATAAATACTCGGTTGCAAACAACCTATAGTCAGCAAAAGTCTTATGTTGATCATATGAGAAGGGATTTAGAGTTTGAAGATGGTGATGAAGTGTTAAAAATTTTGCCCATGAAAGGGGTGGTTAGATTTGGTAGTAAGGGAAAGTTGAGTCCTCGTTATGTGGGTCCTTATAAAATCTTGCAAAGGCGTTGAAAGGTTACCTACGAGTTAAGGTGTCCTAGTAAATTGACTTCAATTCCTCCTGTTTTACCATGTTTCCATGCTTAAGAAGTGTATCGATGATACTGAGTCTTTTCTTCCTTTTGAGAGTCTTGGTTTAAGGGATAATCTCTCTTATAAGGAGGTTCCAGTTCAAATCCTTGATAGGGAAGTAAAGAAATTGAGAAATAAAGAGGTAGCTTCTGTAAAGGTGTTATGGAAGAATCACTTAGTTGAGGGTGCAGCATGGGAGATGGAGGCCGAAATGAAGTCTCGTTTCCCTCATTTTTTTGAGAGCTAGGGTTAGTTGTTCTTACTAATAATGAAAATAATTACTAAAAAATAAAGTCTCTTTATTTTTGGTGAAGTTTTGCAAAAATGTGCATTTTTGATGTAGTTACAGTAAATTACAATGAATGTGCATTTGAACATGAAGAATTTGCAATTTTTGTTGTTTTGAATTATATGGTGCATTTTTATATGTTGAGTCGTTATGAGATGATATGTATGATGTTCGTAAGTTGAGCTTTGGCATAATTGACTCATAAATGCTATGTTGAGCTCTTGTTATTGTGAGAAGGATATTCTTCTTTATGTAATGATGAGCCTTATGTGTGGTAATTAACGTTTTTTATTGCTTTGTGTAAGTGATATAGTTGATGTTTTTATCTATTGTTGTTTGTTAGGCGGTTAGTCTTGAGTCCATTCCTTCCTTCAAAACATTTTTAGTCGGCGACGAGTATTCCTTGGGGGGGGGGGGATAATGTAATACTTTTAAAATCCAAAACTTATTGTAGAGCCAAAAATAAGTCCCATACGGTTTAGACACTATTTTAAGGTGTATTTTAATTAATATAAGTCATTTAGGAAGTTTAGAAATAAAAACATCCAAGAACGTCCATGACGTCCTGAAACTAGTTCAATGAGGTACTACTGTGCATTAGCCTATTTGACTATTTTTTAAGAGTCGGAAAATAATGAAAATTGGTGAAAGGGTGTCTAACATGTGCTTAAGTTTATTCATAGTATAAACATCTTGGAACGACTCCCCAAGGACAATTAAAGGGCCCTTGAAGAGAACCCTTTCATTTTGGGGTCAAAGCTGCCTGGGCAATGTTCACCCACGAAGGGGAACGACGGAAAGTATGTGAACCGACGGGGTGTCATTTCGATCTGTCGACCCAACCATAGACATTTTTTCTAATGGTACATTTGGACCATTCGTTGAACTTAGAAACGGTTGTGCAGCACGGAAAGGGGAGGAGTCGTCGACACACAGTCGGACAGTTGGTCGAGGTCTCATCTGTGAGGGTTGAAATTTTCTGCTCGATTTTAAGTGACATAAGTTAATTAATCAAGGGTTTAGTTAACCATTTAGGGTATTAGTAACGAATAAGTTAGTTAGTTTTTTATCTTTAAAAAGACTAGCCTAATAAAGCTAGACCTAACCTCATAATTCCCGAACCCATAACTCTCATCCCTCTCTCTTCTTTCGCTCTATAGTGAAGAACACCATTGAAGACCAAGCTATGGAAGGCTTTAATGGCTGCAAAGATTCAATTTTCACCATCATTCCTAATCAATTAACAATGTATGAGATCTAATTCACCTTTGATACCTCATTCCTCAAAGGGTTCCATCAAATTGATTTCCAAAATTATGTTTTCAAGTGGGTTTAATCCAATCTCTATATTCACGTCACGTGTTGATTTATTTATGATTTGTTTGGTATATTATGAATATATTAACATGTATTTCTTGAGGGTTGATGGTAAAACCTTGATTATGAATTATGAAGGAGACTTGGTAAGTCTTGTGATACATATCCTTTACTTCAAAATATGGTTAATTGTGATTAAGTCCTAATGTTGTATTGGAGTATTCCTTGTATTAAGATAGATAGGATGGTGTAATGTTGAATTTAAATGTCTTGACTATGATTTGTGAGGTGTTGTCTTAAGATGTCAATGTTATAATGATGGTGAATGATTTACCAATGTGCCTTATTATGAAGTGATATGTAAATATGCTAACTTCACTTATATGAAATGTACTGAAAGGACAATACTCATGCAATTCTTATTGAGCTATGATGATGATGTTGTTATAAAAGATTTAGACCCTATGACCTACAATAAGCTATGATGATTAATAAAGACATTTCAAAAAGGGAATATAGATTAGTACCGAGTGAACTAGAGTGAGGATTGTCCCTTCCCACATAGGGAAGGTAGGATCACTAATGTACTCTTGAGATTGTAGACTACAATGCATGTAGCATAAAGAGGATTCCAACTATATTTCCTAGTGCTTGAACTATGTTTCCGCCATAGGAATACTAGCTATTAGATCCACATAGTTTCTATGTTCATGTTTTGGTACTACCTTGGCAAGTAGTCCGCCTTCTTGCAGTGTAGGGTTCCATGACACCTGATTCCACATTAGATGATGTGGTTTTTGTCCATTAGGGAAAGAGGTTACAAAAAGTTAAATGAACAAAAGGATTGAACTCTAACTAGGATGACCTAAGGGGTTTAGCTTAGTCTAGGTAGGTGTATGAGAATCTACCTAAACATTGCACTAGTTAGCCTTAAAGGGAGTCTTAGGAGGATGTTATTATGTATGAAAATTCCTAATATGCTATATGACATGTATATGATGAACTTGCACATTGTTTCTACTATATGTTGATTGGTGTCACATATGGATATGTATTGGTTTATATTGTTAAAGTATGATGCTATGTACGCTTAAATGTTATGATATGTGAAGTAGGAAGTTAGTCATTCTTCTTGTTGGGTTAATTTATTGAGTAAGGTTATGGGGCTTTGCTTGGTCATTGAACTAGTTGACTTGATAGGGTTCATGGGTAATTGTCTTATTTTAGTTATGTGGAAATGTACTCTCATTCATGCTTATTACTATTTTAACTTTATGATAGAGTTACTTGGCTATGTATTTGAACTATATGTTGAGCATGTTCACTTGATTAGACTTGATATTGTTGTTCTTGTGATGCACATGTCTATGACTTAATGAATATGCCTAAATGATTTGGTATTTTCTTTTTTGAACATGCATAAGTGTTTTCAAAGTAAAGTGTATACATTTATGAAATATCCTTTTTCTTAGCATGATTTTAAAGTTCGTGCATATGATCTCATGCTTAGTACAAGTGGTGTACTAACCCCATTTCTTGTTTTTTCCTAACATTTTATCTTTCAGTCGTTGAAGTGCTTTTGAAGACAACTTGGAGAAGACTTGGATCTCTTGATCATCCAAGTAGAGTAGGTCCTCAATTTCATAGAGAGATTCTACTATATAGGTAATGGAGTGTTTTGAGTTTTACACTTCGATGTTTCTTTCTTTTCAATTTAGTATGAAACATTGTATAGCCCATGTGAGGAATTCTTACATTGATGTATGGGTTATGCCCATGTTCTGACACTCTTATTAGATGGTTATGAGATGAGACGAGTATTATGACTATGTTATATTTTGTATACTTATGTGCAATAAAATTAGAAGATTAAGTTATCTTCCTCTATGAAGGGTCTATGTACATTCTATATATGTATACTATGTGTATGTAGAGGTCTATGTAAACCTCCGAGTAGAAGTAATGAAAAGTTTTAAATTTTCTGCTAAGTTTCACCTATGAATGTAATGATGTAAGCAAAGAGACTAGTCTTAGTACTTAACGAGGACAACGATGCCGGTTACTTCATTGGGCTATTCCCGGATGTGAGAGTTCCTTCACCGAATAAATAGATTTGACGAGGATAAAATGGTCATATTTTGTAAACCTATCAACAATAACACATATCGAATCGTTTTTCCTTCGCTTACAAGTAAAACCCACAACGAAATCCATATTGATATCTTCCCATTTTAAAGTAAGGATAATTATATCTTGAGTTAATTCTTTCGACCTTTGATGTTCGGCCTTGTATTCTTTAAAATTAAGAGATTTAGCCATAAAATCCTCTATATAATTCTTCAAACCATTCCACTAATATACATCATATAGATCACGATACATTTTGATGTCATCGAAATGAATGATATATCATGAAACATGTGCCTCTTCCAAAATTTGTCTTTTAAAGTCATCCACATTCGGCACACACAACCTTCATTCGCACCTAAGTACACCATATACTTTGGGAGAATGACTCGTTGAACATACTAAGAACCGATTCCTTCAAATCCATCAATAGAGGATCAAGATGTTACTTAGACTTCACCTCAGCCACTAAAGACGACTCGGAGTTATAATGAACCATGAAACCCTTCTTTGGAGAATCTTCAAGTCTAATACCCAACCGGGTAAATATTGCACATCTTTCACTAACTCATTCCTACCAACATCAAAATTGGATACACTACCCATAGACATTTGATTCAAAGCATCCGCAAAAACATTAAATTTTTCGAGGTAGTAAAGGAAACTAATATCATTATCTTTCAAAATCATTAACCACCTTCACTGTAAAGGATTTAACTCCTTTTTAGTCAACATATATTGGAGACTCTTATGATTAATGAACACATCTAGATGCACTCCATATAGATAGTGTCTCCATATCTTTAAGGAAAATGCAACGTCAACTAATTTAAGAGCATGAGTTGGGTAACTCTTCTCATGCACCTTGAGATTCCTAGAGCTGTATGCTATCACCTTACGATGTTTCATAAGGACACAGCCAAAACCTACTCGATAGGTATGACAATACACAACAAACCCTTCGATAGCCTCCGATAAAGTCATTACTGGAGCGGAGGTAAGCTTATTTTTCAAAATTTGAAAACCTCTTTCAGAAGTTTCAGGCCACTAAAAGTTATCTTTCTTTTAGGTTAAGGTTTTCAAAGAAGAAGCGATAGATGCAAACCCGTCAACAAATATCCTATAATATCTAGCTAAACACACGAAACTTCAAATGATTTTGGGAGTTAATGGTCTAGGACAATTATTAATCACCTGTATTTTCATTAGATCGACCTCTATACCCTGACATGAAGTATTCTCACCAATAAAACCAACCGATCTCAATATAATTTCAAACTTACTATATTTAGAAAATAGTTGATACCCCTCTAGGATTTGAAATACTTCCCTCGAATGACCATGTTTTAATCCTTAAATCTTGCAATATACCAAGATATCATCAATAAAGACAATAATACTGAACATCCTATTCATGAGGTCCATAAAAGTTGATGTGACATTAGTTTCACCAAAAGAAATGACTAGGAACTCATAATGACCATAACTTGTTTGGAAAATTGTTTTAGGAATGTAAACACCTCTCACTTAAACTTGGTTATACGCTAACCTCAAACTAATTTTTGAAAAATCACTCGCACCATAAATTTTACTTTAATGCTAGAATGATGATCTCTAAGGGTTATATCTAGCATCTAGTACGGGTTAAGGATTAAATCTCCAAAACCTCAACTCTTGAGTCAATTCCTGTAGTCAATGAGTTCCCATAAGGTTTTCCATAATATGTTCCTAGAGAATCAACTTTGGAATTAATCTCCTACCAGATATCCAACATATCTTCATTTCTCCTTATAGAATTGATCTATTAGAGCTTAAGAAATAGAAAGTGAATTTGAAAGACATTCTAAATAAGGGCTTTATCGATCGTAGTATTTCACCATGGGGTGCACTAGTGTTATTCCTTAAGAAGAATGATGGTTCTCTAAGAATGAGAATTGACAGTATGCAGTATAACAAGAACACAATCAAGAATAAGTATCCCTTTCCTAGGATTGATGACTTGTTCGACCATCATCAGGGTGCTAGAAAATCTCAATAATAGACTTCATATCAGGTTATCATTATCTTAGATTAAGAGATAGTGACATTCTAAATGCATCCTTCAGAAGTTGGTATGGTCATTATGAATTTGTAGTAAGGTAATTTGTGCTAACTGATGCTCCTACAGATTTCATGGATTTAATGAACTAAGTGTTCAAGATGTATCTGTGCTTTTTTTGTTAGTCTTTATTGATAATATACTCATGTATTCTAGTAATGATGAAGAAAATGTGACAAATTTAAGGGTTGTTTTGTGAACTCTCAAAGACTGCCAATTATTCATAAATTTAGCAAATGTGAGTTTCTGTTGCACTTAGTTTCCTTCTTTTGACATATAGTGTCAACTTAAGATTCGAGTTGATTCCCATGAAATTGTTGCACTAAAAAATGCCATATACCTTCATCTCCTATAGATATCAGATTTTTTCATGGTCTAGTAGGTATTACAAAAGGCTCGTGGAAGGATATTGATCCATATCCTATTTATGGATTAAGTTGACCGAGAAAAAGGCCAAGTATCAGTGGTCAGATGATTGTGAGAAAAACATTGAAGAATTAAAAATAAGTTTGACTATAACTCCTATTTTTAATGCCTTAATGGTCAAACAGTTATGTCATATATTGTCATACTTCCACATTCGTCCTAGATTGTGTGTTGATACAGCGAGGTAAGGTTATTTCTTATGCTTCTAGACAACTAAAGGTGCATGCGAAGAAATATCCGACATATGGCCTTGAGCTTGAATCATTTGTGTTTGCACCTATTATTTGGAGACATTACTTGTTTTGTGTTCAAACTGCAACATTTAGGCCTACGACAACACTCAATATGGACTACGTTTGTAAAGTGTTGCCTAAAATATTTTTGATTGAAGTGTTGCTCATTAATTGTATAAGCTACACATTGTAAGTGTTGTTCAAATATGATATAAACGAAAACACCTATTTACATATATGATCACACTTCTAAAATGTCATATTTTTATAATTGAAAAAACAACACCTTATGAGTGTTGACTTAAAATTTTTCACTAAGGTATTGTATTCCCTCCAATATTTTTAACTCTCCCTCCCATTTTTATTGGCCAAAAAAATAAACCTTAATAAAATAATAAAAGAACACCTTATCTTTCTCAGCTTTCCTGTTTGACACCTTCAATGAACATGGAATTCAACGAAGAAAAAGATGAGCACGACGAACAACTTTCTTGACTGAACAAAGTGAAGAGCTGGTGAAGAGAAGTGAAGAGTTGAGAATCAAATAGCTGAGCACACTCTTTTTCTTCTGCGATTTGTGAGAACAACAACCTGAAGAGTTGAAGTCATCGAAGAACTCAGCTGAAGAGTTGAAGATTTGAAGTCATTCATAGTTAAAGTCATCTCTCTGATAATGATTTCTTGAAGAGTAATTCAATTCTCTTTTCCGATGACTATTTCGTCAAGTAAGTACTAAAACTGTATTCATGTTAGTTGAACTAGTTATTTCTTTGTTTTGTATTTTGTGAAGAACTGGTTGTTTCCAAGATGATGAAATGAAGTTAAATAGTCTCTCTGTCATGATTTTCCGTCAAATTGCTCACTCAAGAAAAGGATTTCAGACTGCTTTTGATGGAATAGGGTTTAGCAGGTAACAACTTCTATTTTGAAAGTCTAAATTTTAGCTTTAGGGTTTGGATTCGTGTTTTTATGCAATATTTGGGAGTGTGGCTAGTATTATATTTTCATTGGTTGATTTTTGGCAGTGTAGCTCGTATTAGCCTTCCTATATAAACCTTTTTTCATTGTTGGGGTTGGAAAAAGGTTGGGGTTATTTGAGAAAAAACATTTAGAGAAGCTGAACGAAATTGTTAAATATATATATATATATATATATATATATATATATATATAAGCATATTAAAGGAAAAAAGAGTTCAATTTTGATAACAATATCAAATTTTCTAATTCGTTCCGCAGATCAGCTTTTCGATGATTTGTTTGAGTCCGAGATTTTGCCCGGAATTCTCATGTGTCATTAGTGTTTGACTTTCGTGGTGAAGATCGTTTCCCTACTCATCTCTTTCCAGTTCAGTGCCCGCAGAAAGGTAAAGTTGTTTTCCTCATAGTACTCTTTTTGTCTCTCTTTCTACTTTAAGATTTATATTGTGATCGTTGGTGTAATATTTCTTCAATGATTCAAGACTTTGTATTCACAGTTCTTATTCTCCTACTTGTCATTCAAAGTTTTTTTCTGTTGTTTTTTTCTCGATCGTCTCTTAGAATGTCGTTTAACTTGGCTTAAGAAAATTAGAAATTCAATGTTTACAAGCCGCATAAATTAATAGACGTAGATGACTAAACAATAAAAGGTTAGAGATATAGACTCCTTTAAGAGAGAGCAACTAGGATATACAATCCATGATCTCAGACTTCAGATCACAAATATGCACATTACAATGCTGAGGTATTAAAAGATAGATGGTTAATTGAAAACAGTGAGTTAAGAAGAAATAAACAAATGATTCAGATAATAAATGCTGACTCTGGATTATTCTATTATTTAAGGGTTGAAGTCTAAATGTTTGCTTTTTTCGTTGTATCTTAATCATTTTTGCTAGCCGATCGTTTCAGTAGGATCAGTTTTATAGTCCTTAAAGTTTTTTCATTCCAATTCTTCCTTCATTCTTGTTAATTGTCTATGCAATTGCCTGGAGGAAGCATCTAAAGAAAAAAGAAACATGTGAGCCTGATGCTTAGAGAGACTAGATGTCATCTTCTAGGCTTGATCCGAATAAGCACCTAAATTATATTATAAAGTGTATAATTTCATAATCCCAGTCTGCATATGTTGCATCTATTGGAAATGCCAAGGTATAGTATGATTTTCTAAAAAATAAATATCCTAATCAATGTTCATTATCATATTATACAATCAGTTTTGGTTATATTTACACACTTATCTTTCTTTTTATTCTTTGATCAAATTTTTAACCCAAACAACTTGTGCAGTAATTGAAGAAAAACTCTTATATTATATATTCTTCAGCTGAACTTCTTAAAACTGCGGAACACATGTTCCCAACAATTGTCTTAGGTAGATGTTGTGAGCTTGAATTGGAAATGAATGTGAAAGTACAAACTTATATACTAGCTACACTAACTGACCTACTTGTTCACATCTGTAACAAACTCATGTCAACATCTTTAGCTGCTTAGTATTTCGAGATTTTTGGTAGTCTTGAAGCACTCAAGTGTAGGACAGTAATATTTTCCTGTGTGGTTAATTCTAAGGTAACTTTAGGTCCCGGATATGTTGCCTCTCAATATTGAACTGATCATTTGACAAGTTCACAATATCAAGAAATTAGACTAACTCTGTCAATATTTCAAAATACACTGACTGAACTATGCTACTTTCGACCCTGAAGTTTACCTCCATTTTGAGTACATAGATCATGTTTGTTATTGATCGTTCCATTTCAAAGTTCCCTTTTGATAGGTAAACCTTATTTTCCTTTCAAGTTCATAGTTTAATTTGTTTTGCAGGTTCGTTTTCCCATGATTTGTTTGAGTTTGAGATTTTGCCTGAAATTCTCATATGTCGTTATTGTTCGAGTATTGCAGTAAAGATCGTCTCCTTGCTCTTCATTTTCCTGTTCACTTCTCGAAGAAAACTAATGTCATTTTCCTCATAGTACTCTTTTTGCATGTACATCTATTTTAAGAGTGATATTGTGATTTTAAGAAAGTTGTTCTGATGAGTTTGTATCTTTTTATTTGATTTATCTTTGTGTTAATGTTGATTCAATATGAGATATGTTTCTTAATTAGTTATTTTTGAGGATTTGATGCTTTAAATATTCGAGAATTTGTTCTTTTAGTTGTTATTCCCCTCCTTGTCATTCAATGTTTTATTTTGTTGTTTCTCTTCATGATCTTGCTCTTGGAAGTTTGAAGTAATGTCCTATAAAATGTAGTATATGTATTTCATTAAAAGTAGACTCACTCTATTAGATTAACAGTGCAGATTAATCTAGAGAAACTGAAATTGTTAGATGAACAATTCATATGAGTATTAAAAGTACATTGAGTTTTGGGTTTTATGAGAAATTTGTGAATGAGTATGAATTTGTGGAGGAAGTGGGTTGTTGCGAATTTGGGTATACTTGTTTAGTATTAAGTTCTCCAATTTGTGTGCAGTGATAAACTCAGCAGTTATCCCTCAATGCGATCCGATCTCACTCTTTCTCTCTTTCAATTCCTCTGCTCTAGTAGCAGTTGAAAATTTTGCATTTTCAGCACTAGCCACTAGTTTGATAGGATATTTTGTTAGCTTCCCGAAACAAGTTGCTAGTTCTCTCCATTTAATCTATGTCCATTACATAGAAATATGTACTTCAAACATATTTACTTTACCATAATCATGTTTGTTTCTTAAAAATGTTCCTCAAATGGAAATGTTTTCAACCATAATCGTTTTATTTTGACACTTAAAGACTGGAAACTATAGAGGAGAATATGAGACTACCTTTAAAATTAGCCATATACTTAACCTATGTCATTTTCCGATAAAAAATTTCAGAATTCAAACAAAATCGAGAATAAATTATGAGAGAAGCTAGACAATTGAACCTGTTTCTCCGTAGTATTTCTTAACCTTTATTAGTTCATTTAATTAAGTCTATCCTATTAATTTAATTTCATTCTTTATTCTGTCTATCCTATTAATTTTCTTATTTTTTCTTGGTAGTATAATTAACATTCAAAAACATTTGTGGGGGATTCAAGGTTTGAATTCGACTAGAACAAGTACCATGATTCGGTAAGAAACTTTTATCATCTCGTAAAGACTGATTCTGATAACTTACTTATGAACTTCAAAATATATTTGTGAAGTAGTAAATGATATAATGATTGTCACTGAAAGATCAAATATTGATATCTTCTTCTAGGAATTCAAATATCCCATCCAAGGATTGGATGGATTTAGCAAGGTACAACAGAGAGTATATTGATGGTGATGAATCATTCCTAGATTTTTCTTATGCTTATAGAGATCCTCAAGGAGAGGAGATTCAGTGTCCATGTGCAAAATATTGTAATATTTGTTGAACTCGAAGGAATGTAGTGTATGATTATCTAGTAGCCTATGGATTTGTTAAAGGCTATACCAGATGGATTAATCATATGGAATGAGATATCAGTTTTAATGTTGATGATGACATGGATTGCTCGCGTGATGATATTGATGGGTTATTGAATGATCAATTTAGAGATGTTGGATAGGATCAAGGAATTTATGATGATCCAAACAAATATTCCAATAAATTATATAACTTAGTTGAAGAGGCAAGCCATGAATTATATCCTTCTTGTATTACAGGATTCTCTAAATTATCATTCACATTTCATTTACATTTGTTGAAGTGTCTACATGGATGGAGCAATGAGTCATTCACTTATCTTTAGAGTTATTAAAAAAGGTCATTTCCGAGTAGAATATTCATCCATCTTATAATAAAACCAAGTCTAGGGTTAAGAATCTTGGTCTTGATTATGACAAAATTGATCCATGTCCCAATGATTGCATGTTGGTCAGGAATGATCATAAGGATGTTGAATTTTGTCATACTTGTGGATCTTCACGATATATTGATTCTCCTGAAGTTGATAGTGAGCTTGAGCATTCGAAAAAACAACATTGAGTGGACAAAGACATTGAGACACTTTCCATTAATTCCTAGACTCAGAATGCTACTTACGTTCTCAAAGACGGCAGATTCTTTGAGGTGTCATGAGGAGGAGCATTCCAAATATGGAAAGTTAAGACATCAAGCTGATTGTCTAGCATGGAAATATTATGATAGGTTGCATCCAGATTTTGCACTAGATTGTCGCAATGTGAGACTTTGTTTGTCAAGTGATGGATAACATCCATTTCGAACCATGAGTATATCACATAGCACATGGCCAATTATTTTGATGGTGTATAACTTTACATCTTGGATGTGCATGAAATCTGAATATTTTATACATTCTTTACTTATACCTGGGCCGAGATCACATGGAAATGACATTGATATTTACTTACAACCATTGATAGAAGTGTAAAAGTCATTGTGGTATTTTGAGGTTGAAACATATGATGTTTAAGGAAATCAAACTTTTCAAATGCCGGTAGCTCTTATGTGGACTATGAATGCCTTTCCATCATATGCTATATTATGTTGTTGGAGTACAAATGTAATGTTTTCTTGCCCTTTTTGTAACTATGACACTAATTCTCGCTATCTTAAACATAATTGGAAAATATGTTATATGTCATCCTGTTTTTCTACCCATGGATTATCCATAGAGATCTAACAAAAGATCTTTCAATGATAAAACTGAATTCACGCCTCCTCCACCCTTTTTTAAAAGAACCAATGTGTTTAATAACTTACAGGACGTTTAAATTGTGTTTGGAAAGAAGGGAAAGAGATCAAATGATGGCCCATGGAAAAAAAGGTCAATTTTTAAATTACCTTATTAGAAGCACAATTTGTTACGTCATAACCATGATGTAATGCACATAGAGAAGAACATAGTTGATAGCATACTTGGAGCTCTTTTGGATATTTTTGGCAAAAGAAAGGATCATGCAAAAGAACGATATGATTTGAAAGATATGGGAATCAGAAAGAACCTTCATCCAAAAGATATTAAAGACAGTAAGAGAACAAAGTTTTCAAAAGCATGCTTGTCAATGACAAATGGAGAGAACTCAATTTTTGTGGAGTTTTAAAGATAGCCAAGCTACCTGATGGTAGTGCCTCAAATATATCTAGGTTTGTGCACATGTATGAATGAAGATTTTCTAATTACAAAACACATGATGCTCTTTTGATGTTACATTACTTGCTTCCAATACCAATCAAAGGCATTCTTCGTGATCATGTGGATATTTCGTTGATTCGTGTTTCTTCCTTGTTCCGTCGTTTGTATCAAAAAGTAATCACACTGGAGTAATTGGATTGATTAGAAGTTGAGATCATAGAAACAATTAATCTGTATGAATGAATTTTTCCTCCTTCATTTTTTGATATAATGATTCATTTGCCTATTCATTCAGACAATGAAGTGATATTAGGAGGTCCATTTCAAAATCGATGGATGTATTCAACTAAAAGAGAAATGGGTAAATTCAAATCATATATTCGCAACAGAAGTTTTCCAGAAGGTTGCATACAAGATAAACGAGGGGGAATAGATTGTATGAATTTATTCTCTAAATATCTGCATAAGGGTGTGCATACCGGATTTAACGTATGAGCCAAAAACAATGATGAATGTGACTCAAACGATTTAGAAAATTTTGATTTTGTTTCCTAACAAAGGCATTCCATTAGGAGCAAAGAAGGCTAATCCAATCATTTTATATGAAAAATCAGTAAGTCAGGCGCATGCATACTTATTGGGAAATTGTGACGAGGTTCAAGAATATATTAGCTAGGTACCTTAATTTGTATGTAGTATTGTTTTTGTATAATTAGTTTTTCACTTATTTTTGTTATAATTTTGACAAAAAAAATGCATACTGTATAGAGAGCATGAACAAGAGGTTAATAACGAGCCACAAAGATCTAAATGGAGCAAGGCCAGGAATCACTTTCAAAACTTCTCTCAACGGTTTGAAACACGTGTTTTGCAAGAGGATGTGCCTGATTTTCTAAAACAATTGTCTAGAGGACCAAATTCAGTTGCAAAAAGATATTCTGGGTATCTAATCAATGGATATAGGTTCCATGTAAAGTAACTACAACCTTTGCAAGCTCAAAGGATAAAAATCCGATTGCTAAAGATTTGACTTATTATGGAAGAATTGTTGATATTGTTGAATTAGACTATTCTGGTCATTGTAAGGTTGTTCTATTTAAGTGATATTGGTATGATGTTGAAAATTATGCTTATGATCTTACTTATGTCCATTTTAACAAGAGATGCTCTCAGGAAGAGCTTTTTGTGCTTTGATTTCAAGTACCCTAATGCTTTTATATGCAAGATCCATATGATCAAGATAAACATTATGTTATGAAGAGTGTCCGAGAGACTTGTTTAACATGGGTGATGAAGTTGAATCTAATCTTCCACAAAGTTATGAAAACGAGCCATATGAACATTTGATGGGACCATCTATACAAAAAGATATTGGTGAAGTAGTGTTAACAAGGACTAATGTGCCAGAAAAAATTATTAATGGTCCTTCAAAATATTTTTTAATCAACAACATGTAGTAGAGTCTGAAGAGGAGTTTGAAGATGAGTCTATAGAGGAGTCTAAAGATGAGTTGGAAGAGTAGTTTGAATACGAGTCGGAAAATGAGTATGGAGATGAGTCTGAAGATGATCTTGAAGAAGAGTTTGAAGATGACGCACCGTGAGTGTCATTATTTTTGTGATGATTATATAGTGGTCGCTTACTGTTTTGCAATTTAATTATTTTTTTCCTACAAACACTTTAAGATATCTAATATTTGGAATTGAAGATTAGATCTCTTCAATGTTTAAGTATTATGTTGTCTTTTTTTGTATGCCTAATTGATGTTTGGTCAAAAATTTCTGTTAGAATCTTGTCATATTTTTAAATTACTAAGGAACCCGTTGGCGTACCAGAATATTTTTTATTTGGCTATTATTTATTTAAATTCTTATGTGTTTCTATTTATTTCCAGGCAGTGGGCATTACATGCAGAACACTGAACTCTACAGTTTGAAGTTGCTCCTTGTTGTTTATGTCTCGAGTTTCTCACTCCGAGGGAGGTACATCTCTTTACTTATAATTTTTCCTTATTTGTGAGAACAAGAGGTGTTGTGCGTTGTTGTGACTGAAATAAAGAGCTGCTAAATTAGTATCAGTTTCTAAGTTTATATGAATGTATCCATTTTTTAAAAGTTAATTGAGTGCCCTTATAGTTTGTTCAAGATGAATGACTTATATTAAATGGATGTAATGTGCAATAGTAACATTCTGGAAAATCATATGTCCAATGAAGAGCCATTATACCCTAAGATTATCCTATTAGGGGTACATATGCACCCCAATGCCCAATATTGAGAAATATTGGGCATCAAATAGAAAAATTGGCTAAGATATATTAGCTAATTTTCTATATACGAATAATTAAATATACTTTTTGGACGTTCATACCGCAATCCAAGATTGTTGTTCAATAAATGTACCTTCAATGAAGACCCTAAACTAAAATTCTTTTTACTTTAACTCACAAAAAGGTATGAGGCATCCAAGTGTCAAGCCTAGATACCATGTCATATGATCAATTAAAATGATAATGTAGAGTAAGCAGTGCCATAGGACATAGTGAGGATCCTTGGGACAATAAGTAAATATTGCAAAAGGAACTATGAATAATAGTTAGTTAGGAAAGTACAACCAACCCATGTGCAAGACATGTGAAGAACCACCAAAGGAGGGGACCACGCACACCGAATTCGGTTATGGTAGTTGAAGGTACATATAGTGCATAAGGGACCTCTCTATGGGGTATAACTTCATATCCAATTTTAGACTCGAACCTACTTCCCCCAAATATCTAACTAACCTAGGACTAACCAAAATGGACCAATTAGTGCACTCGACAATCTAGGACCAAAACTGGGTTGACACTAACCTAGTACTAGTTAAAGAGACAACCTAGTACCTAACCTTAGATGGTTCAAAGAGTTAGTTAAGGTCCTAAAAACTTAAGGATACTTTAGTAAGTACCCTAGGATAATTAATTAATTAATTTACCATCTTAATTAATTAATATAAAGGTTGAAAATGGAAATCACAAAGAAGTTTCAAGATTTTGGTTAAAACAAGAAAAAGACAACATACTACCTAACCTAGGATGGTTCAAAGGATTGGTTATGGTCCTAACGAATTAATGGTATTTTAGTAATTACCTTAGGTAAACTAATTAATTTAATTTAGAAATTTTATTAATTAGTTTAAATGATCAAAAGGAAATTCTTACACTAACCTAGTACAACTCAAAGTACATCCTTGTACTTAACCTAGGATGGTCTAAAAGGGTCAATTTTGTTTCCAATGACTTAGGGGTACTTTAGTACTTAACTTAGGTACCTAAATTGATTAAGTTAAGGATTTAATTAATTAATATAATGTAAAAATGTTGACCAAAACCATAGTCAACACCAATTTCCTGATTTGACTAAGTGTTATGTTCTCCTATGCTTATTAGTTTATTAAATTAAAATATTAAACATAGGCTTTATAATTCGATATCAGTTATTAAACCTAAAAATCATGTTCAAACTCATAGAAAAGGCGACGCAAAAAAAAAGCAAGCAACGAACGAAAGAAAAACAGAAAAAGTTAGTCGAATTCTCTAAGGCGATTTCAAGGTTTTGTTTAAGGTGGTATTCATATATGAAGTTCTACATAAGGTATGGTTTTATATCATGGACTTTTTTATACAAGAGAACTTTCTTTCAAATGATTCAAAGATCTTGAAAACTAGGGTTGTTTTCTGTCATTCTTGTCGATCTCCTTTACCTAGTATCCTTGTTACGATTTCAATGTTGAATAGTTAGAAATCATGTTTTTGTTATGTGGTTCTGGCTGATATTAATGTTTATTTGATTAAATAATGATTGAATGAATCTATTACTTGGACTCGTTTGATGCTAAGTGTTATTGTGTGGATTAAAAGAATGATACTTTGTTAAAGATATGTCCGAAATTGTTATGTATGAAGATGTTATTGTATGTTGTTCATTCTTACTATCAATATGATGTAATAAAGATGATATATTTATCAAAGGCTAATATTATGTTGTCTAAGATGTTTAATAAAACATTATGCGTAATGTTATGTTATAAGGTTAGCTAAAATGGATATCCGCAAAATCATAATTTGAGTGAATATTTGCCTTATGTATATAAAATGGCTAACAAAAACATTTTTCAAAACTTAAATGGGAATTGTCTATAATGTTATCTCTAAATAAGTAAAAGACTCTCTAATGTATAATGTATAAAAACTTAAGCATGTTGCACATGAAAATTGGCTTATGCCAACAAATATGGTTATGAAATCTATGCCCAATATTTATGCCAATACTAATCGTATGTAAATAATATGGCTAACAAAAACATTGTTCAAAATTTAAATGGGAATGGATATAATTTTATCTCTAAGTAAGTAAAAGATTGCCTAATGTATAATCTATAAAAACTTAAGCATGTTGCACATGAAAATTGGCTTATGCCAACAAATATGGTTATGAAATCTGTGCCCAATTGTTTATGTCAATACTAATCGTATGCCAATAAAATGACTATCGCTACATTTTCTAAAAGTGATGTATATAAATGACTATAATATTATGTTAAAATAATTAAGAGATTTGCTAATGGTTCATACGTATTAAATTTAAATATGAACATACGTAGAATTGGCATATGCCACCAAAAATGATTATGTAGTTTAATATTAAAAGGTTGAGGCCCATACAAATCATATGACAATCTTGTGTAGATAGAGTATCAAATTATAATATAAGCACTTATAAACTAATTCAATGAACCCATAATCAAGGGTATGCTACTCATTGGGACAACTCCTAACATGCTTTAAAAGAATGACATATGAACTCATTAAACCCACTGAATTAAGTGTTCATTGTCCATAAACGATGATATGAATCTACTACACTAAAGTAAGTAAGTTACGTGAGTTATAACATAATTAAAGGGGCATAAAGTAAGTAAGTAACCAGAATGGGGTGTTAAAGGAAGTGAGACAAGTCTCACTTACACCTAAGCTACTATGTTTAAAGAATACTTACATACGAAGGTGTTAGAGAGTGTGAGAAAGTCTCATTAACAACAAAGGATGATATGTAAGGAAAATTCACATTTCATTAATGTAATGTAAGGATAAATTTCATCAATAGAGTAAGTAAATCCCAACCTATAAGCAAGCCTCCATAATGCTTGAGTCAATACTAGAAGATAAAGAAGAAATCAACATTCACGTAAAAGAGATGAGTAATTATAAAAATTAAATGTGCTAATGATAATGAATGTGGAGACAATATTATAAGAGGCTAATCTGAAAGATGAGAGCAATCTCAAATGAGCCTAAGTAAATGTTACCAAAACGTACTCACCTATGAGAGTGCAAAGCTAATGGAGAGACCAGTCTCTACACTCTAATGAAAGTAATAAGACTGGTGTATACTTAATACTAATTATGAGATGAGAAATCATCTATTGAGATATGATGTCCTCATACTAGAAGCAAGCTTCCATGACTTATGAGTAGAATCAAATGGAACTTTATACTGAGCATTGATAGGCTTCATATGAGCGGTGATGCCTTCTTTCAGGAAGGGACGAGGTTCACCTATCTCTCATGAGATGAGACTGTTTGGCATGCAATGTATGGGTCTCCTTATATCTCCTAGTCTTCGAACCAATGCTGCCAATATAAGGATCTGGCGGGGTTCAATTCCTATGTATGCCAGCATGTTTTTGGTCACTTTTGCCAGTGATTCCACCTATTTTTTGTGTGGTGTAGACACTTGATTTAATGATGCTCATAGGATTTATGTTGGTTAGGGTTGTATTTCCTCAATGTATGAAAGATAATAAAATGAACGATATCGAAGGTGTTAGTGCAAGACAATCAGGAGGTGAAATCAGATTCAGGTAATGACATTAGGTGATTCTTGGTCATTGCACTTCATGATACCGATGAGAGTCTTAAACTTCATCCTAGGTATACCGGTTTCTTACATCAGCCTACGAATGAATTGAATGAATAGTGTGAAGTACGAATGAACAAATGAAGTAGAGTCTGTGTTTGCTAAAGAAGACCTTCGGGTTGAGGACCCATATGTTGGGTCCTCACTTGAGATATCTTATGATATTCAACGATTTCAAAGTCTCATGTATATGAAATGTATAATATATAAAACATTGAAGTAATGAAATTAATGGCATGACCAATAGAGAATTGCTTATGAAAGGTAATAAATATATAGTGTAAAGAATGACTCACTATAAGGTAGGGAAATCATTCCTTAGTCCTTCGATTACATCCATCTATTCATTATGGGTATTGGACTACAATAAATCATTTCACATTTAATAAAAACATAGCTACAAAGGAGTTATTGAACTACACCATAACAAGAAGAAAAAAACTGAAAAACAATCTAAGTGTACAAAGAGAATCTCTCGGCCTAAGAGGATCAAAATCTCAAATGTTCACCAGAGTTGTTATATAATTATGTTGATGAT
This sequence comes from Solanum lycopersicum, assembly GCF_036512215.1. Taxonomy (NCBI): domain Eukaryota; kingdom Viridiplantae; phylum Streptophyta; class Magnoliopsida; order Solanales; family Solanaceae; genus Solanum; species Solanum lycopersicum. Next base: position 32,761,773 of record NC_090810.1, on the reverse strand, counting down.
ACTAATATATTGTAATCATATATAAAATGAGTTCCGTGCTTTGAATGCTTTAAAACACATCATATTCATACCACAATTCACATCCATTGAATTGAGAAAGTCTAGTGACTAGACTTTCCTTAAATAGCATGTCGTTTAGGAAGAGATTTCATTGATGATGCATAGCTTTATGTGTATGTGTTCATACACCCATACTTAGTACGAGTGGTTTAATACCCCCCTACTATTTACTATTTTTATAAGTACAGGTGAGATGACAGGGTGACAACACTTTCAGCGGTTTGGACTTCAGCGTTTCTCAAAACCATTTGTAGGTCCTCATGATTTCGAGGATGCTAGAGACTTAGTCTAGCCTTAGTGTTTAGACATAGCTAGTGGTTGTTGTCCCTAGCGTTTCTTTTGCACCTTCATTTCAAAGCTTTGTAATAAGGCCATGTTTGGCGAATTATTTATGATATATTCATCTTCATTTTCGAATTGATTCTTTATATTAGATGGTTGTCCTCTTATGTTGAACTTAGAATATGATGTATCTAGTTAATATTTATATGAAGTCTATGTAGAGTTCATACATATAAAAAGTTCTAAATTTTCTGCAAATTTAACAAGATGAATGTGATGAATGTAAGATGAGGCTTGTCAGTGACCTCTGAGAGGTCAACGACGCCGATTGCTATCCGGATTCCACAATCCGGGTCGTGAAAGCAATTGACTGTGGGAATACTTTGTTGGATGTAATGTGCAAATCAATGTAAGTAGCTGTTAGAACTTTTTTATATTTGAAATTTTGAAGAATAGTGGTCCGTCATATGCTTGGATATGATCTAGCACAGCAAGGAACAAGAAATAAAATGGAATTATTAGTTGAAATACATCTAATATGTGTGCCGACTACCATATTTTTCACTACCCTGCTGGTCAAAACGAATATAAAAACACTTGTGTCATTTATTTTTTATTCCTTACATAACTTATCACTATTATACTAATATATAGGAATTTCAACTCCCTTACTCAAATTGTATACCAAGTAAGATTCTTTCCTTAACTTTAAGATTTACAATTCAGAAATTTTTTAATATATCACAAAACATACTTGCAGTTCATATGTAAGTAGACCAAAGGCATTTTGAATAAAATTTACCATCAGAAAGAAGTACTTACGTTTTCATTTTAATAGGCTTCAGATTTTGAATAGGAACATGTACATTATAAAGCCATGATAGGCTGCCGCAATTTTAAAAAGGTCTAGGCAACATAAATTTATAGTATTTCAATTCGGAGTAATACCACTGGCTTCTCAGCTAAAAGTTCAGATCCAGAAGTTATCTTTATTAGAGGATTGTACAAAATATTATGTAGTGTATGTTGTAAAGTTCCTTTATCAGTGTGGTTTAACATATGTTTACTTCATCAATAGAATTCCAAATAGTGTTGCCTATAGTAATCTATTATCATTATATCAAAGTTATATTGCTTCTACCTTTTTAACTTAAAGATGCTTATTATTTTGTAGGTTTACTGACTACAGGGAAAGAAATCAAAGAGTTTAAATCAAAACGAGAAGAAAGAACCAATCAGCAATATTAACGAAGAAGGGTTGGAATCCAAACAAAGATCAATGTCCATTGAAGAATCTAGATATGCTATACATATCAAGTGCTGAATTTGTCAACACATTTCAGGTTAAAAGAGAACATGTTGCAAACGAACGCAATAAAAAAGATTAAAAAGAGAACGCCTCAATAGCGCATGAAAGAAAGAATTCTGAGGATTTCATCAAACCACAAGGAAAGAGTAATTTGTACCCAAAAAAATTACAGATTCAATAATCTTCTAGGGAAGAACTTAGTACTTCACATGTGATTGCAGGGAAAGGACATAATAAATCGAGGTTGATTCAGGCTGGAGAGTCCATTAAAGTGAAGGGACTTAAACTTCCTATGCAGAACTTTGGGTTCCAATGTCGTACAAGGAAGGTGTTACTGATTGTGTACATATGACTGCAACAACATTAGGTAATGAACAGAAACAATATGATAATTAGGATCTACTAATGTTCAAATAGGTGAAGAGGAAGTTGGTCCTGCCGCCCACAACTGTTGATAAGTTTCTGAGAAAAAAACAACAAGATGATGTTGATAAGGATCTTCCAAACATAAAACAAGTAATGAAAAAGTCAGTCATACTAGGTACTATTATTGATCAGGTCATAAAACAACATGGGATAGTCATAGGTGATTACAGAAAACATGTAAACCACATAAAAGAGGATGTCGAGTGTGTGCATACTCCTAATTCTATTCATGACCTAATAAAGGATTGGATAATCTAGAGGATCAAGAAAAAATCGACAAGGATGAGTGTGCTATAAACAAGGAAGATGACATTTATTGTAGTGCAAAATTTATGCTTTTAATCTTGTAAGATTTATTAATCATTATAAAAGAAAAATCTTAACTCGTTGTTGTTATATCAATCTAGGTTAATCAAAGCAAAAAATGTTTCGAGGAAAACCAGCATGTAAGAATATTCATGCAAGAAATTTTGAAGAAAAGGAGGAGGTGATAGTTTAATATTCTTACATGTTTAATCAACAAGCTGAACTTCAAAATAGTCAAAATTCCGGAAAATAATTGATAATGCCTTCATGGCAGTGTTTGGAAAAGAACAGCCTGGATGACTTAGGTGCTATGGAAAATTAGTTACAACAAGTTCTCTGAAAGAAGATGAGGAAATTAACACGATAAAACAAAAACATGCTAACGAAATAAGTTCTGTGAAGGAAGAAATCAATGAAAAAATGAATGAAAAGAAAGATGAAATGCGCCGTTTTTTAGTCATTTATTGTAAAACAACCGTGGGTTAAATGTTCAAGATATACAAGGGGTTGTTGGATCTAACCTTGTTTCACCTGTTGATGCAAGTAGCGCACAAGCTTTAAGAGTCTAGCATATTCCAAATTCTTTAGGGTCAACTCATGATTCAATTCTTCAAAATGTTTTTTTTTGTTCTTTAGTCTTTCTCTCTCTCTGTCTCTCTTCCTAATTGAAGTATCAAATTATGAAGATAATTTTCTTAATCTTCTTGGTTGTTGGTTGATCTTGCACAACAAGATCATTATAGTTAATTTGTGTGTGCAGTTGTGGTTGATTTGTGTGTGTAGTTGTGGCTACAACTTCATTGTTAGAATCTTTTGTGTGCAGGTATAAAATCATTGTACATGTTTTAGAATCAGTTTATATAGTGATGGAAATCTGGATATTGTTGATAAAACAACATCTTGTAAATTCTATTAGAAAAAGTTTCAGGATTTTTTAACACAACATCTAGTGCAACTTTTCTTTGTTAAGATACAATGGATAACTATATTACATGTATACATATCCTTATGTTTATACAACTGCAACCTATATAACTTTCTTATAATGGCTCTTTTTGATAAATTTTACATAGAGGTCTATCCTGCTTGAGTCACACTCAAGAAGGAAAGCATTTCAACCTTCTTCTGACATGCTCTTCACAAATTTCACTAGATTCTGCCAATTTTCTTAGTCAAACAACCGTTTGTTCATTCGCAAGAATGTAAAAGCACTCAATCCATTACCAGAATCTCACATGTTTTTTGCCAAAAATTGAGAAAATGCTCATCCATCATACCTTTTATATAAAATTTTCTCATGCAAGTTCTGCATGAGAAATTCGGGCAATTTACCTTGAAGTAGTGGTAGCAGGGGCAATAAGGTTATGCCGATTGTTAGTGTGATCAATCTCATGTTGAGCATAAGTCAAGTTCTGGTAACCCCTTCCTGCAAGTTAGTGGTTTTCTCCTTACACCCCCCATCTTTACCTCCATTAACTTCACTAGTAAGACAAACACCAACATCAATAACATGGGGGTGAGTGGGTATTGGAACATCGAGTCCATACCTATGATCTTTTTATTTTTGTTGGTTTTGACTTGTTCTCTTTGCATAGTTAATTTATTTTGAGTGTCTAATAGAGATGAGTCATTTTTTTACTCTGGAAATAGTTGCGTTTCATGATCTGTTGCAATTCTACTATTGTCTTCCATAGCAGTATCCTTGACTGGATGTTCCTTCATATCTATGTTAGTATAAATATTATGTGTGTGAATTGTAGATAGCATACCTGGAAGTGCTGGTTCCTGTTGCATATTGTCATTGATTTCCTTTTGGTGAGGTGAGACAGGTCTCCATATGGTCTTAGCATGATGTTGTTCTTGCTGTCTTGTTTGCTTTCTTTTTTTGGGTCTGCTAGTGCTCTTCATGGTCAGCTGTTTTTGGGTCCTGGTTGGTTTGTCCTACATGTTTTTGGGTCATTGTTGATCTATTATGTTAATTTTTCTATGCGTTTTGTGACACTATGTTTTTCATTAATTAAGTCATACAGTGCACAATTCTTGTTGTTTCATCTATGATTTGGATTACAATCGTTTTATAAACAATGGTGTTTTAAAATGCTGAAGGCAGAAGTCCAGGAAAATACGTGAATGAAGAGAGTAAGTATTGGTGTTGTATGATTATCAGTTTTGTTCTTCTAAAATGTTGAAGCCATGAACTCTGAGAAAGTAAGTATTAGTATTGTTTAATAGTCAGCTTTGCTCTTCTAAAATTGTACAAATATATAAAGTGAATTATACGTGTTGATAGCTTAGCTCTTCTTATACTGAATTATTGGTGTTTTTTAATGCTAACTAATAAAAACTTTTTCAATCTGATTTTTTGGTTTTGATTGATAATTATATTTCATTTTAAATGTCTATAGGGGAATATAGGTGCTAAAAGTTGAAGGATCCCCACAGGATAATTTGATCGCATTGAAACTAAAGTTAATGATCAACGAAGAGTTTTTGAACTATTGAAAATGTTTGAATACTTTTTGAACTATTCACGTATATACATATATTAAAAATAATGCTTTATAAGTATTTGTATGTACACAAGACTATCTTAGTATGTTATATGATTCATTCTCCCTATGTGTGGGGGGGGGATGGTGTACTTCGGTACCTAGACCGTGTTGTGTGCCGAATGTAGATGACGTAAAAAGATAAATTATGGAAGAGGCACATGGTTCCTGATATATTATTCATCCGTATGACACAGAAATGTCTCCTAATCTATAAGAGGGCTATTTGTGGAATAGTTTGAAAAATGATATAGCGCAATTTGTGGATAAATATTCAAATATTAAAGAAGTAAAGGACGAACATCAAAGGCCGAGAGGATTAATTGAAGATATACTTATTCTTACTTGGAAATGGGAAGATAATAATATGGATTTCATGGATAATAATATACCATGAAATCGTCTTTTGGATAATCTTTAATTCTAACACCCAATCGGGCCAATCTATGCATATCTTTCACTAACTCTTTCTTACCAACATCAACTTAGGATACACTACCCATAGACATTTGAATCAAATCATGTGCAACCACATTGGATTTTTTGAGATTGTAAAGAACACTAATATCATAATCTTTCTAAAGCTCTAACCACCTTCATTGTTCGAGATTTAACTCCTTTTGAGTCAACATATATTGGAGACTCTTATGATAGGTGAACACATCCATATGCACTCCATGTAGATATTATCTCCATATCTTTAGAGAAAACACAACGACCAATAATTCAAGATCATGAGTGGGGTAGATCATCTTATGCACCTTATGTTTCCTAGAGGCAAATGCTATCACCTTACCATGTTTCATGAGGAAACATCCCAAACCTACTTGAGAAGAATCACAATATACAACAAACCCTTCGGTACCATCCGGTAAAGTCAATACTGGAGAAGAGGTAAGCCTATTTTTCAAATTTTCAAAACCTCCTTCACAAGCTTCACACCACAAAAACGTAGCTTTCTTTTGGGTTAAGGTTGTCAAAGGATAAGCGTTAGATGAAAAACCCGTCAACAAATTTCCTATAATATCAAGGTAAGCCTAAGAAAATTTTAATTTTTGTTGGATTTAAATATATATGTCAATTATTAACTGCCTCTTTTTTGGTTGGATCAACCTCTATACGTTCACATGAAAAAGAATTTTCCCAATAAAAATTACCTATCTCAACAAATATTCACACTTAATATATTTAGAAAATCGATGATGTTCCTTCAAGACTTGAAATACTTCTCTCAAATAACCCATGTTTTAATCCTTAGCTCTTGGAATATACCAAGATATCATCAATAAAGACAAGTATCCTGAACACCATATTGATGAGGTCCATAAAAGTCTTCGTAATTAGTTAAACCTAAAGACATGAATAGGAAATAATAATCCCCATAACTTGTTTGGAAAATTGTTTTAGGAATGTCAACACCTCACACTCTATGTTTGTGACACCCCGACCTCAAATTAATTTATGAAATTAAACCGCACCATAAGTTTTACCTTAAGGCTAGAATGATGATCTCTAAGAGTTATAACTATCATCTAGTATCGTCTAATGATTGATGCTCCAAACCTCAACTGTTGAGTCAATTCCTGCATTCAATAAGTTCCCAAAAGTTTTTCTAAATGATCTTCATAGAGAATCAACTTTTGAATTTATCTCTTTCAAGATACCCAACCTATATTCGTTCCTCCATATAGAGTAAATCTAGTAGATATTATGTAATTGAAAAAGAAGTTGAAAGACCTTCTAAATAAGGTCTTCGTAGGACCTAGTATTTTATCATAGGGTGCACAAGTGTTATTCGTAAAGAAGAATGATGGTTCTCTAAGAATGAGAATTGACTGTATGTAGTTGAACAAGGTCACAACCATAAATAAGTATCCCGTTCCTAGGATTGATGACTTGTTATTCATCTTTATGTGCTAGTAGTTTCTCAAAGATAGACTTCATAACAGGTTATCATCACCTTTCACTCATAGATAGTGACATTTTAAATACAACATTCAAAAGTCTGTGTGGTCATTATGAATTTATAGTAAGGTCATTTGGACTAACCGATGCTCCAACAAATTTCATGGAGTTGATGAACAGAGTGTTCAAAAAGTATCTGCACTTATTTGTTACGTTTTATTGATAATATCCTCATTTATTCAAGGAATGAGCAAGAACATGTGACACATTTGTGGGTTATTCTACGAACTCTCACAGATTGCTAGTTATTCATGAATTTATCAAATGTAAGTTTTTGTTGCACTCAATTTCTTTCCTTGGATATATAGTGTCGACAAAAGAGATTCAAGCTTATTCCCATAAAATTGATGCATTGAAAAAAATTTATGGACCTACCTCTCCTATAGATATTAGAAGTTTTCTTGGTCTAGTGTGTTATTATAAAAGGTTCGCAGAAGGATTTTTCATTCATAGACTCTTTATGGACTAAGTTGACCGAGAAGAAGTCAAGTATCAGTGGTCACATGATAGTAAGAAAAGCTTTGCAGAATTAAAAACTAGTTTAACTATAGCTCCTACTGAATGGTAAAACGGTTATGTTATATATTGTCATGATTCCACATTTGTCCTAGGTTGTGTGTTGATACAACGAGGTAAAGGTATTGCTTATTCTTCTAGAAAACATAAGGTGCTTGAGAATAACTATCTGACTCATGACCTTAAGCTAGAAACATTTTTGTTTGCACCTATGATTTGGGCACAATACTTGTTTGGTGTTCACGTGGATTGTTTTAGAGACCATAAGATCCTAATCTATGTGTTCACACAGAAAGAATTTAAATCTTCGCCATAGAAGATGGCTAGAGTTTCTCAAAGATAATCTTATGGGTTTGCATTCCCATCCAGGTAGGGAAAATATATTAGCGGATGCTATTAGCATAATATTTATGGGTAGTGTAGAACATGTTGAGGAAGAAAGAAAGGACCTACCAAAGGATTTTGATAGACTTGCTCTCCTAGGACTTTGTATAATCAACATATCAGGTTGTGGTGTAATGGTTGAGAATGGGGAAAAATCTTCATCCCTTGTGGAGGTCAAGGGTAAATAAGATAGTGATCCAGTATTTCCTAAAATAAATGATGCAATCCATCACCAGAGAGTGTAGGTTTTCTCCCAAGGGGGAGATATTGCACATCACTATTAGGCTTTAATATGTGTTTGTAAGGTGGGTAAGTTGAAACAACACATTCTTCAAAAAAACCCATAAGTGAAGTTATTCTATTCTTCCAGGCGCCACTACGATGTATTAGAATCTTCCGAAAGTCTATTGGTGTAATAATAGGAAAGAGATATGGGGCATATTTTGCTAAGTCCCCAAATTACAAACAAGTAAAGGTAGAACATACAAAATTAGGATACATGGAAATAAGAAGATCTTAACATAGACTTAATCAAAGGTATACCTCGTATGCGGGCATCCTGATTCCATTAGAGTGATAATTGATAGAGTTACTAAGTCTACATTCTTTTTGGCAGTCAAGAAAATAAATTCGGTGGAAGAGTATGCCAAGCTATACATTAATGAGATTGTGAGGTTGCGTGGGGTTTATGGGGTTTAGTTTCAATCATCTTAGACAGAGGTCCTATTTGACCTGTCACTTCAGGAAGTCTTTGTAATCAAGTTAACCTTAGCATAATTTCATCCACAAATGGATGTCCAGGTAAGGAATACCATTAAGGCCTTAGATGAAATGTTGAGAGCTTGTGTGATTAATTTCACAAGTAGTTGGCATGATCATCTTCCTCTTATAGAGTTAATCATATTATCATTACCATTCATGCATTTGGATGACCTCTTATGGGACATTGTAAGGACGCAGATGTAGGAATCCTGTTTGTTTGTTTGAATAAGGTTAAGAAGCCTTTATTAAACATGATTTAGTCCATAAAGTTATGGATAATGTGCAACTTGTTAAAGATGGATTTAAGACAACATAGAGTGGCTAAATATCCTATGTAGATATAAGGTGAAGGGTACAAGAGTTCCAAGTCGATGATTATGTTTTCCCGAAATTATTGCCTATGGAAGGGGTGATGATATTTGTAAAGAAGGGGAATCTCATTCACTGATATGTAGGCCCTTAAATTATCATGAAAAGGGTTTGTAAAGTCACTAACGGGTTAGTGTTTCCAACAAAATTCGCAGTAGTGTATCCATTTTTCAAAATTTTTAAAGAAGTGTATGGGTGATCCAACATCTATTATACATTTAGAAAGTTTGGTTGTGAAGGATAGTGTCACTTATGGACAGGTAAAAATTAAAATCCTTGATAATTATGTTTGAAAGTTAAGAAACAAAGAAGTCACTTCAATCAAGGTTTTGTGGAGTAGTCAGACAACAGAGGAAGCAACTTAGAAAGAAGAATAAACATGAAGGCCAACTACCCTGATCTATTTTCTTTAGGTTCAATTCCAATTTGATCTTATAGTTACTCTTACTTTTTTCGGTTATTTATGCTTAAATGCAGTCTTAGTACCATGTTCCTTCAGTTTGCACTATTATTTTCACCGTGTCTGAATGTTCTTAGAACTTTGTTCTACCAGAAATAACCTTCCAATGTTTAGGGTTAGGGATTGCATCCCTCTCCATCCATTTAAGTTAGTTTAGCGTTCATTTGAAGATGAATTTTCCAAAGGGGGAGATATTGTAACCTAGAAAATAACATGTAGGAAACATACCCAAAATAGTGAACCACGGTAGGGTTCACACACCGTGATAGGGTCCAGGGTCTGTTTACCTGTCTATGGTATGTAATTTATTTCCACAAGGCCGAAACATAAGACCCTAAAATCAATCACTAGTCATGTTCAGGATGACGGACCGTGTACCATCCATAAGGACGTGGAAAATTGCATAGATCCCCAAGCCTAATTTAGAGCCACGGGGACCTTAGCGGTCCGTTTTTCTTCACATAGATTATGTGGTGGTTCGCGGAGGCTTAACAAGTATACCACTAGACGTGATCCTTTAGATCTAATCCCAAGTAAGGACCACATGGATTTTCCTAGTCTGTGGTCCTCAATACAGGTCGTGGTATGTGGTTGTGGATAGTCACCAAACACTCATATCACTGGAAATAGTTAGGACTAAGGGGATCTTCATGGTCCAGAGTCTTTCACATAGTCTGAGGAAGTGGCAGTGGTCGCCTTGTCACATTTTTATGTAGGATTTTTTTTTGTCATTTCACCTATTTGGTGGGAACATAAACTACTCTATTTAAATACTAAACTACGTGGCTTTTGTAAATTTAAACCAACAAACAAAACTAGTACATACCATGATAAAATCATTAATCAAAGCATAGAAAAGTAGAAGCGGAAAAGGAGATAGAGGCGAGACCCTCTTAGTTGAAGAACGCCCAAAAATTTGAAGATTTATCTGTGGACATTGTCATAAAGTATGTGAGATTTCACTATTGCTTTCCTTTCACCCATCAGGTAACTAGTTTTTTGTTAGATTCTTAACTCTCTCAAAAACATATAGACCTAGAGTTTTGTGATTGATATATTTATTTGGGTTTAAGCTGTTAGAATGATCCAAATAAAAAATCAATTTATTGCATATATTTTAGAACCCTATCTAAAAAGTTCTTTAGTTCTTTAACTACGCATGCTAGGTCAATATTTATGTTATTTGAGATATGTATGTGTCATTTTTGAATGTGTCATAATTAGTTTTTTAGTGTGTGTTCCCAGTTGAGAAGTCATTTTGAAGTATTTGGTGTACCATAGATATTTAGTCATACCATGTTAATCACTACATATATCGGGATTAAAATAATACCGATTTGGACTAGGTTGATCTGCCCATATAGCTTGAGAACTATGAATCACATAGGGTGTAAGTACCCATGATGGGCTACATTTTAGTGATCATGCTAGCATGACTCTATACCTTTGGCCGGGCATATTTGGTTCTCTTGATGGGGCGTATACATCAAAACCCACATTTAGCTTATGTTGTTTTATTATCAATTATTAGTAGCTCCCACAGTTTATATAAACTCTAGTTCATTGACAATTTCAGTTTAGTCAGTATTGAGTATAAGCTTGTAATAAATTGGTCAATACATTCAGTTTGCTTCGTATTCATTATCTATATCGTGTTGAGATTATGCTCTTGCCTTATTTCTTGTTCAGATTTTTATTATTTCAAATTTACTCCATCCTACATGATCAATAACTTTCATGTACTCATACATACTCTGCTCTACTTCTTTTCATGATGTTGTTTCAGTACCTAGCAGTTAGATCATGCATAGATTGAATCCCGATTATCGGTTTGACAACATCAATGGTGAGATCTCATTCTTTCAGGACTAGTGACATGTTTTTCTTACCATTTTTCTTTTATAGTTTAAGTTTGATAGATCTAGTTGCGGCATGATTTTATATTTTTAATTAAATTTAGAGGCTTATTTCTGACATAGTTAGATCTTTCTTAGTATATAAGTTTTATTTTTCTCTTATACTAAACTTTTTGATTTGATATATTTACATTTACTATATGTGTATTACCCATCATTTAAGATTTATTTATGATTAGCTTTCGCATCAGTTATTGTTGTTCTTTGTATGCTCATGTCAGCTAGTAGGGTTATCTTGGGGTTAGTGGTGACCCTAGGTACCGTGTCCTTGTCTCGGGGGGAGTTGGAGGCGTATTAAAATGATTGATCCATGCACAAATAATTGCATTTAATCTTTTACTGACCGAAATAAAATTCTGACCATGATTTGTTGTGGCAAATGCATTAGATACTTGATTTGAATTACATACTGTAATCCCACAATCTAAGAAATATATTATCTTGTCCATTATTATATAAAATATCACCTCTCTTCCGACTTCATGAATGAGCGTTACTAGGGAATGAAATATTTTTTTGAATATAAGGAATTCAAACTCTTTATTTTTTGACGTAGTGCGTGTGGATTGAATTAAAAAATAATATTGTCATGCACGATTTTTTATGTGCTAACATTCCATTCTCTAGAAGCATAAAACTCACTAAAAGATCAAAGCAATGTTATGTTGGTCATCATGTATTCTTAAGATACTTAGAATAAAAATGTTCGAGAACTTGGTAAGAAAAACCAAGATTAAATATTATTTTCAAAATTAGAAAATTTAAACCGATAGAAAAAATATAATAAGAAATAGATTAAACAATAAAATATTTTTCTCAAAGAAGAAAATCAAGCCTAGTTTATGCAGATTGTCCTCTTATGTAAATTATTCACCTCAAGTGCCCTACGTCAATTTAATACATCCTTCTAGGATAGCAGGATCTTATTGATCTATGGAAAGATACCTATACCCATACCACCGGACCACTCAATGATAGTATAGTACACTTCCAATACTAGATTTAATAGTAGGAAATGTTCAAAAAAATTGGTTCTCTTAAAATGATAGGAAATCTGTCTATTTATAGACAACAAAGATGAGTGATAAAAGGTTCATATTTTTCCTCACTAGAAGTGCCACAACCTTCTGGGAAAGTCACAATCCTTCGAAAACGTTATAACTCTTTATAAGAGTCACACTTGTTCTTTTTCCATTAACAGTGTTTAAAACCCATCAATCCCTCGCACGAATGGGGAATGAATCTAAGACAACGAAATGGATAAGTGTTATATTTTACAAGCAAGAATCAATTTCATCAGCATATATAATGAGCTTTTCGTTTGAAATTTTTGTTGTGAAGATATATCTGCTATACTCGGCTAATCGGTAAGCGTGACATCCTCAAAAAGGTCTAGCATTTTTGCATATATATACAACCAAATGTCACAAATTAAGCCCTTTACCAATTATGGATCTTAAAGTTTTGCCCGTTTCTACCAGGAACATTCCTAGTGGCATAAGTTTATAGATAATAGGCTTTCTATATGATTTTATTTAAGGAGGTATCCTCTCAAACTTATATAGGTGATTTCTTACAAGTGTTTTCCCATAGATACACAATTTTTTCATATCTGCCAAACATAGCAAAACATAAAAAACCATATGCTTTATTAACTCATTAACAAGCCTTATTTTTTATCCTAATTCTTGAAAATAGTATTTTACATGAGAATATTTTATCCTTATCTTGTGGTATCTCCAGTCTGATTGGTTGAGTTACTATAATAATGAAATGTACCAAGCAGTAAACCCATTCCTTTAGATGATCTTTAAGCTTTCTCTCTAGTAAGACCTTTTTTTAAGTGGATTTGACACATTATCCTTTGACCTTATAAATTCAAATGTGATAGTTAGATTTGGGAGTAGTTTTCTAAACGTATTGATGTGGATGATGAGTACCTGAACGTACATCATTAAACGATGTATCGCAAAGTATGCATAATTACATGGAATGCACAAAACAAGCAAGATATATATTAGGTAAACAAAGTATAAAGGTTGAACTACAAAGAATTGAGAAGTATAATTCAACAAGGATATATTGCCTTCTCTTATAGAACTTTGTCAATTATGTGTCGAACAGATTCTTTAAAATTTCAATTAGGCTATACATGTTGCCTAATATTTAGGTGGTTTTATACTTCGTGTCAATCTGCACGATTAGTAGCCACCCTACATGATAAAAGGACCCAACACCCTTAAGAAAAATTGCATATTACTTTTCAATATGGTTACCATAATTATATTAAGTCAAATCATGACAAAATTGATTTTAGAATTTGTTTGTTGTTTATTTGTAGGATCATGACCTCTCCATGTTCTTTTAAATCCCAACTGATAATAGAAGTAAAGTAAAAAGAAAGAGAGCGGTGGAATTTTTTAAAAGATCACGATGAAAGAGATATTTGTCATCTGAGAAGTGGTTTTACATACCTCGTTTTGGTCATCTATGAGTTTCACTTGATTTGGGACTTGTTGGAATTTTCGGACCCTCTTAGGATGGTCTTCTAATTTGTTGAATTCAATTTGGTGCATATGATCGTAAAAATAAGTGGTTTTATCGAGTTCTCATACCACAAGTGTGAAATTATTGTATCCTACAAGCCCTCACTGCAACATTAAAATTATTGGATTTGGAACAGATTTCTATAGAATTTTTGTAATCATATTTTGGCCTATAAGACACTTAGTACTCTTTTCAAGATGAATTTATGTTCTTCATCGAGAGATGGGAATTTATCACTCCAATGCCTTTTTCCATCACTCTATTAGGTTCCTTTGTTTTCGTAAACATAGGAGAAAGATTGAAAAATGTTTAGATTACGTTGTTCCAAATTTAGCCCAAAGAGAGGTTGAATTTAGGAAAAGCATAGTTCATGCGATACACACAGAACTGATGAGAATTTTGTTGGTATGCATAAAAGGTATAATATGCTTTGAAGGATGCAACCTCTTACTTCAATTGTGGGTGGGCATGCATAAAAGGTAGAATATTCATTCAAGGATGGAATCGGATGATTCAATTGTAGGAAGTTAAAAACTTCTATAGACAACCTGACATAATATATATGCTTGATCGCATATGAAACAAAATAGATAGTCATGCAAGAAGAATGGTAGCTTTAACCATATGTAATGACCGAATAGTACCCCCTAGACGTAATCGTTGTCTCCGTCCTCGAAGAGCCCTTAGAATACATCATTGCATCATAGGTAAAATAACTACATAAACTAAAAATTATCTTTGAAGTTAAACGTTGTTTAACATATATCGAAAATATATTACCATTATCTCACACGACCATCCAAACAGAAGAGTACGAGATTTGGCACATAGACTTTACATCATTAAAATATGTTCAATAATAGGATTTACATAATGTCTTTGAAATAGGATATATGAAAATAGAGTTACGCATCTTCATCTTCGGCCTTGATAACCCACCAACTTGGAGTTATCAATTAAAGTTCTTCAAGGAAATAGTGGAATATTAACAATTACATGAAACTACACTTTTTTATAGAAAATAGAATAGAATATGGGTTATGTACAAACCACATGTGCTAAGTATGAAAATATATGCAAGTAAATCACTTAAAATATGCACAAAGGGACAATGTTTTTAAGCATGCCAAATTTTATTTAAAATCATTTGTGCACATTCCACGAACATATACAAGTTCTTGACATAACAATACTAAGACATTTTAAAATGACATGTTTAAGAGTAACATCATATTAAATCCATAAGCAACATATATCAATACATCACAAGACCTTAGTAATAATACAATTCTAGTCAACTAGTGCAATGTATATGTGAAACACATAACCCCACATAAATCATGTAACTAGGAAAATGACCATAAGTATTTCCTTTGCATCATATAACATTATAAGAAGTGCAGTAACCTCATCCATAACAACTTAGACACACCTCATGTATATCAAGTGAAACCAAAATCATATAAAACCATAATTACTGAGGATTAACATTATGCATTTCATTCATAACATGTGTACATAAATAAACCACTCTAAGACTCTCCTAAAGGACAGCTTGTCCAATGAATAAGTAAAGTCTCATACCCTTACCTACACTAAGTACACCACTTAAGTAATCATCGTTACTATTCCTTTTTACGTATATTCATTTAATTTAATTTGGAGAAGCTTCTTAATAACCGACATTTGACCATGTGAGCCAAACAAGGAATCATGTGTCAACTCGTCACATAAAAAGGAGGGCATCCTACCTGCCAAGGCAGTATATGCACATGACAATAGCATGTAGGTGGATTCACTAGATATGTTTCTTATAGGGTCACATAGTTAAGGAATTAGGATATATTTACTTGAAACTCTCTTTATTCAAATTCGGATTATAGTTATCACCTCTTGAGAAAATTTGGTGAACCAGCCTTTCTTTTTGAATGAGACACCTCCCATTATCAAGTCACTCGGTGCTAAGTTAAATTTCCTTTTTTAAGGATATTTAAATCTTCCATAGCATAAATTTATAACATATGTCTTAGGAGTTTAGACCCTCATATAACATTTTCATGGCTCCGAGGTTCTAGGATGACAAAGTCCTTTCATCACAACCCAACATTATGTGAGAACATTACATAATGACATAATAATAAGATGCACATGTGAATCACCTCCAATCAGTTATAATAATACACATATCATTGTTTAACACCCATTATTTTCATAACTTATTTATACATTCATAGTTCAATTGAACAACATTACTAATAATCGACAAACATTATTACAATAATGTGTTCATGACCTTGAAAGTCTTACCGATCGCCTTAGAGAAATACATCCAAGATACGAAAAAAATTCCATGATATTCACCCAACCACTCAACCATCATCATGATCATATAATTTTAAATTATGAAATAACACATGCAATTACATATCCTGTAATCATAAAGAAACCTAATTCACAAGTTAGTGTTACGATAAAAGAGGTATTCATGGGCCTTTCTAAAGAATCGGGTCAAAACCTTAAGTAATACATCAATCCACCAATAAATATACATATATAATACCTAATTTTTTAATTAAGATTAAAAAATCATGTTAGAAAGAAGACCCAAGAAACAGATTAAAATTAGGTTTTGAAAGAACATTGAAATCAAATTCTGAAGAACCTCTTGGGTATAGAAGTACCAAGAGTGAATAGTCGCCATACCTTATAAATTATTTGATATTTTTGAAGAAAATTCTTGATCATGACTCCCTAGAGAAAGATTGACCTTCTCCTTCAATGGGGGATCTTTGGGGTAGTGACAGAAACTATAGAGAAATGTAAGATTTTTGGGTTTTGAGAGTTATGGGGTGGTATACTAGTTTAATGAGTATTTATAACTTTACTAAACCTAAGTTAAATAATGACAACCATTTATTAGTATTAATTAATTAAATAACAAATTTCTCAACTACCCCGATTTATGCCATGTAGAGGTAGTGAAGTTTGGGTGAAATGATAAGACTCGTTGATAACTCATAAACCAGTCTACGAACAATTCTATTCAAACGTGGATTGGAATTGAGGATCCATTTTGGGGACCAACAAGGAGAAGTATATGTATTTACTCAAGACCACCATCGACGGGGCATGAGTCCATTGACGTCTCGTCGATCCTCTTTGTTGTTCCGAGCTGCTTTTTGGAGAAATTTTTGGGTCTATGGTTGGGTACTCTACAAGGTTCTTCAGGTAGTTCTTGGGAAGTTGTATGTGGAAGTTGTGACCTAAACAAGAACTAAGGTGTACCCTGTAAATTTTCAGAAATCTTGACCTTCATACGACTCTTCAAACACCCTACAAAACCTAAAGGCATACTAGTTCACTTTCACTCATCTTCGGACGCATGGTCGTTTCGTGATGTTTAATCTCTAATACTTCCTAATCAAGTTAATTACATTTGTTTAGGCCTTGAAACAACACTTTTACACATTCCACACTAGGTGAGACACTAGCATAGGTCCTTGGATTTCCGAGGTATAGCAATATCCCACCCTTTGGGAACATTCATCTCGAATGACACTTTACACATCTCTTTGGAAACTATGACTCAAGACTAGCAGTCCAAATAAACTTTGACACATAAGGATAAATCAATAGAAAAGGAGGAAACATTCACTCTCTTTCTAAACACAACAAAGCACCATGAACAAGATTCAAACTATGCCAACTATAAATTATGCACACCACTCACAATTTCACTTTTGCTAGGAAGAACATCCTTCTCCTTCCTATATGGCTCCATACATTCAACAAGAAGCGATGCATAGTTGGTCACTTCACACATGAGTAGTTTTACAAGAAATACCACATAACTCACAATACCAAACATGTAATCAACTATCATCAAGTATGAATAACATATAATTCAAGACACATATGAAACATGGATTCATCAAAAGAACATGCATAATGAAGTCACATCATAAGAGTTAAAACTACACTTAAGACCCTTAAAAAACCAAACCTAGTAGAAGTTACTAACCTCAATTTCACTAGAAAAGAAAGGAAAATTTGAGGATATTGGGAGATATACACCTCCTCCCATAAAGGGCCTCAAAGGGTGCCATGGCCATACTCGAATGACAACTGTTATTGTTCGAAAAATCAACCAATGGTATATGGTCATCCCAATTACCCTTGAAGTGAATCACACATTTTCTTAACATATATTCTAAGGTTTGGATGGTTCGTTCAACCAAGCCATCCATTTGAGGATAAAATGCGGTACTTAGTTTTACCTTGGTACCAAGTTCACTTCGGAATGTTTAGCAAAAATGAGAAGTGAATTGAGTGTCCCTATTAGAATGATAGACAAAGGAATTTCGAGCATTCTCACAATCTCTTTAAGATATAAGTTAGCGTATTCCTCCACCGAATAAGTAGTTTTGACGGGGATATCAGATCGATCATGCAGTTAGGGCCAATCAAGCAGAGATCGATTGGCCTGCCAGAGTATCCTCTGATCACTCTCCTCTAGTAATCTTCTTAGAAGATTATAATACTCGCAGGCCTGGGGTCTTTCGTTTCCAAAGAATGTGGATTCGGCATTACATTGATCTCAACCATGCTCGGGAAATCCTTTTCAAGTCTTCTCCAGGAAGATTGACTCGACAAATAAAGCACTGAATTAGCGAACTATTTCAGAATATAGAAACGCCGAAAACGAAGAAGGCCAATTTGCTCTTGAACAGAGTTGGTCTGCTGATAAGAAAATGGAGTTAGATTCAGCCAAGAGTAACCTTGAAAAACTTCTGCTTTACGAAGAAAGACAGAGAATAAGCACCTTGAACCAAATTCAGAACTTGTCTCTGTATGGCAGGAAGCTCTCAATTTATTTCATACATTACTTTCTTCTCAAGGTTCGGTGCTTGAAGATGAGATCCTTGAGACCATCCCCTCTCTAGTCACAGAGGAAGATAATAAGATGCTTACGAGCCCTCGTAATATGGAAGAAGTTTAAAAGGTAATTTTTAGCATGTCGGTGCGCACTAACCCCAAAAAAGGTCTCCCCTATCCTTTAAAGCCATCAGGCTTTCCGGATTCTTTTTATATAGAAAATATTGTTGGGATTTCAAAAACTTCCAGCCGGTCACCTTATTTCTTTGCTGAAGGTGCGATCCCCCGTTCCATCAATGCTACTTTCCTTGCTTTGATTCCTAATATTTTGATCTAGGACTACCTCTATTTAAATCTAAAAAAAAAATTCTCATCTTCTGGATAGAGTATAAAATAAAGTGGTAGGAGATGAAAGCATTGTTATCCAGTGAATTTTGCAAACATGTTCTTTTCTCGATGCCTATACACCTTCTTGCAGGGATTCCAGTTTCAAAGGGAGTTCTTGACCAGTTGGAAAAAATGTTAGCTAACTTTTGGGGAGGCGGTGATGAAGACAAAAGAAAGCTTCACTGGATATTTTTTGATACTATGTGCCTACCTATTCAGGAAGGGGTTTTGGGTCCTCCTACTACAAGACATTTTCAAGAGCTTTCAAAAGCTTTTCGTATGAAGTTTACCTAGTCAATAAGAGGGGGGTACTTTCAATGAGAAGAATATCAGAGAGCCAGGGGTGGAACCAGAAATCAGTGCTAGCTCCATTTCCAATCCGCCATTTTTAGCACTTAAGTATTGGTGGGGTTGCCTAAAAATAGAACGGATTTCACTCCAAGTCCTGACAACCAGGTTTGGAAGCAGCAAACCATAGGGGCTTTCAGATAGGCAGATTTTTTCAACCTATGAACAATAACCCATATGCATTCGTGCACAAGGAAAACCCACAACGAAATCCATATTGATATCTTCTCATATTAATATGAACAATAACCCATATGCATTCTTGAGTTAATTCTCTCTGTCTTTGATTTTCTGCCTTGACATATTTAAAAATAGAACATTTAGCCACAAACTTCGCTATATCCTTCTTAAAAATGTTCCACCAATAGACCTCTTATAGATCACGAGATATTTTTGTGTCATCCAAATGAATGATATATCGTGAACCATATGCCTCTTAAATTTTTTTTCTTTTTGATTCATATACATACAACACACACAAAATTCCTTGGTACCTAAGTACACCGTCCCCTCCTTGGTAGATTGACTCATTCAAATAACAAAGAACCGATTCCTGAAAATCAAAACCTCACAACCACTTCCATGGGTGATATCTTCAAATAGACCAACAACCTACCATAAACTCAAGGTCCCTCTCTCTATGTCGGCATAAGATTTTTTCCAACTTTGGGGCGTCTCCAAATGATCCATTACGAGTCTTACTTTCTCCATAACCTCATAAAATGTTTTGAGACCTATTAGAGCAAACTCACTTACCTCAAACCACCCGATTGGAGATATACACCTCATCCAATAAAATTCTCAAAGGGTGCCATGGGAATACTCGCATGGTAACTATTATTGTAGGAAAATTCAATCAATTGTATATGGTCATCCCAAATGTTATTGAAGTCAAGGAAACATTCCCTCAATATATCTTCTAAGGTTTGGATGGTTCGTTCCGCCAAACCATCCGTTTGTGGATGAAATGTGGTTTTTACTTTAAAATTAGTACCAAGTCCACATTGGAATGTTTTCCTAAAATCATAAGTAAATTGAGTTGCTTTATCCGAAACTATAGACAAGGGAATTCCATGAATACTCAAAATCTCCTTAAGATAAAAGTTAGTGTATTCCTCCTCTGAATAAGTAGCTTCGACTGGATAAAATTTGCTGATTTTTTCAACCTATCAACAATAACCCATATTGAATAATTTTGCCTTCCTGTACAAGGAAAACCCACAACGAAATCTAGATTGATATCTTCCCATTTACAACTAGGGATTGGTATACATTGAGTTAATCCTCTAGGTCTTTGATGTTCATCCTTGACTTGTTTACAATTAAGACATTTAGCCACAAACTCCGCCATATCCTTCTTCAATTTGTTCCACCAATAGACATCTTATAGATCACAAGACATTTTTGTGTAATCTGGAGAAATGATATATCGGAAACCATATGCCTCTTCCATAATTTGTCTTTTTAAGTCATCCACATCTGACACACACAACCATCCCCCCTTGGGAGAATGACTCATTGAACTTATTAAGAATCGAATTCTCCAACTTAATCAGTAGAGGATCAACATGTTACTTGGACTATACCTAAACCACTAAAGACGAGTCAGTATTATGATGAACCATGAAACCCTCTTTTGGAGAATCTTCAAATCTAACACCCAACCGGGTCATTCTATGCACATCTGTCTTTAACTCTTTAGTACCAACATCACCACGGGCAACACTACACATATACATTTTATTCAAAGTATCTGCAACTACATTGGATTTTCTGAGATGGTGAAGGACACTAATATCATAGTCATTCAAAAGCTCTAACCACCTTCATTGTTGGAGATTTAACTCTTTTTGAGTGAACCTAAATTAAAGACTCTTATGATACATGAAAGCATCCATATGAACTCCATATATATAGTGTCCCATATCTTTAAAGAAAACACAACGATCGCTAATTCAAGATCATGAGTTAGGTAGATATTCTCATGTACCTAGAGTTGTCTAGAGGAATATGCTATCACCTTACACTGTTGCATAAGGAAACAACGCAAAAATATACTCGAGAAGCATCACATTACACAACAAACCTTTTGTCACACTCTGGTAAAGTCAATACTGGAGCGGAGGTAGCGTATTTTTCAACTGTTCAAAACCTCTTTCAGAAGCTTTAGACAACGAAAACATAGCTTTATTTTGAATTAAGGTTATCAAAGGAGAAGTTATAGATGCAAACCCTTAAACATATCTACTATAATATCAAGCTAAACCCAAGAAACTTCAAATATTTGTGGGAGTTAAAAGTCTAGGCCAATACTTAACCGCCTCTATTTTCGTTGGATTAACCTTTATACCATCACATGAAATAATCTGACCAAGAAACGAAACCGATATCAATAAAATTTCACACTTACTATATTAAGCAAATAGGTGATGTTCCTTTAGGATTTGAAATACTTCCCTCAAATGACCCATGTTTTAATCCTCGCTCTTGGAATATACCAAGATATCACCAATAAAGGAAATTATCCATAACACCCCACTAATGAGGTCCATAAAAGTCATCTTGGCATTAGTTAAACGATAATACATGAATAGGAGATTGTAATGAACATAAATTGTTCGAAAAGTTGTTTTGGGAATGTCCAAACATCTCACTCTATGTTGGTACCACCCCGACCTCAAATAAATTTTTGAAATGTAACTCGATTTAAACTTAAGACTAGAAAGATGATCTCTAAGGTATATAAATATTATCTATTTAGGGTTTAGTATTAAATCTCCAAAACCTCAACTTTTGAGTCAGTTCCTACAGTGAATGAGTTCCTAGAAGCTTTTCCAAAAGATCTTACTAGCGAGTCGACATTGGAATTGATCTCCTTCCAGATACCCAACCTATCTTCATTAGTCCTTCTAGAATGGATCCATTAGAGCTTATGAAATTGAAAGAGAAGTTGAAAAACCTTCTAAATAAGGGTTTCATCATACCTATTATTTCACCATGAGGTGCACTAGTGTTATTCGTAAAGAAAAATGATGGTTCTCTAAGAACGATAATTGAATGTATCTAGTTGAATAAGGTCACAATCAATAATATGAATCCCGTTCCTAGGAATGATGACTTGTTTGACGGCGCTAGTAATTTCTTAAAGATAGACTATAGATTAGGTTATCCTCATCTTAGATTCATAGATAGTGGCATTCTAAATACAACCATCAGAAGTTGGTATGGTCATTATGAATTTTTAGTAAGGTCATTTGGACTAACCGATGCTCCTGCAACTTTCATGGAGTTGATGAACAAAGTGTTCAAGAAATATATGAACTTTTTTGTTATTGTGTATTGATAATATCCTCATTTATTCTAAGAATGAGAAAGAACATGTGATACATTTGAGGGTTGTTCTGCGAACTCTCAAGGAATGTCAGTTATTCGCTAAATTTAGAAAATGTTAGTTTTTGTTGCACTAAGTTTCCTTCCTAGGGCATAAAGTGTCGACCAAAGTTATTCGAGTTGATTCCCATAAAAAGGCACTGGAACAATGTCATAAACCTGTCTCTCCTACATATATCAGATGTTTTCTTTGTCTAGTAGGTTATTACAAAAGGTTCGTGGAAAGATTTTTATCTATAGACTCTCTATTTACTAAGTTGGTCGAGAAGAAGGCCAAGTATCAGGGGTCAGTTCATTGTGAGAAACGCTTTGCATAATTTAAAACTAGTTTGACTACAACTCCTGTTTTTAATATGCTTGAAGGGTCAAATAGTTATGTCATATAATGTCATGCTTTCACATTCGTCATCAGTTGTGTGTTGATACAGCGAGGTAAGTTTATTGCTTATGCTTCTATAAAACATAAGGTGCATAAGAAGAATTATCTGACTAATGACGTTGAGTTGGAAGAATTTGTGTTTGCACCTATGGTTTGGAGACATTATTTGTTTGGTGTTCACATAAATTTTTTCACTGACCATAGGAGCCTTCACTATGTGTTATCCCAGAAAGAGTAGAATCTTCACCAAAGTAGATGGCTAGAGTTCCTCAAACATAATGCCATCCAGATAGGGAAAATGTAGTAGCAGATTCTATTAACATATTATCTATGAGTAGTGTACCACATGTTGAGGAAGAAAGAAAGGACATAAAAAGAATGTTCATAGGCTTGCTCGCTTGGAAGTTTTCCTTATAAACATATCACGTGGTGGTGTAATAGTTCAGAATGGGGAATATATTCATCACTGGCGGAGTTTAAGGATAAATAAAATAGTGATCCAATATTGCTTGAAATAAAGGATAAAATCCATCACTATAAACTGTAGGTTTTCTCTCAAAGGGGAGATGGTGTATTTCGCAATTAGGCTCGATTATGTGTTCCTAAGTGGGTGAGGTGAAACAACATATTCTTGCAGAATCCCATAAGTCCAGATATTCTATAATCCAAGCGCCACTACGATGTATTGCAATCTGCTGGAAGTCTATTGGTGGAATAGTATAAAAGAGATATAGCAGATTTTTTGCTAAGTGCCCAAATGTTTATAAATTCAAGGTAGAACATAAGAATCTCGAAGGTATGACTCAAGAGATTGACATTCCTACATGAAAATGGGAAGTGCGCAACATAGACTTCATCAATGGTATACAACATATGCAGACATCATGACTCAGTTTGGCTGATAATTGATATAGTTAGTAAGCATTCATGCTTTTTAATAGTAAAGATGTAGTACGCCAAGTTACATTAATGAGTTTGTTAGGTTGAGTGTTTTCTTTGTCTATTATATCAGATAGAGGTCCTTATTTTACCTCTCGCTTTTGGAAGTCTTGGTACTCAAGTTAACTTTAGCACAATATTTCATCCACAGATGGATGGCCAGGTAGAGCATACCATTCAGTCCTTATAGGAAATGTTGAGATCTTGTGTGATCAATTTCATGGGTAATTGAGATGATCACCTTCTTCGTATAGAATTCACCACAAGAATAGTGACCATTCATGCAATTTGGATGACCCCTTATGAGGCATTGTATGGGAGAAGATGTAGGTCTCTAGTTGGTTGGTTTGAAGTAACTAAAGAAGCTTTTATAGGAAATTATTTAGTCCATGAATCAATGGAGAGAGTGCAACTTATTAGACTTAATACAACCCAGAGTTGGTAAATATCCTATGTAGATGTAAGGGGAAGGGAACTAGAGTTCAAAGTTGATTATTATGTTTTCCTTAAAGTGTGACCTATGAAAGGGGTGATAAAATTTGTAAACAAGGGGAATCTCATTCATAGATATGTAGGTCCTTATTGTATATTGAAAAGGGTTAGTAATGTCACTGATGAGTTAGTTTTGCCAACAAAACTTGCAGTAGTGTATCTATTTTTCCAAATATTCAAAGAAGTGTATGGTTGCTCCAACGTATATTGTATCTTTAGAAAGTGTGGTTGTGAAGGATAGTATCACTTATGAAAAGGTACCAATTGAAACCCTTGATCATTATGTTTGAAAGTTAAGAAACAAAGAAGTCACTTCAGTCAAGGTTTTGGTGAGTACTCAGTCCATATAGGGAGCTACTTGGGAAGAGGAAGAAATCATGAAGGCCAAGTACCCTCATCTCTTTCCTTCTGGTTCAATTCCAAAATGAGATTATAGTTTCTCTTACGTTTTTCTGTTATTTATGCAAAAATTCAGTCTTAATTAGTACCATTTTACTTCATTTTGTACTCTTATTTTCAGCGTCTCTGCATGTTGTTGAAAAATTATTTAAAAGAAATACGCTTCCAGTGCTTAGGGGTAGGAATTGCAGCCCTCTTCATCCATTTAAGTTAATTTAGCGTCATTCGAAAAAACATTTTTCAAATGGGGAGATATTGTAGCACCTCGTAAACCATACCTAGAAAAAAACAGTAGAAAACATACCCAAAGTAGCAATTCACGGATCGTGATAGGGTCTATGCTCTACTTAATTGTCTATAATCTGTAGTTTAACTCCACAAGGCCTACACGTCAGACCATGAAACCCATCACGGGTCATGGTCTAGATGAAAGACTGTGTAGTATTGATAAGGACCTAGAAAATCCCGTAGATTCCCATGCCTAAGTGAGGATCACGAGGACCTTAATCGTCCGTTGTTCTTCGCATGGATTTTGGGTTGGTTCACCAAAGCTTAACAAGTATACCCTTAGACCATATCCTCCAGATCTAAGCCCAATTGAGGACCACGGGTATTTTCATAGTGTGTGGTCATCCATACGGGCCATGGTAGGGGGTTGTCGAATAGTCCCCAGAACCCTCTTATCTCTGGACAGAGTGAGGACCACAAAGATCTTCACTGTAAGGGGTTCTTCACATGGTCCGTGGAAGTGGCACTTGTTGGTTAGTCAGATTTTTCAGTAGGGTTTTACTTTGGTCTTTTCCCCTATTGGATGGGAACTTAAACTACACCATCTTACCCCTACACTATATGGTTTTAGTCAGTTTAATCATATCAACATTACTAGTACATACCATAGTAAAATCATTAATCAAAGCTTAGAAAATTAGAACCAGAAAAGGTGAAAGAGGCGAGACCCCCTTTGTAGAGGAATGTAATAAGGTACCTAGTTTTCAGTCGAATTCTTGACTATCTCAATATCATATAGACCTACAGCTTCTTGACTGATATATTTATTGGGGTTTTAGCTATTAGAATTATCCAAATAAAATTATCATGTTATTAATCAATTTATTGCATGTATTTTAGAACCTAGCTAAGTAGTTCTTTAGTTCTTGAATTACGAATGCTAGGCCAAATATTTATGTAATTTGAGATTTGCATGCTTCATTTGTGAATGTGTCATAATTAGTTTATTATGTGCATTCTAAGTTAGCATGTCATTTTGAGGCATTTGATGTATCATACATATTTAGACATACTATGCTAATCACTCTATATATATATGGAGTACAATAATAACGAGTTGGACTAGGTTGAGCTACCCATATAGTTTGAGAACTATGATCCACATAGGTTTTGAGTTCCACGGCGGGTTGCAGTTTAGTGATAATGCCAATATACCTCTATACCATTGGTCGGGTAAATTTTGTTCTATCAATAGGGCGTATACATCAAAATTCACATTTAGCTCATATGGTTTTATTAATGATTATTTGTAGCTCCCATAGTTTATTTAAACTCTTGTTCATCGACCATTTTCACTTTAGTCAGTATTAAGTCTAAGCATGTTATGAATCGATCATTGCATATAATTTCCTTAGTATTGAATATCTATATCTTGAATAGATTACACTTTTGCTTTATTTCTTGTTTAGTTATATGTTATTTAAACTTTACTCCATCCTATATTCTCAATAAAGTTCAAGTACTTACAAATACTCTGCGCGACTTCTTCTCGTGATGTAGGTTGAGGCCCCAGCACGTAGATCATGCATAGATCTGATCCCGATCTTCGGTTTGACAACATCCATGGCAAGATCTCATGATTTCACGACTAATGACATGTTTATATTCCCATTTTTCTTCTTTAGTTTAAGTTTGGTAGATCTAGTTTTGGCATGTCTCAAAATTTTTAGTAGACCTTAGAGGCTTATTTCAGAAATAGTTAAATGTTGTTTTGTATTTGAGTTTTATATTTCTCTTGTATTGAACATTAAGGTTTTATATATTTACATTTAGTATATGCATATTACCCATTTTGGGCGTGATAAAAAAGATTGATCCTTTCACAAAGAATTGCAACTAAGCATTTACTGACTGAAACAAATTTCTGGCCATGATTTACTATAGTAAATGCATTATATATTTGCTTTCAAGAATATACTGTAATCCCACAATCTATGAGAAGTATTATCTTGTTCATTAATATGGAAAACATCACTTCTTTTCCTACTTCTTAAACGAGTGTTGATAAAGGAATTCGAACTCTTTAATTTTTTATGTAGTGTGTGTGGATTGAATAAGAAAATTCTATTTTAGTAAAGTCCTTATATATTTTCTTTGAAGAATATACTGTAATCCCAGAATCTAATAAATGTTTTGTCTTGTCCATTAATATAGAGAACATCACTTCTCTTCGTCATTCTTGTATGAGTGTTACTAGGGCTTGAATTATTTTCTTGCATATAAGGAATTCAAACTCTTTAATGTTTGATGTAGTGTGTGTGGATTGAACAAGAAAATGGTATTGTTATGACTGATTTTCTATGTGTTAATATTCCATTCTCTAGCAGGGTGAGCATATAAGTCACTATAAAAGATTTATTCAATGTCATGTTGTTCATCATGTATTCCTAAGATACTTAGAACAAAGACATTGGAGAACTTGGTAAAAAAAATGAGCTTAAAGATTATTTTTAAAATTAGAAAAATTAAACCGGTAGAAAAGATGTTATTAAAAAAAGATTGAAGAATACAATATTGTTTTCAAAGAAGAAAATTAAGCCTATAGAATGCAGATTGTCTTCTTAAGTCAATTATTCCCCTCAAGTTCCCTACGTTAATGGAATACATCCTTCTAGGATAGCACGATCATACTCACTTGTGCAAAGATACCTAACACCCATGGTATCAAGGGACAACTTAATGATAGTAATGTACACCTCCAATACAAGATTTAATAGTAGAAAATGTCCAAAAAGTTGATTCTCTTAAAATGAGAGGAAATCCCTCTATTTATAGACAACAAAGGTTAGTAAGAAAAGGTGCATATTGTTCCATACTAGAAGTGCAACAACCTTTAGGCAAGGTCACAATCCTTCAGAAAGGTCTCGACCTTTTATAAAAGTCTTACATTTTCATTGAGGTTACAACTCTTCATAATGTCACAACATTTCATTAAAGCCACAACTCTTCATAAAAAGTCACAACTTTTTTTTCCATTCACACTTTAATAATCCAACACTTTCTCGCATTGATGGGGAATGAATCTAAGACAAAGAAATGGAAATGTCTCAGCAAATATAATTAGCTTTCCCTTTGAAGTTTTTGTAGTGAAAATATAGAGGATATATATACTCATTCAATTTGGTAGGCGTGACATCCTCAAAACAGTTGAGCTTTGGTGCATACATATAAAACCATAAGTCACAAAATGAAGCATTTACCAATTATAGTTCTTATAGTTGTGTCCTTTTAAGCCAAAAATACTCTTAGTTTCATGATTGTATAGATAATAGGCTTTTTCTAATGAAGTTCTGTGAAGAGGTATCCTCTCACACTCATATAGGTGATTTCTAATAAGTACTGTCCCATCAAGACACAATTTGGTTTTATCTGCCAAACATAGCAAATCATTAAAAACTTTATGCTTTATGAACTCGTTATAGAGATTAATTGTTTATCCTTATTCTTGAACATAGTATTAAACATGAGAATGGATTGAGTTTTTTGGTAATATTAAACCATCATTAACAATGTTTTTTTTTCTCCTTGAGCTTAGAATTTAGGATCTCTAGTCATCTTGGTAGAGTTACCACCTTAATGACATGTACTAAGCACTAAACTCATTCCTTTAGATATTCTTTACAATTTCTCTCTAGTAAGGCCTTTTTCCAAGTTAATCCGACACATTATACTTTGGTTTTATATAGTCAAATTTAATAATTAGACTAGAGAGTAGTTTTCTAAATCTATTGATATGTATGATGAGTATCTAAACCTACATCATTAAACGATGTAGCTCAAAATATGAATTATTACACGGAATGCACTAAGCAAGCAAGATATGTATACTAAGGTGAATAAAGTATAAAGACTGAACTATACATAAGTGAGAAGTATAATCTAAGAAGGATATAATCCCTTCTCGCATAGAACATGTCACATTCGGATAGAGCACCTACCTGATGCGACCGGCGGCGACATCCTCTCTGAGGACTTAGACAGGCCCTTAGCGTTCGTCATGAATATCATCACTAATAATTTCCTAAAATATTAAAAACTTTTATACTTATATACATAATGAGGTATACTTAGACCTCTCGCATAGAAGCTTACTTAGGATTTACTTATAGCAACATGTTAACATACATACTTTATTCTAATACTTGTCTCACATAAAAACCATCTAAAGAGTATAAGTTGGACATAACCAATAAAATTTTAATATGTCATATAGGCCTTACTATAATAGAATTCAAAGAACGTAAAATAGAATAAAAAGAATTCTTAAAAACTACTAAAGTATACAGAAGCTAGAATATATGAAAATATAGCATCCCCGAACATGAGGATCTTCCAACACTTGGAGAAAGAGTTCCAAGATTCTTCGATCAACGTTATTATTCTTTAACTTCCCGACCCTACATTTGTAGTTATATAAAGTAAGGGGTTAGTACGCTATATGTACTAAGTATG
Source organism: Solanum lycopersicum (assembly GCF_036512215.1). Lineage (NCBI taxonomy): Eukaryota > Viridiplantae > Streptophyta > Magnoliopsida > Solanales > Solanaceae > Solanum > Solanum lycopersicum. The sequence continues at coordinate 32,731,973 of NC_090810.1, read as the reverse complement.
GGTATATGCACATAAACACTTGAGGACATGCATGAGAAAGACCATTTCTTTAGAGAGCATGCTAAGCCATTTGAAAAACTTTCATGTACATATAATAAAACATATACAAGATGAGGATAACAACAACATGAAGAGTAAACGTATAGACAAAACATCATAAATTCATATTATCATTTCATGTTCAATAATTCATATGAACTTAACATACAAAGAACTTATTAATTATTGCATCCCATATCTACTACTGCAATGATCATGTGAAGCCCTATAACCATGCATAAACAAGTAAACAAGATAGGAGATCCTAAGTAATACTTTGCTTCAAACAAGGATTTTATACATAGTCGGCACCACGTAAAGCAATATAGGCTAATAACATGTTCATCAACATAACAATCATCATATAAGAGTAACATCATAAATCATGGGGATTATACATTTCATATTATCATATTACATACGACAATCTCCTAGGACTTCTCTTAGACTAAACTTGTGCAATTTCAAGGTAGATTCTCATACCACTACTTACACTATGTAAACTACTCAAGTAACCCTAGTCAATTCCATTTACTTGTCTTTCATTTTACTTGAGGGAACGATCGCTTTCAGTGATATTAGACCATGTGAGCTAAACATGGAATATGTTGTCATGAAACCACAAATGAAAGAAGGTATTCTACCGGCCAAAGTATAACAAAAGCATGAACATAGCATTCTAGGTTGATCCACTAGCCAGTATTCCTATGGTGGAAACATTGTTCAAGAATGAGGAGATATATTAGAGACCCATAGTTCCACATTTTCATCTATATCAGGAAAGTCATTGTGAACCTACCTTCCAACTCGGGAAGGGACATCTCTCATATCTAGTTCATTAGTGCTAAGATAAAGTGCCTTTGTGAATCACCTTTAAGTCATTATTTATTCGTAAATGTTATCATAGGTCATAGGAGCTTAACTACTTGTATAAATATGATCATAATATCTTAGTGTTTAGATGAGAATTTCCTTTCATAATAACCCTTCATTTGTGAGATTAACATATCATAATCGTATTGTGTAAGGCATACAAGAGAACATCATAAGTTGCATTATAATATCATTATCATGATATCACATTATTATATTCATAGGACAAAATACATACATAGCAGAATTATACATACTTCAATTGCATAACAACATCATTTATAGGCTAACATAACCATAAAAGAGAAATTATGACTTTAGAAGATTTACCTCGTGCTTCCAAGAACCTTCATTAAGAACTTGCGTTCAATTTACAACAATTGTCCAACAACATAGTGAAATAGTTAATAACATAACAAATACCAAAACCTCAAGTCATATACAAGACGTAGTTAAGGATAATGGAAACGGCCATTAAATAGTTCATTGAAGAAAAAGTTCAAATCTCAATGTTTACATGTTATCAAGTGATAGATATAACCCAATCAAAGCCATTTTTTAGGAAAGGAACATGATTCACACGAAACACAAACATAACAAACAAATTACCCAACAATACATACTTAACTAACCATAGAAAATCGTTATTTTTCATCATTAGTCAAAAATCTTGAGTTAGGAAGAAAACCCGTTTTGTAGAGTATAAACCCTAGGAGTTGAATTCTTGAAAAAATCATCTTTGAAACGACCTCTTGGGAAAGGAATCCCAAGAGTAAAGAACTGTACCTTATGTTGTTCCTCTTGTATTCAAAACATACTTAGAACAAAACTTTGAACATCTTTGTAAGAAAACAATGTTTAAGTACATTTTCACAACTAGAAAATTAAAACTAGTAGTGAAACTAGATTTAAAAACATATTTTTAAAAAAATATACGAAATATTTTTCTTAAAGAAGAATTGTTGTTAATATGTGTCTGAAGAATCTTACTGATTTTAAAAATCTTTGCAGAAACACGATGTTATCATGTTTAATGAACCAGTGAAGAACAAAAGAATATAAGAACCGAAATTAATTCAAAAATCTAAAATTTGTAAAACACGTATCAGAATCTAGAAAATTTTTAATAGGAAAAATATCAACTCCACTAAACTCACAGTGTCCCCTTAAGGAAATTATTTCCCTCTAGTATCCAAGGTTTGATTTGGAATATGACATCTCAGGGTAAAATGATCTCAGTCACGAGAGAATAGATACCAAAAACTCCGGTGTCAGCAAACAACTCAGAGGCAGTAAGTACACTTATATTACTAGATTTAGTAGTTTAAGAAGAAGTCAATGAATTCTATAATAAAATGAGAGGAAATCCCTCAATTTATAAAAAATAAAGGGTAGTGCAAAAAGGTTATTATAGAAAACAATGGGTAGTGCGAAAAGGTTCTTATTGTGCCTTACCAGAAATGTCACAAACCTTTGCAAAAGTCAAAATCTTTCAAAAAGGCCGTCATCTTTCATAAAAGTCACAACTTTCCATAAAAGTCACAATTTTTCATAAAAGTCGCAAATTTTCATAAAAGTCACAACTTTTCATAAAAGTTGCAACATTTCATAAAAGTCACAACTCTTCATAAAAGTCGCAACTCTTCATTTTCCATTATCACCATTTCAAAACCCAATAATCCCCCGCATGAATGGGGAATGACTCAAGGACAGAGAAACGGACAAGTATGTGTACATTACAAGAAAGAATTAGTTGCATCTAGATAAGTAGATTTCCTCTTGGTCTTTCCGTAGTGAACATATGTCGGATATACTCGGTCAATCGGTATAAGTAATATCTTTGAACCGTCGAAATTCGGTGTATACCTAGACAACCAAATGTCACACAATTAACCCTTTACCCTTTATGGTCCTTATTCTTGTGTTCGTTTTAGTCATGAACACCTCCTGGTTTCATGAGTGTATCTAAAGATGGGCTTTTGACACACATGTTATTTGAAGCAGCTTACACTTCAAACTCACATAGGTGATTCCTAACTGTGTTATCGCATCTATACACTATTTGGTCAACTCTGTGAAACTTAGCAAATTATTAAAACCATTAAGCTTTATTAACTCATTCATGAGAATGGATTGAGTTTGTTGACAATGCCGAACCGTCATTCACAACTTTATTTTTCTCCTTGAATCTAGATCTTGGGATCTCCAGTCTGCTAAATAGATTTACCGCCATCAAGACTTGTCCTACGCCGTAAATTCATTCTCTTAAATGATCTTTTAACTTCCTCTGTATTTAGGCCTTTTTGTAAGTGGATCCGACACATTATCTTTTTACTTTACATAGTCAATTCTGATAATTCCACTAAAGAGTAGTTTTCTAATGGTGATATTTCTATGTCGTATATAATGGGACATTCTCTTATACTTCAAGCTCCGTGCCCTACCAATTGCATCTTGAGTGTGAAAGTGTATGCATACTAATGCCAATGGTTTGGGCCAGAATAAAATATCTATCAAGAAATTCCGGTGTCTTTCAACTTATTCACCTACCTTATCTAAATGACCTAGATGAAAGATCATTGTAGAGCTAGTGATACATGTCTCTTTTTGAATATTTCTAAGAGACTGCTCCTCTACCAATAATAAATACATATCTACTCGTGAATTTTAATTCATTCGTCCGATGATTAAATTTGCACCACTATATCTTTCAATATTGTTGGATACTGTTATAATGCAAGACAAAGTTTTAAGTATTATTCTAAATACTCCAAAACTCTATTTATTGTCATCTAATGAATTTATTTGGGATCAATTGTGAACCGACACAGTTTCAAATTGCAAATAATTTATCTTATCGCACACACTATATGATACACATCATGCTTCCCAAAACTCTAGAACAATCCAATTGTGAGTTACTTTTGTTTCACTCTTTTGAAATGAAAAGCTCATATTTATTAGAGCCTTGACAATATTGACATTTAAATATTTGAACTATGTAAGTACGTTTTCAATGAAATGAGACCGTGAAATTGCTAAACATTATGAAGTTCTACGAATTCTTATATCCAAGATCGCATTAGCAACTCCAATAATTTTCATTCCACTTTCTTTATAGCATACAATTAGTAGCATTTATGTCATTAGTATCTGTATGATGATCAACATATCACCAATGTACAAACAAACAATGACCTTATGATTTTATTGTGAACACATTTATCACTTTTATCATTCTTCAATCTATTTGACGACATGGTTTGATCAAATTATGTCATTGTTTGGGTGATTTAATAATGTGACTTAGTAAGTTCACACACTTTCTTTATTTACCATGAACCATAAAACCCTTGGGTTGTTCCATTTAAATTTCTTCCTCCAATTCTACATTTAAGAAAGTTCTTTTCACATTCATTTGATGAATTTGGAGGTCATATACCATACTAATAATTTTTGCATCTGAATGGATGTAATTCTAATTACTAATGAATATATATCGATAAGATCAAAACACTGATTTTTTTTGGTCTAAATCCGTTGACACAAAGTCTTGCTTTATATTTTTCAACAGTTCCATCAATAGTTATTTTTCCTTCTAAAGATTCACTTTGAACCCAAAGGTTTATTTTCTTGAAGAAGATCAATTAACTTCCAATATTGTTTATTGACACCATCTTTCCAAAGAATGAGTTTACAGAAGACATAAAAAATGTTACAAAATCATATTCGAAAGAAGTAAATGTCCTTTAATATTTAGTAAGCCTCTGAATCTCTTTATTAAGTACATTATCCTTTTCATTTCCTAGGCCTTTTAGACCTTTCTCTAGACTACTCAAGTCTAATTTTGCAGTCCACAGTCAGAGGTCCTATTTTAATTCTTTTAGGAATAGGAACTTGGACTTTGACTAGATACCCCCATACTTTGAAATATTTCAAGTTGGATTTCCTTCCTTTCCATTTCTCATATGGAAAAGATTGTATTCTGATCAAACAAAATCGCTTTCTTTCTAAAAAGACAACTTTTTGTTGTTCCCTTTTGCAGTAAGGATAGTTCCTCCGCACAAGTTTTGTGTAAATCCAAACTTATAAATAATGCACCCATCATTTCTTTCAACGTTCGGTTTTCATTAGATATAGGTGAATATGGCACTAGTTTGATGGATATTCCACTTTCTAACAATATTTCTGCACAATGAGATTTATACTCTCCATTCTTCTCACTTCTTATATTTTTTCAACTTGATTTTCAACTTCGATATTAAAGTGTCTAGACATTTCTATTGCTTCATCCTTACCATTCAGCAAATAGACATAGTCATTTATAATGCAATTGTCAATACAAGTAACAAATATTTTTTCCCACCATGAGATGGTGTTAACTTCATATCACAAATGTCAGTGTAAATAAATTATAAGGGATTAGAATTCCTTTCAACAGATTTATAAGAAAGCTCAACATACTTAGATTCCACAAAAACTTGACTTTTTTTTATTGCACTCAAAGTTAGGCAAAATTTCTAAATTGATCAGTTTTCCTCAGAAGGTTTTGTAATTGAGATGACCCAATGTTAATGTCACAAATATTGACTCAAACAAGTAAGAATAAAAAAAAACATTGAGTTCCAAAAGCGCTTCGCTAGGTAGATTTTTCCTCACTAATATTTTGTTCATATTTCTTACAATTTTGTGTGATATAAACATTGTTTAGATTGTCAAATGTCCTTTTCTGAAGGACATTTCCATAACTTTCAATATGATTGTTATAGAAATACCCATGAACAATGTTTCATCGGGTTCAATAAAGACAATATAGTCCAAATGTTATTTTTACAAAAACATAACAAATGACTATTCAGCAATATTCATGTCTATGCAAATACTTACATTATAATAGACATATCTTTTCATGAAAAATCACAACATTTTAAGTAATATTTTTTTCCATAAAAAAACACAATTATTTTGAACAAGTATATATATAATTTTGATGTTTCAAACTAGTCACACTATATAATAGTAATAGAGAAACTTAACAACCACAATACCAAATATACTCCAAGAATTTTGTGGGTATAACATCATACAAAAGTATCATTGAATTTCATAACTTTTGCTTCGAAGTTAAATTAAACACCGAGTCTAATCATAACAAAATAACCCCCACATTTCAAATATGATCTCAATAATATTTTTCAAGTATTTGAAAATAGTTTTTTCACATATTTTACTGTTGGAAACATTATTCAACGAAACAGTTATAGTGCTGCAATTCTCTATGACAATGTTTACACCATGTCAAAGTTCATTCCATAGAGACACAAAATCACAAATTCTAAGTCACTGGTGTTTTTCCTCTATCATAAATAGACAAACCACTTAATATTTTAAATACTAACAATAAGGACCAAAAAATTGTACAATTTATTTCAATATTACATTGAAGTTTATAGAAAATCAAGAGTACTACACTGACTTATTATGTGAAGTTTTCATATTGTTCAAACCAATTGCATATTCCAATTTATGCATAGTATAAAACCACAAAAGATTTTAGTCTACAAAAATCCGATACACTAACATATCTCATGGAGTACAAAACTACGAAAAAAATTCTCCAAACAGAATAACACATATTCTGTATCAATAGAAATGTTTTTCTTAATAAATAGTCTTCCCACTAAAATATTTTGACATACTATTTTATTAAACAATAATATGCATCTCTTATTTTTGCAAACTAAAGAATTTTAAAAGCAACAATATTTGGGAAGTAAAATTCATTCCACAACATATGGTTTGCAGATCTTTTTCCAAAAATACACATAATAAAAAAAATAAAAAAATCAAAGATGATAACTATTAGAAACTATTTTCCTCCATTGATAATTTAGTAAGAAGGTTACCTGGTAATATTTAAACCGAATACCATAAAAATTTTCTTTATAAATTCTTACTTTGCGTTGCTAAACAAAGCACTGAATTATGGAGAAGTAATGCATTTATCTTCTACTTTCATGATCAGATTCTCTCAATCAGTAGAATACTAAAAATACTAACAGTATATTAATTTCCTTAAGAATGTTGTTCATCTTGTATTACAAACATACTTAGAACAAAACTTTAAACATCTTTGTAAGATAACAAAGTTTAAGAACATTTTCACAACTAGAAAGTTAAAAGAAGTAGTGGAAATAGAATCAGAAACAGATTAAAAAAAATATACGAAATATTTTTCTTAAAGAAGAATTGTTGTTAATATGTGCCTAAAGAATCTTACTGATTCCAACAAACAATGCAGAACCACGAAGTTACCAAGTTTAATGAACCAGTGAAGAACAAAAGAATAGAAGAATTGAAAATAATTCACTAAATTAAAATTTGTAAAACACGTATCAGATTCTAGAAAATTTTTAATAGGAAAAAGATCAATTCCACTGAACTCACAGTGTCCCCTTAAGGAAATTATTTCCCTCTAGTATCCTAGGTTTGATTTGGAATTTTACCTCCCAAGATAAAATGATCTCAATCACAAGAGTATAGATACCAAAACTCTGGTGTTAGCGAACTACTCAACGGGTAGTAAAGTACACATAGAATACTAGATTTAGTAGTTGAAGAAGAAGTCCATGAATTGTATATTAAAAATGAGGGGAAATCCCTCAATTTATAGAAAAACAAAGGGTAATGCGAAAAGATTATTTATAGAAAACAAAGGGTAGTGCGAAAAGGCTCTTATTGTACCTTACCGGAAAGGTCACAAATCTATGGAAAAGTCACAATCTGTCAGAAAGGTCTTCACCTTTCATAAAAGTCTCAATTTTCCATAAAAGTTACAACTTTTCATAAAAGTCGCAACCTTTCATAGAAGTCATAACTTTTCATAAAAGTCCCAACAATTCATAAAAGTCACAACATTTTATAAAAGTAAGAACTCGTCATAAAACTCCCAACAATTCATTTTCCATTCACACATTTTTAAATCCCAACACCTTATTGATGAATATTCCATGACTTTCAGATAAAAATCTTTAAGTCTTCGTCTTCGTTCTTAAGTTTCTTCTTGTTCATCAATGGAATTTAAAAAGAGTGTTCTTCAGGGCTGGGAGGAATTTGAAGTTTCTGATTTGGAGTACGTGAAATTTTTTAAAACTGACCTAAGTCTGTTATATACTCGTCCCCTAAAATACCCAAAAGACCCCTCACTTCAATGGGTGTTTTTGTGAAATTAGAATGAATAAAATACAAATTTAACGAATCTGGGAAGTGGTTGGACGTCACGGGGTCAATAAAGATTTTATTTTCGAAATACGGGTTGATTCAGTGAGCCTCATAGAGTGCATGCATCACGAGGCAACTTTTGTACCTCCAGGTATTTGCTGCACCTCGGGCAGCAGCCTCACATTCTGCCTGCGCGTAGCCTTGTCGCCCATGTTTGGGTCCTCCTGAAGGACCCTTCGGGCTGTCCTTGGGGAGTCGTTACCAGAATTTTGGAACCTTTTTACTACAAAATACCTATATAAAGTCCTTGCACATGTCTTTTACTTCATTTTCCACTTCTAAATCTTCACCAAACATAGGGACATCAACTAGTTCAAATTAGCTAGATTCCGGACGTCAAAGTTTTTCTTTGTCGTCTTGGCTGTAACATTTTTTATATGAGTTCACTACATTAATATAGGTCAGGAAACATGATTTTAAACATTGTTGAACAGGTGAAGCTCTTGTCTAACTCGTGGAACTTTCGAAGTGTTACATTATTCCCCGTTAGGAACATTCGTCCCCGAATGACACTAAAATGTTTTGGAGGATAAGGATAGACTCAATACTAGATGCCCAACCAATCAAAAACATATAATCATAATGTGTCACAACTATACAAGTACTTCACAACTCCTTTCAACACATACCACAACATTACACATTGTAACTCAATTCATATTCACAACATTTAAGAGCTTTAACATTTCATAACACATAATGAGGAATTTCCTTCTCAACATCAGCATGAGCTCAAAATACATCAAAGAGTTACCATGTTATTGTTCTTCTCCAGACAACAACAATCAGCAAAAATCTCAAGAAGATAACATGCATACGCATTTCATATAAGTGCAAGAATAGAGTATGAAGGCATTTTCCTAAAACTCAAATTGTTAAAAGTTTTACCAAAACATCCACCTATTTAGAATATAAGTCAAGTTCATATCTATTTATTAATTGCCTTATTAAGAGGAATGTGTATCCTCAAGGAGTAAAAGGATGAGGGTAGCGGGCTTCGGCCTCCCATGTTGCACCCTAAACGAGATGGATCCTCTACAGAACTTTTAAAGAGGAAACCTCATCGGTCCTCAAATTCATGACTTGGCGATGTAGGATCTCAACCGAAACCTCTTCATAGGAGATGTTCTCATCCTTCCGTAAACCTTCAATAGGAAGAATAGACATCGGGTCACATATGCACTTCTTGTGCATAGAAACGTGAAAATATCGGATGAACTGAAGCTATCTCATTAGGTAGTTTCATCTTATAGGCAACCTTCAAACCCGTTGTAAAACCTCATAAGGAACAACATATCGGGAACCTAACTTCCCCTTCTTAGCAAACCTCATCATCCCTTTCATATATGAAATCTTCAACTAGACATAATCACCTATTTCAAATTCAAGGTGTCTTCTTCTACTGTCGGCATAGGAATTTTGCCGACTATAGGTTGTCTTCAATCTATCTCATATGACTCAAACTTTCTCTATAGCCTCATAGATAATCTCATGACCAAGGAGTGAGGACTCACCAACCTCAAACCATCCAATCGGATACCTACATATTCGACCATAAAGCGCTTCAAAAGATGCCATGGAGATGCTCGAATGGTGACTATTGTTGTAGGAGAACTCAATCAATGGTACGTGATCGTCCCATCTTCCCTTGAAATCAATAACAAAGTATCTTAACATAATTTCAAGAGTCTGAATGGTACATTCCACTTGACCATTTTTCAGGGGATGCAAAGTCGTGTTAAGTTTCACTTGAGTACCTAAACCCCTTTGAAAAAACATTCCAAAAACCATAAGTGAATTGGTCACCTCTATCCAAAATGATAGACAAAGGAGCAGCTAAATCATTTTTATTCCTTATAATCTCTTGTTTATTAATAGTGTTCATCATTCTATAGTAATGTTAAGATAATCATCTCTAGAATGTTTGCTATGGAAATATTCTGAGAATAGGTATACCAAGACTATGTCATCCTAAAGTTGAAACAGTAGACAAGAAGTCCGTTTAGGGGAGTAAACAAAGTTAAGGCGTTATTAGGGTAACTGATTGAAGAAGAAAGCCATAGTAGTGACCAGAAAAGATGATTATTAAATTATTAATATTTCATGATGAATAAGTATAATCGGCTAAGAGGTAATGGGGAATAGAATTTTTTAAGCGCAGCATGTGATAAAATGAATACCTACTTACTAGACGATGATGATAACTACAAAGTATTGATACTATATATACTAATAAATATAAACAAAAATGTAAAAAGGATAATCTATGAGAAATTATTAATGTTTGAAATAATAGAAATTACAACCCAAGGTTGGACGAAATTAATCATACCAGATAATTTTGAAATTGACATATATCATGACTTAGAAATATATTCTGACCAATGATAAACTACGATATTTGGATTATTGGATAGAAACAACAGAAAACCTGATACTATTTGGACATATGATAAGCAAAAATATAATGGAATATCAAAGAACCCAAGATATGCAGTATGAAGAATATATACTAGAGAACATAAAGGAAATAATTAGGCTAACCAAACAACAAAGAGAAATTTATGAAAATATTAAAAGACAAGTCACCACCAAATAAAGCCACTGACATAACAAGGACTAACATAAAAAGAAAAATACGTAAAAAGTTAAAAACTTTATAAAAAAACTATAAAATACTACATATTAGTAAGACAAATGACAGTAATGTGGAACACACAATGGATATAATTTCTTAAACGGAATACAAATATATTTGTTGTTTGAGAAAACAATATGAACAAAGAAGAACATAAACAACAACTGATAGAGAAAATAATTAAAAAACAACAAGAGTTAAGACATCGAAAAGACAGACTTGAAAGAAATATATTAGCAGGAATATGCCAAAAATCAATACTAGCACAAAGAAAAGTTATATTTACTTTAGAAATACAAATATGTCACCTTGAATGAAAATTACAACATAATCTACCATGAATAAAGAAGAATTTGCAGTAGATGAAAATACATATGAAAACCAAGATGGATTAAAAACAAAAATAATATTTTCAAACATAGGAAGGAGATATAAAAAGATAGGAAATATTTTATAGCTAATGCTAGAAAAAGAAACGGCAAAACTAGAAGATATCCTACCAGCTATGATACGTATAACAAAAGAAAATGAAGAGATAGATAAGCAAAAAGAAATTTAAATAATAAAATAACAATCAAAACAACAAGTACAATATATAGAAGAAATAAAAAATATAACAATCAACGAATTAGAAAAAGAAATAAATGAACTAAAATTATTACATGAAAATAAACAAAAAGAAAAAAGCAAAGAAATTGAATTAACTAACGAAATAAATAAAATTAAACAAAAGTTACAAGAAATCTTGAAATAGATGAGATAGGTGAATTAGATACAATAGGTCATGACCAAAAATAAAAATTAAGTGATATGAGTGAAACATATACAAAACTTTTAGAACAAATAAATAATCCAAATGAATTAGAAATAAATACATGAGATGTTAAAATGGATGGCAAACCCAGTAAATCAGGAGTAAAAAACCCAAGAAGTAGTCCAAGAAGAACAACCCCTACTTATTACACTTACGAACAATCAGATAGATCAGATACGCTATGAAACAGTAGACTAAATAAAAAATGAATACCTAAACCAATAACAGAACAACATAATTTCTTAAATTTAGATTGTGTTACAAATACTTATAAAACAATCCAATTATGGATAGGATACATATCAAAACAACTAATTGACAATAAAATAGCAATCAACGAAATACCATGCTATATAGAAAGAACACTAATAGGAACAACAAAATTATGGCTCGAAAATCTATCTAAGGAAAGTTTAGAAATACTCAGAAGTAATAAACAATTTGATGGAACTATAGCAACAACAAATATGGATATACTAGCTAAATATGAAATAGGTATAAGAAACGAATTCAGTAGTATGACTATAGAAATAGAAGAACAAAATAAAGAAAAATTAACCAATTGACTCCTAATGACAAAATTAGCTATATGCACTATATTTTATCTGGATAAATATACATGTGCATTTAAGAAATATCATTACAAAGGAAAATACGATATAAACGAAAAGGAGATACGAAAGTTATATTTCTCAAAACTACTAGAACCTTTTAGTTCCGAACTAATTAATGATTGGAATAATGAAGGATTAACACATAACCGAGGAGCAAGAATAAAATTCTTACAACATTGGTTTATAGAACTATGTGAAAAACACAAAATCGAAATAAAAATGGAAAAAGAATTACTCAAAAACATAAAATGCTGCAAAAATAAAACAGCCCCACAATTTGGATATATAGAAAAAGTTTATAAGAAACGACGACATAGACGATATTAAAAATATGGTACTGAATATAAATACAGGAAATCACTCCAAAGATATTATGTAATGAATTATAAAACAAAAGGACCATATAAGCCAAAAAAGAAACCATCAGAATGTACTTGTTAAAACTGTGGAATGTAAGGACACATTGCTAAAGATTGCACACTACCAAAAAATCCGAAGAAAAAACAAATAGCAGAAATATTAATAGAGAATGAAGAATACATGCAATTAGATTACATTGACTATGAATTAAGTGAAAATGACAGCATATACGAACTATCAGACAATGACCTAAACTTAGAAATAGATGAAGAAATAACCGAAGAAGAAATCTAATGTCTGAAGAAGATATACAAATAATATCAAAAGAAAATTATCGAAACGAAGAATCATCGGAACAAAATATCATATTTGATACTACAATATTTAAACAAATAAAAGGAAAAGAACTAGACTTAAGTGTCGAAAAAGTACCTGACATACCAACCATAAGAAATTGGTTCAGAAAGCAAAAAGATGAATACTATATAGTTAGTCAAAAGGAACACATCATAGATTGTAAATATACAAAAGGAAAGACACAAATACCAATAATAAACAAATAAATACAAGATATAAAAACTAAGACACTAATAAAATATGTACATTTTGGAGGAACAGAAATACTAATAAAGCATGTTTTAGAGAAGGAATAGATACTCCTATTGAAATATACCTAGCAGACGATAGAATTATACAACCTTTAGAAAAAAAACATAATAAGTGCAGTAAAAGGAAACTCAATATACCAAAAATTTAATTTCATAATAAGTGCTAACTATTCACTAGCATTAAAAGACCGAAATATAGATAAATCATTAATTCTATAGTGAAAAATGTCCAGCATAGAATTAGCACCAGGAAGTAAAAATATTCACAGCAAGATATAGAAATTTATATATATTGACAACAAAACATAAAATAACAACAAAAAATAAGATTAGTAAAATAAAAATAGAAAATCCATTTGAAAGGATAGGTACTGTAATAGATAATAATGACTATAGTTATAAAGAAACCAACATTGAAGAAGACCTAGAAATAGTAAAAGAAAGATTAAGTACTTCAAGCGTACCGAATATACTACCAAGAGTTACATCATCAAGAATGAGTACATCTAAAAGAAACTATATACTCCCACAAAACATACTACTAAACACAGGCAAAATAACGTCATACCATTACTACATTACCGGAATAATGGACCAAAGATAATACCAAATCATAATAAATACAGGACAAGAAGAAAATTATATAACAAGAGAATTAATACCAGAAACAGAAATCATAAAAACAGGACAATTATCCCCTGAACTACCTAGAGAAATAAGAACAAATGAGGAAATAACAGAAAATCAAATAGAATCTTGTACCTTTTTGGTTATCCACCATTTTACCTGTGTATTGTCTGTTCTCACTATAAATTTATCGTAAAGAATATATGGTTCAAATGCTAATAAACATTTATATAATGCAAATAATTTTTTTTATTTCCCATTTTCATTGTGCTTCTGTATAGGATCCTGAGTAATATCTTCAATGGTGTTCTATTTTTTCTTTGTCATATTTATATTTTAGGACTCCTCCATAACAGTGATTGCTCGAATCCGTTTCAACAATATAAGTTAATAATTTATTTTAATCTGGAAAATATAGTTTCGGTAGTTTTGTGCATAAGTTTTTTATATGTCTTATATGTTCTTTATCTCCATTGTCAAAATGATATTCGACATCTTGCTAAGGTTTTTTTTGTAATTGTTTTAAATGTTCTGCTAATTTTGGTATGTATTCCCTCACTGGGCTACTAATCCTAGAAAGGATGGTAATTTCTTTTTTATATCTATATTTTCATCAAGGGTGATTATTTTCTGTACTATGTGGGTTCGCATTTTTATCCCATTTTTATCTATTTGTATTCATAGAAATTTTATCTGTGGTTTCATAATTTCTGCATTCTTTTTACTTAGACTTATGGCAGAATGTTCAATTATGTGTATAAATTTTTATAATAATCTGACATGTTCATCTTGTATTTTTGAATATAACAATATATCATCTATATAGACAATGCAATTTTCTAATTGATTAAAGTAATTGTCCATAAAATGCTGGTATCTACTTGGTGCATTTTTATATCCAAATGGTAGAACATTCCATTCATAAAATCCTTGTGGTACAGTAAATGCCGTTAATTCTTTAGATTCTTCTTCTAATTTTAGATGGTAAAATCCTGATTTGCAGTCAAATTTACTGAAGTAAATATATCCTTCAATTGGTCTAATTTTTAATATTTTGTTAGGTATCGGGTAGTTGTATGTTTTTTTTTTGCATTTAGATTACGATAATCTATGACCATCTTATTTTTACCTCGTTTTTGTTCACTATGTTGTTTACAATAAATGCTGGGCTCGTGTGTTTACTATTGCTTTCTGGTATGTAGTTATTATTTAGTAGTTCATTTATATGCATCATAAATTCTGTTAAATCATTAGCATTGTATTTTAAGGATTTTTGTGTTATTATGCTAGTTTCATCAATTAACTCAATTTTTACTTTTGTTTTATGTTTTTCCCATCCTTGTAGTGGGTTTTCATTGTAAAGTAATTCTAGCTTGTCTTGTATTGCTTTAAATTTATCTATTGCAAAGATATTAATTTCTAACTATTTTGTTTTGTTTTTGCTTATATTTTCAAATTTTTGCGTAATTTTTTCACTTCTTTGATCCAGTTTGTGGATTTACGTCGTTTGTTATTTAATTTTTTTGCTCCTACTTTATGTTTGCACTGTGTGGTAAACCACCAGTGTGTTCTTGTTATTATATGTGGGTATAATTTACCTATGAATGACATTCCTAATAACATATCTTTTGTTGTGAACTCAAAATTATAGATTTCTCCTATTGTTAGTATTTTATCCCATATTTATATTTTTACATTTTTTTCTTTGTATGCAATCATACTTCCTTCGTTATTAAATCCTTCTACCACTATAGGTGTTTTTCATTTTTCCCATATATCTTCTGGTAAACAATTATACTTACGTATATTTGCTTCTGCTCCTATTTCTATCATAGGTGTATAATATCTGTTTTAATATCCTTCTACAATAATCTTTTCAAGTATATATATTTTCATTATTCATTTAGTTCTTGTGATAATTATCTTCTTATTTTAATAAGTTATTGTAAATTGTTCATTTTCTATTTTATATGGTTTAAATTTCTCTAGTCATTTTATCCCTAAGGTATTGTTTTGATTTCCTTGGTAAATTTTGAATTGAATTATTAAGGGTATTCCTCCTATAATTCCCTCAACCACATCTATGTAGGTTTCAATTCATAATTGTGAAGCGCACCACACTTATGAATAGGAATCTATTTGATGCCTAGGAAACTCTCACTTTTTTGGAAGGCTTATATCGTGCCTTTAGAGTGTTAACTCCTCTTGCTTTTGAATCTAATACTCTTATTGTAAATAATAGGTAATAAATACTCGAATTGCCAATGCGGATGTTCCACCCCGTGATGATGAAGTTCCTCCTCTTTCAAAAGATGTTAACGATGACCTAGCCGGGATGCATCCTCCTTCTTTGACTGGTGAGAACATAAGGGTCACCCTCTTCCATATGGATCAATCCGTTACTACCCAAACACAAACTTTCACTACTCAAGCCCGAGTCATGAAGGCCCAATCTAATCTTGAGTTTTCACCCCGAGCACACCAACAAGTTGCTACAATAGTGTCCTGTCTAAGGGATTTCATTAGGAGGAAGCCTCCTACTTTCTATGGGTCAAAGGTTGAAGAAAACCTCCCAAGAGTTCATTAATGAAACCTATAAAATCCTCTATGTTGTGGACCAAACATCATATGTCCAATGGAGGGATAATAAGTCGTTAAGGAGTGACCATTGACTTGGGAAGTTTTCAAGAAGGTTTTTCTTGATAGGTTCTTTCCTAGGAAGAAGAGGGAAGCCAAGGTGGTGGAGTTCATCAACCTTCATCAATGAGGTATGAGTATTTTTAATACTCTTTGAAATTCACTTAATTGTAAAAATAAGCTCCTTCATTAGTTTCAAACCCTAGTGATGAAATTAACCACTTTTTGACGGGGGTATCGAATGATTTAAAAATGCAATGTCATTCTTGTATGCTATATGCAAATATGAAAATTTCCTAACTCATGGTTCATATCAACAAGTGAAAGTGTCAAGCTCTACGAGGAAGAGTATAGAGGCCAAAAGAGCAAGGTCATTTGATGGTTGTTCTTCAAAGGAAAGGCTTGAGATTCAAGACAAGCCTAGATTCAAGAAAAGGGTTTATAATCAAGTTCCTTCTAAGTTTCCTAATTATAGGGATTATAAGGTATCCAACCCTAAGCATAAAAAAGAAAAGGATACTAGTACACCAACAAAAAATCCAACCTGTGGAAACTATGGCAAGAAGAACTATGGTGATTGACTTAAGAGAACGGATAATTGTTTATGTTGTGGAAAAAGTGGGCAAAATTTTAAGGATTTCCCTAATGTGAGGGGTCAAGAAAATGGTAGTAGTAAAGCTCAAGCGAGTGGTTCAAATGAGGCTCCTAAGAAGAACTGCATCTATGCTCTCCACTCTAGAAATGAGCATGAGACTTCTCCCGACATGGTTACTTGTAAGTTGATAGTCTTCTCTATTGTTGTATTTGCCTTACTTGATCCCGGTTCTACGTTATCATTTGTTAGTCCTCTAGTAGTTAAAAAGTTTTGACATTTTACCTTATATCTTACATGAACCTTTTATAGTGTCTAACCTGGTTGGTGAGTCGGTTGTTGCAAAAAAGGTGTAAAGAAATTGTCCTATAATGTTGACCAATAGAGTTTCTTATGTTGAACTAGTAGAACTTGACATGCTTGATTTTGATATAATTTTGGGTATGGATTGGTTGCATGCTTGCTTTGCCTCTATAGATTGTGGATCGAGGGTGGAGAAGTTTATCTCTCTAAATGAGACCGTTTAAAAATGGAAGGGTAGAAATGATATTCATAGAGGTCATATCATCTATTGTTTAAAAGAATATAAAATGATATCTAAATGGTGTTACACTATATAGTATGAGTCCAAAATTTAGACTCGGAAATTTCTCCAATCTAGTCAGTCCCCATAGCAAGAGAATTTCTGGAGGTTTTTCCTAATGATCTTCCTGGTATTCCTCCTGAATGGGAAATTGATTTTTGAATCGACTTGTAACAGGATACAAATCCCATTCCCATTTCAATTCCTCCTTATTGGATGTCTTCGACAAAATTGAAAAAGTTGAAAGCTCAACTCGAAGATTTACTATAAAAAGTCTTCATTAGGACTAGTATTTATCCATGGGGTGCTACAGTTTTTCTTGTCAAGAAGAAGGATGGCTCCCTTAGGATGTGATCGCCAACATAATAAAGTCACTAATAATAACAAGCATCTGCTCCCTTAGATTGATGACTTGTTTGATCAACTCCAAGCGGCAATCTACTTTTCTAAGATTGACTTGAGATCAGGGCATCATAAAATAAGAGTGAGATGTGAGGATATATGAAAGATGGAATTCTAAATTAAATATGGTCATGAGTTCTTAGTATTTTCCTTTGGTCTCACAAATTCCTCTACGGTGGTTATGCGTCTCATGAATAGAGTGTTTCGAAGTTACCTACATTCATCTGTCATTGTCTTCATTGACGACATATTTGTATATTCTAAAACTGAGGTTGATCCTATGAACCTCTATAGGGTGGTGTTATATGTTCTTAAGGAGAATCAATTATCTGCGTCCATTGCATCTCCCTTGACTACTTTGACCCAAGATAGTACGAAATTTGAGTGGTCGGAGGCATGTGAAAACAACTTCCAAATCTTAAAGGATAGGCTTACTTTTGATCTAGAATTCACTTTACAAGAGAGTGCAAAGGATTTTGTTGTGCATTGTGATGCATCCCGAGTGGGTTTAGGGCGTGTGCTTATACAACATGGAAAGGTAATAGGCTATGCTTCTAGACAACTTAAGCTACATGACAGAAACTACCCAACTCATGATCTTGAATTAGGGACCATGGTATTTGCCTTGAAGATATGGAGGCATTACTTGTATGGTGTCCATGTAAATGTATAAACCGACCATATGAGTCTCCAATATCTGTTTATGAGTTGAATCTTTGACAAAGAAGGTAGTTAAATTGTTGAAAGATTATGACATGAATGTTCTCTATCAAACCGGAAAGGACAATGTGGTTGCGGATGCTCTAAGTCGTATGACCATGGTTAGTGTGTCTCATATAGGAAAAGCCAATAAATACCAAGTTAATATGTGCATAGGTTGTCTAGATCGGGTGTAAGGTTGGAAGATTCACCAAATAGTGGTTTCATGGTCTATCATAACTTTGAGTCATCTTTGATAGAGGAGGTGAAGTCCAAACAACACCTTGATCAATCATTGATGGAGTTGGAGAAATTGGTTGTTTGTAACTTTAATGAGTCATTCTCCTTAGGGTGATGGTGTCTTGAGGTATATAGGAAGGTTTTATGTTTCCATTATAGATGGGTTGAGGAACCGGATCCTTAAGGAAATCCATGGTTCCCTTAGTCCATTCTTCCGTGTTCGACAAAGATGTACCATGACCTTAGGGAAGTATTTTGATGGGAAGGTTTCAAAAAGTACATAGCAGAGTTTCTTGATAAGTTTCCAAATTGCAAACAAGTGAAAGTCGAGCATCAAAATTCGGGTGGCTTGCTACAAGAAATCCAAGTTTCTACATGGAAGTGAGAAGACATCAATATGGATTTTGTAGTAGGTTTGCCTCGGACACAAAAATAATAATACTCTATATGGGTAATTGTGGATAGATTGACCAAGTTAGCTCATTTCATTCATGTCAAGTCTACTTATTCGGCAAAAGATTATGCAAGGATCTTCATTAATAAGACCATTTGTCATCATGGTATTTCGTTAACCATCATAACGGATAGAGGTGTAAAATTCACATCTAGGTTTTGGAGGTCATTCCAAGAAGGATTGGGTACTAAGGTTAAGTTAAGCACTGCTTTTAATCCTCAAACGGATGGTCAAGCGAAGCGCACTATCCAAACCATTGAGGATATGCTTAGAGCCTGTATTATTGATTTGAAAGGAAATTGGGACAAGCACTCGTATTTGGTGATTTTTCTAAGAATAACAGTTTCCATTCGTCCATATCCACGGCTCCTTATGAAGCCTTGTATGGTAGGAGGTCTAGGTGTCTTATGGATTGTTTCAAGTAGGTGAGCCTTATCTTCTTGATCCCTATTTGATTTATAAGACTTTAAAGAATGTTCATATCATAAGGAACCAATTAAAAATAGACTATATAAGGAAAAAGTTTATTATATGAGAAAGGATTTAGAGTTTGAAGAAGTTGATAAGGTGAATTTGAAAATTTCGCTTATGAAAGGGTTGTTTAGATTTGACAAGAAAGGGAACTTGAGTCCACGTTATGTGGGTCCCTATGAAATCTTGCAAAGGGTTTGTAAGGTTTTATATGAGTTAGGGTTACCTAGTGATAAGATTCAGTTCATCTAGTTTTCCATGTTTCCATGCTGAAGAATAGTATCGGTGATCCCGAGCCTATCTTTTCTATTGAGGGTCTTAGTGTAAATGATAAGCTCTATCATGAGGAGGATCCGGTTCTAATCCTTGATAGGTAAGTAAACAAATTGAGGAGTAAAGAGGTGGGTTCCATAAAGGTGTTACGGAAGAATAACCTTGTTGAGAGTGCATCACGGGAGGACGAGGCCATCATGAAGTACCGTTACCCTCATCTATTTGATATCTAAGATTGGTTTTTATCGGCAATAATGAATATAATGACAAAAAAATTGATGTTTCTTGATTTTTGGTGATTGATTAAAAAATTAGCACTTTTGGATGTAGATACAATGAAGTATTCTAACAATTTGCAATTTTTCTTGTTTGAGTTATGTGGTGCATTATGATATGGTGAGTCTTTATGAAAATCTATGCATCATGTTGGTACGTTGAACTTTGAATTAATTGACTCAAAAATACACTTCAAAAATCCAAGACCTGTTCTAGACCCTAACATAACTATCATAAGGTTTAGACATTGTTTTAAGGTACATTTTAATGAATGTATGTTATTTATGATGTCTAGAAACTAAAACATCCAAGAGCGTCCATGACGTCCAAAAACTAGTTCAATAAGGTACTAGCGTGTCTTAGCCTATTAAATTAGTTTTCTGAAGACGTAAAATTATGAAAATTGGTGGAAGGGTGTGTAACATGTGTTTAAATTTATTCATGGTCGAAACGTCAAGGTACGACACTCAAAGGACCAACTAAGAGCTCTAGAGCACTACCCCTGCATTTTGGGGTCAAGGACTGCATGGGCAATGTGTACCCACGAAGGTACGACAGGGCGTGTGTGGATCAACGGGATGGCAATGCAATTCGTCGGACAACACTTAACCATTTCGTGTAATTGTCCATTTGAACCAGTCTCTGAACTTATTGATGGATGTGCATCACAGAAGGGAGAGGAGTCGTCGACTCAAAGACGGACCGTTGGTCGAGGTCTTGTCTGTGAATGCTAAGACTTTTTGTACGTTTTTAGTTGGTTATAATTGATTGATTAAGGGGTTAGTTATTTATTTAGGGGTTTAGGGAGGTCTAATTAAGTTAATTAATAACCTATATAACGACTTTAACCTAAGTTAGACTAACATAAGCTCATAATTCCCAAACCCCAAATTCTCTTCCTTCTCTCTTCTTTCTCTCTCTAGTGAAAAGAGTGAAGTTTCACCATAAATCTTCATCTATTATCAAGTTATGGATCTGATTCACCTTCGATACCTCTTTCCCCAAAGGTTTCCAACAATTGATTTCCAAAAATTGATTTTTCTAGTGGGTTTCATCCAATCTCGAAATTGATAATATGAATTGATTTGTTTATGATTTATTTTTGATATTATGAATATATTAAAATGTATTATAACTAAATTATGCTAATTCTTGATTGATTGTCTAGTTTGTAGAAGATGACCTTTAATCCTTAAGTGTAGGTTATGATCTTGATATAAAATTATATTATATCGGTTCAACTGATTTTGTTATTAGTTGAATTGATATTTCATGATGTTTTTTATCAGTTATGACTAAATTATGATTAATTATAGTCCCATCATTCTAGTTATTTTGGAGTGATCTAGGTTAGGAAGTATGTTGTGAATTGACCTAAGTCTCTTGTCTTAAGCTATGCACTAGTATTGAATTGTGATGTAGTGATTCATTTAGCCTTGATTATCATGTTGTTCATTGAATTATGATAATGTTTTACCCTAAGTGGGTTGAATTAAGGGTTTATGGTTAGACCTTGATGATTAATTATGAAGGAGACGTGCTAAGTCTTATGATCCTTTTCCTTTACTACAAATTGTGTTTAATTGTGATTTATTCATGATATTTTATTGGAGTATGCCTTGTATAAGATTTAGAGGGAGGTATGAGGTTAAATTGTAATTTCTTGGCTATGATTTGTAAGGTGTTGGCTCAAGATGTAAATGTTATAAGGATGGTGAATGATTTATCAATGTGCCTTATCATGATATGAAAATGTTAATGTACTAACCTCACCTATATAAATATATTGAAAGGACAATACTCATGCAATTCTTATTGATCTATTATGATAATGAGTTTATAAAAGGGTTAAACAGTATCACCTACAATAAACTATGATGATTAATAAACACATTAAAGAGATATCAAACAGGACTATAGTTTAGCATCGAGTGAAATAGAATGAGGAGTATCCCTTCCCACATATGGAAGATAGGATCACTAATGTACTCTTGAGATTGGAGACTACAATGAATGCAGCATAAATGGGGTCCCAACTATATCTCCTAGTTCTTGAGCTATGTTGTCTTCCTTGGAATACTAGCTGGTGGATCCACGTAGTTCCTATATACATGTTTTCGTACTACCCTTGCAAGTAGTCCGCCTTCTTTTGGTGTAGGGTTCCATGACATCGGGTTCCACATTAGATCATATATTCTATGTTGGTTAGGGCAAGATGTTCACAAAAGGTAAAATTAACTAAATGATTAAACTCTAACTAATATGGCCTAAGTGGTTTAGCTTTGTCAAGGTAGGGGTATGGCACTCTACCTAAACATTGCACTAGTTAGATTTGAAGGGAGTCTTAGGAGGATGTTCTTATGTATGAATATGCTTATAATAACATATGACATGTATATGATGAAATTGGACATTGTTCATACTATATATTGATTGGTGTCACTTATGAATATGTGTTGACCTATATTGTTAAAGAATGATGCTCTGTACTCTTAAATGTTATTTTATTTGATGTAGGAAGTTAATCATGATTATTTTGTCTTACTTGATTGTGTAAGGTTATAGTGATTTGCTTGGTCATTGCACCTGTTGACTTTATAGGGGTTCATGGGTAATTGTCTTGCTTAAGTTATTTTGAAATGTACTCTTATTCATGCTTTTTACTATTGTTACTTGATAATAAAGTTATTTTTCTATGTTTTTAATTATATCCTATGCATGTTGACTTGACTAGACATGATTTTGTTGTTCTTGTGATGTACATGCCAATGAATTAATAAATATGCCTAAGTGATTTTGTATGGTCTTGTTGAATATGCATGAGTGTTTTCAATGTAAATTGCATATCTTTATTAAATGTCCCTTTTCTTACGATTTTTTCAAAGTATGTGTGCATATGGTATACTCAGTATAAGTTGGGTACTATTACCATTTCTTCCTTTTCCGCAGCATTTTAGGTTCCGCTCAATGATGCGTTTTTGAACACGACTTGAAGAAGACTTCGATCTCTTTATCATCCAAGTAGGGTAGGTCCTCACTTTCTGAGGGCGATTTCACTATATAGCTAGTGGAGTTTTTTTGAGTTTAAAACTTCTATGTTTCTTTCTTTTCCATTCATTATGTAACATTGTCTATCCCATGTGAGGCATTCTTACTTTGATGTATGGGTTATTCCCAAGTTCTTACACTCTTATTAGATTGTTATGAGATGAACAACTATTATGACTATGTTATATTCTACATATCTAAGTGCAATAAAAGTAGAAGACTAAGTAATATTCATAAACGAAGGATCTATGTATACTCAATATATATATTATGTGTATGTACAGGTGTATGTAAACCTCCGGGTAGAAGAAACTAAAAGTTTAAAAATTTTCTCTAAATTTGACCTATGAATTTAATGATGTAATTTAAGAGGATAGTTTTAGTCCTCAAAGAGGATGACGACGCCGGTTACCTCTAGGGGATATTCCCGGATGTGACATCATATCTTTTAAGTCGATTTATGAACATGATTACTTGTACTTGGAAGTAAACTCATCCCTTTAGATGATCTTTAAACTTTATCTCTAGTAATGCCTTTTTGTAATTGGATCCAACACATTATCCTTTGACTTTAAATATGTCACGCCCCGAGCCTACACCTTGCACATGGCCGACACCAAATGATAAAGTTTAGCCTTGAGAGAACCCTTGTCCTAACTTACTTAACACAATGGAAGAAAGTTAACTAAATGATGAAGTAAGAAACATTCTAAATAGGAATACTTAAAACATGATAGTCACGCCAAACTGACACATAAGTGTCATCGTTTACACATAAAATGAAAAAAAAACTAACTCTATCTGTATATGAAGCCTCTAAAAATATTAATATTAATATTGGGACAAACACCACAATATTTTATAACTGATAATGTCTGAAATTAATAAAAAGAGTCCACCGGATGCTATTAGGCTCGACACTAACTTTGAGATGCTTAGTGAATCGATGGTACACAAATTCTTGATCCTCGTTACCTTTATTTTCATCATGATAGGATGCAGGCCAACTGACATCAGTATATTTAATATACGAGTATGCGAGTTGGAATGCTAAAATAACACTTAATCTGAAAGGAGTAAGAAGGGACACTTACCTTGGCTCTATTGAACTAACGAATAACTAATCATTTCAATATGATGCAATTTAAAATTAATGTGCAATATAAAGAAAACTAATTTAAAAGGTGTTGAAAACTCTGAATGAACACAAGGCTACAAATAATCTTTGAGTGTATGTAAAAATACGATTATCTGATGTATATGGAAATACAATAACTTCTGCGGAAGCTCTCTAACTGTCAATCATCACTTGAGAGCTATAGTAATGATACAATGTTACTCGACCCGCGCTGCCCATCCTTACCTTTCTAGAGTATAGGACCTGAACTGTCTAATGGATCCACCAGTATATTGTGAAAAGGGTTCATCTAATAAGTATGATCCTCTTCTACCCGCGATGGATACATGGTTTTTATGAAGACTTGAGTTATTATGAACTCGCACACCCACATCGGTGCTCAGTACTACTCTCACAAATATATATTGGATCTCATGCTTTTAAAATATATTGATTTTTTTGTTTGAGATTAGTGTTAAAACTTAGCGTTAAAAGCTTTCTTGGAAATCATAGTTTCCCAACTTATTTCATTTTATAAAGTTGTCACTTTTGTCTGAAAACTAGCCCGAAGGGTCTTTACTTGTTCAAATGTTAAAAATTTGGAGCTTTTAGGGATTACTTAATCCCGTTAATACATTTGAGAATGAACTCAACTCTTTACTCTTCCTTAACCTGTAACTTGAGTCTTCAAACAAAGAAAATGTTAGTCAAAGACTCTTGGAAACTATAGGAAATAACCGACTTGTTTCTTAACCTCATTCATGACTTTTAAGTCTTTTGATTTTGATGTTTACTTTCCTTGAATTGGATTATGAATTCAAGGATCGTAATCTAGCGTTTATGAATGATTTCATCATGTTATTATGTATCTTAGTGTGTTGAAATAAACTAAGAAATGTGGGTACATAACATAGGAACTAGTGAGAAAAGATAGGGGAAGAATGAAGTCTCTTGGTAAAATTGGCGCTTTGAGAGGCGCGGACCCATAGGCTGAAGGACTGACTCTGGTCTGAGGCACTTTAGGTGGGACGGCATGCGAAGGCCTCTCAGATAAAGCCTTCCTGGAGGGGCTCTAACAGGTGCGACGCCCCAGGGTCTTCTAACTTTTCTTCTCATTTTTTCATCTGTAAACCTTCATCTATAAACCTTTTAATTTTCAATGTATATTACCCCAATCACATATGATTTCTAATAACATTAATACCCAATAGATTTGACTCGTTAAATAACCTAGAAACATGAATCAGATCAAGTAAGGCATGCGACAACTCAACCAACAAGAATTCAACAATTATTCATCAAGAACTTCAATATTCATCATTCAATATATTCATAACACACTTAATTAAACATGTTGGTTTTTGGGTGAATGAATCAAACATAGGAAGATCTTACATACTTTATAGGAATAAGCCCTGCTGAATTCCATTCGAAGATCTTGGCATTCTTGATGAATTATTAGCCTTTTTTCCTTTGTTCTTCTTCTCTTCTCTTTTCTCCCAAGCCCTAAGTGCATTCCATTTTTCTACCCTTACTAAAATCTTGATTGGACTTTACCCCTAATAAACCCTTAAAACAAATCAGGAAATAGTAGGATGTAAAGACTACTTTACCCTTTATAAAATCCGGATTGGACTTTTCTCAATCCAACAACCCTAGTTTTGATAGGCATATCTCGTTCAAAGGATATCGAAAATGTTCAAACTCTGCGGCATTGTAAATATCTCTCCAAGTTATTTGCATCTGTAGAAAGAACTAAGCTTAACTCATCTTCATCTAGAATTTATGATTGTTTTAGAAGGAGGAAAAAAAATCAAATTTTACACATTAAATTTTCCATATTTTTCATATTCTTTACTAAATGATAAGTATTAGTTTCTTAGTGTATTCCTAGGTATTTCAAGTGACAACATATTACAATATCTTTCCCTTGGGAAAAATCATCCTCAAATGAGATTCCTTTCACTAAACTAAGGGTAGTAACATCATTTCATCATTCAACAAACAAAAGTATGTAATAACATGTGTAAACATAGTTTTAGAAACTGCTAAGAAGACAATTTAGTACCCTGATCTGAATTCCCTTGATATTCATTCTATCTCTTGATTCAAAGAGATGTGGATATCTCTTCTTCATATCCTTATCATCTACCCAAGTTGCTTATTCAACAAATTGGTTCCTCCAAAGGACCTTGAATGATGCAACTTCCTTAGTTCTAAACTTCCGTACTTCACGATCTAAAATCTAAATCGGAATCTCATCATAGGATAATCTATACATAATCCCAATATTCTTAATTGGTACAACCAATGAAGGATCACCCAAGCACTTCTTCAACATAGAAATATGGAATAATGGATGAACCTGTACTAATTCTTGGGGTAGCTCCAACTCATATGCTACATTGCAAACTATTTTGGAGATTATGTTAGGACCAATATACACCTTCTTACCAAACCTCATAACAACAACCATGGGTGAAATTTTCATATATAACCAATCATCTACCTCAAATTCTAACGGCCTTCTCCGATAACTGTGTAAAACTTTTGGAGACTCTGTGCCGTTTTCAATATCTCGTGAATAACATTCACATTCTCCATATCTTGGTGAACTAGATATGGCCCTATCAAAACATGATTCACCAACTTCGAACCACCCAATTGGAGATCTACATATTCTCCCATAAAGAGCTTCATATGGAGCCATTTGTATGCTCAAATGGTATCCGTTATTGTTAGCGAACTCAATGAGATGTTGGTGATCATACAAATTTCCATTGAAGTCAATCATGCAAGATCTAAATATGTATTCTAATGTCTTGATAGTATACTTTTCTTGTCCGTTTGTCTAAAGATGAAAAGCGATTCTCAGGTTCACCTTTGAACCTAAACCTCTCTAGAAAGATTTCAATAACTATGTAGTAAACTATGAACCTCTATCTGATGTATTGGAAATCAAAACTCCTTTATGTCTTAAGACTTCTTGAATTTACAAATTATCATAATCTTAGGTTAAAGTGACAGTCCTTATCGTCATGAAATGGGCTGATTTTGTCATTTTATCGACAATAACCCAAATAGAATCATGCAGCCTATGACACCTGGACAAGCCCGTGATGAAGTCTATACTAATCATCTCTCTCTTCCATTATGAAAGTTATGTATTTTGAGCTAACCCTCAAGGCATTTGGTGTTCCACTTTAACTTGCTAGCAATTCATCCACTTGCTAACAAACTCAATAATATCTTTCTTCATTACTTCCGACCAATATAACTCTCTCAAATAGTGGTACATGAACTCATATGAATGGAATGGAGCTATGAGCTTTATCCATGATCCTCTCTTGGATTCCATCCACACTAGGTACATGCAACATACCTTGATACTTCAACACGCGAGCTCCCCCTTGTTCAAAAGCAAATGCTTTTTTGTTATAAACATTTGCACAAGTCAAGAAAACTGGGATCTTTGTGAACTTCTCTTTTACCTCTGACACTAATGATGACTCATCCACATTGGTAACCATTATTCCTCCTTCTATGGAATCCATAATTATGACTCCCAAGAGTGCAAGTATGTGCACTTCTTTAGCTAACTCCCTCTTTTCTTCTTCAACATGGGTTGTACTCTTATGGATAACCTTCTTAAGGAATTACCAACTACATTAGCGTTACCTGGGTTGTAAATAATACTCATGTCATAATCCTTGAGTAATTCTAACCACCTCCTCTATATGAGATTTAGGTATTTTCTAAGTGAACACATATTAGAGGCACTTGTGATCAGTGAATATGACAACATGAACACCATACAAGTAGTGAAGTCATATCTTCAAAGAAAAAAATACTGTAGTCAATTCTATGTCATGAGTGGGATAATAATTCTCATGAACCTTCAACTTTATGGAGGCATAAGGTATAACTTTGTCATTCTGAATTAACACAAAGCACAAACCAACTCTTGATGCATCATAGTAAACCACAAAACCTTGAGTACCCTCCAGTAAGGTCAAAACCAGAGAAATTGTGAAGCTATTGTTTACTATAGAAAGCTTTTCCCATGGGCTTCCAACCATTGAAATTTGACTGTCTTCTAAGTCTTCTTGGTAAAAAAATAAGATATATGAGAAACCCACAAAAGGTTGCGTATAGTAGCAAGCCAAACCTAAGAAACTCCTTATATTAGTTGGAGATGAGGGTCTAGGACAACTCTAAATTCTTCTATCTTTTAGTTATCAACTCTAATCCCATCACTAAAAATCATGTGGCCCAAGAATGCCAAAGAATTAAGCCAAAACTAACACTTTGATAATTTGACATATAGATTCTTATCGTTAAAAATTTGAATAACGATCCTGAGATCACTTGCATGATCTTCTTGCCTACTTGAATAAATCAGTATGTCATCAATGAAGACAATGAAAAATAGAGCTAAATAAGGTTTGGAGACTTTATTCATGAGATCCATGCATGTTACAAGCCTATTGGTCAAATCAGAAAACATAACCAAAAAATCATAAATTTTAGAGAAGCAAGAAGCACCCTGAAGTAGGTCGAGAATATCATCTATACTTCGAAAAGGATACTTATTCTTGATGGTCACCATATTCAATTGGCGGTAGTCTATACACTTTCTAAGGTAACAATTTATTTCTCAAAAAGAAGATTGGAGAGCCCCAAGATGAAACACTTGGTCGAATAAAACTTTATCTAACAGATATTTCAGCTGCTCTTTCAAATCTTTTAACTCTACTGGTGCCATTCTATATGGAAGAATAGACATATGACCATCTGGAATGATATATAGGTTGATGTCAATTTCTCTATCAGGAGGGACTCCGAGTAGATCATCTGGAAAAACATTTGCGAACTCTTTTACGATTGGAACTCACTGAGGGGAAGCTACATAAGAAGTTGAGTCATTGACTCGGACTAAGTGATAGATAAATCCCTTTGAAACTAACTTCCTTGATTTAAGGTACGAACTAAAATGACCTTTAGGCACTTTTGAACTACTTATCCACTCAGTGACTCACTTATTAAGAATTTGAAACTTGAAGACTCGAGTTCTCAAATCTAATGATGAATAAAAGATATGGAGCCATTGCATACCTAGAATGACATAAAATCAACCATGTCTAACTCTATTGAATAAGTCATGGTACTCTTGTGACGGATGGAAACATGATAGAATTTTTCTTCTAGAATAGATTCACCAATAGGTTTGGAAAGACTTAATGGTTCACTATGTTGTTGAGGTTTAAAATCAAAGTTCATAGAATATAGGGAGTTACAAAAGACAAAACTCACTCTTGGGTCTAACAATGCATAAATAGTAAAGTCAGAGACTCTAATAATACATTGATAACATCTGCTGAATTCTTCTGTTTTTGGATATTATTGAGAGCATACAAGTGATTTGTACCTCCGTCAGCACCAGAAATTACTCCCCTAGGTGAAGCCCTATCTCGTGAAACAACTGATGAAGACTGAGCTCTATTGCCCTCATTACCACTACATTATATTCTCTTTGGATACTCTCTCATGAAATGCTCGACTTGATCGCACTTGAATTAACCCATAGAGCCTTCACGACAAATAGCCGAGTGATTTCTGCCACACTTGGCACAGGCAGGAGGAATACTAACTCCCTGTTCCACACTACCCTATGAGTAGGGAAGTTTAACTCATGAATACTGCCCATAGTGCTCAACCTTGTTCTTACGTGTAGCTGCACTAGCAGATGATTGAGTAGGACCCTTCTGTTTCTATTGAAATGATGATCGGTTAGCATCATTCTTCTGCTGCCCGTTCTCATTCCCTGTCTTAGCTCTCTTGATCTTGAACTCCTTTCTATCCCTAAACTTCTGTTACTCTACATGCTGCACATAGACCATTAACCTTGAAATGAACATGTCCCAATCAGCACAACTTTTGCTTCTTTGTTTGATACTAAACCAAATCCAGTAACACATAAGCTCATTCGGCTTCTAATATCTTTAATCATCTTAGGAGCCTAGAGAGATAGTTTGGTAAACTTTAACTCATATTCATGAACGCGCAAGAAGTCTAATTTCAAAGTAAGGAACTTTCATACCTTTGCTTTCTTAAGTTCACGAGGAAAGAAATGACCCAAGTTAGCTACTTTAAAGAAAGCCCAACCTGGATGAGGTGCATCCTCATCTCTACCCTCCTTCCATTGCTCGAACAATGTCCTAGACACATTCTTCAAATAGGCATCTAGTTCAACCCTCTCAAGATTAATCACATATATCACATATGATACCTTCTTCAACTATTCCACGAATTTTTTGGACCTTGTAGTGCTAAAACCAGTGAAGCATGGGCGATTCATCGTCAAGAATTCCTGAATCCTCAAAGTGTTACCCCCTTATTACCGAGCTCCTCTTTGTTGCCCGACTTGGTGGATCACAACTTGACTCAACATCTGAAAGCCTCACGCATTAAGCACTGGTAAACTCCCCTTGTCGTTCCATTTTAGAGGTATTGGGTAACTCTTGTTCCTGAGGTTCAACATTCCTCCTAGCTGAATGACATCTTGCTGCTCATGTATAGGCATAGTTATCTGAAATGGGTGTAAGGACGAATTAGAGAGAGACTTTTAGATATAAAATGTAATGCACAAATAAGAATATTTTGCCTTTAAAACTTTTTTAAACTTCCAAAAGGCCATTAGTCCAGCTAATGTGTGTGTAATTGAATTACGATGATTTTCCTACAAGGAAGAGGACGAAGAAGGCAATATGTTATAAATATACTTTGATAAGTGGTTAGGAATAGATATATCTCACCAAGGCAACAAAGAAGTGGAAGCAACAATATCTAAAAAAGACAAATTGAAAATAACATACTTGTGATGGTAAAGTAAGTGGGAAATTTGTTCCTAGGCACTTACCAATATGACTAGCAAAGAAGAATCATATGACTGTGTCAATAGATTCAATAAGATCAATTAAATCCAAG
The DNA here is from genome assembly GCF_036512215.1 of Solanum lycopersicum. NCBI lineage: Eukaryota > Viridiplantae > Streptophyta > Magnoliopsida > Solanales > Solanaceae > Solanum > Solanum lycopersicum. The sequence goes on along the minus strand of NC_090810.1, from coordinate 32,700,340 downwards.
AAGAAATAATAAGAAATCAATTGTTTTTTGACATATTTGAAGAAGAAGAAAAAAGTATAATTAATACTTCATGTTACTTTAGATGGGCAACCTATCTTTCTAAATTCATATATTTGTAAAAAAAAGTTTGCAACTGTCTTCTTTATGTAAGATTTTTTCATTATCTAAGCTTCCTTATTTTTAATATCATCATAAAGTGTATTACAAACTCTGTGATGATCATAAAATACTTAATCCTCTCTATCTGTCATTTTCTTCAGACTAGTTAATTAGTTGATGTTTGTTACTTCATTAGGATTGATAAAGCTAAGTACTAACCTTCCCCCTCCCCCTTGCATGTACTTGTTCATAAGATTTTTCTTCTTTTAAGGGAAAGGTTTTGATGTACCCATCAATTTTAAGGGAAAAGATTATTTCTAGATCTTCTAAAACTAGGTTTTTCTCTCACATGGGTCTTCTTTGAAAATGAAATTATGAATCAACTGTGATGAATTATGAGTAATTATTGTTTTAAGTATATTTTGATGATTAATTGATGATTTCCTATGAGATTTCCCTACACGAATGTTTTTCCCCTAATTTCATGAAAACCTCGATGTTAAATAATGAATTGTGAAGATCATGAACATCTAGACTGAATACATTATTGTTTAGTATGTAATTACTTCTTGAATATACCTTGTTTATGTATCTACTTATGTATTCTTTGTAATGTAAGTATGAAGGTTCTTTGAAAGGGCAAAAAGGTATGTTGATTGGTTCTTTTTGGATTCAATTGTGAATTATGAGTTACTTAGAGAGTAATGTTTCATTATACAGTTATTGTATGATAGAAAGTAGTTTCTTATGATAATGATAAAGTGTTAAGTGAATGGTTTACTAACTTGTATGTAGTTTCTAAAGTGAAAGGATAGTTCTCACTCATGAATTCGTATGAGCTTTTATTATAAGATGTTCACATAGGAGTCTAGAAGAGACTACTGTGACCTTGTATGATGTGTATGATGATTACTAAAGGAAATAAATTCTTAGCACCGAAAAAGTGTATGTAAAATAGATGGACGTCTCAGGTTTAGTATGTCCGGCCTCCCACATGGGTTTCCTCATGTTAGTAACTCTGGATTCCCTATTTATGTGTTGTCTCATGAGATGAAAACCACCACGTCTAGTAAGTCAAGGATTTTCCTAATAATATACTTGAAACTTAACTATGTGTCAACATAGGACTTTAGCTTAGTGGATCCACCTGGATAGCTACATATGAATGGCTACAACATAGGAGAGTGTTAACCCTATATTTTTGGTATGGGAGTAGAACACCGAATTCCATGTAGCTCACATGGTCTCATGTCGGTTATTGTAATTATCTCCCTAATGTAAAAGTAAATGAATTTGCTAACTATGTGGACTCTTATTAGGGTTGTCTTAAAGACTACTACATAGTGTGAGGGAGGGTATAATACTTCTCTTACGCATTTCACATGTGGGATCCTAAAGGATTGTTCTAGTAGTGTTCTCTTATGATTATGTTGATAAGAAATGAGTGATATTAATGTATGATGCATGTTATGAAAATATAAGAATATGTTGTAAGTATGTAATGGGTTGCTGAATGTGATATATAGCTTTGGGTAGGGTTATGAGGCATTATTCTTAGCATTGCACAAGTGTTGCATTAGCTTTCTTACGTGTTGGATTGACTTTTGATATATACATATATGTGTATATTGAGTTCTTCGATATTATGCATGGTTTTCACTAAATTTTTCCTTTTCTCAATGATTAATGATTTTTATGCATAGGTACAATACTTAGTACATGTGGTTTGTACTAACCCATGTTTTATCCCTTTTTCCCAAACATTTTAAGTTCAGGCAATTGAGGATATTCATGGCTATTGAAGAATAAGACTTTGATCATTCGTAAGTAAAATGGTGAGTCCTCATGAGTTCCAAGGATAGACCCACTCATCAAGCCTAATTAGTTTTGTGTATGTTTTGAGATAATTATTTCTTTCTCATGCTGAGACATCGTTGTAGCCTATATGGGCATATTGTAATAGACTAAGGACTATTCACACAGAATTGTTATTTACTTTTTAGATGGTTAGTGTGAGACGAACTATTAGACTATGTTGTTGTTAAATTTTAGGTGAGAAGCCTATTTAAGCTTCATAAGCGAGGGGTCTATGTAAACCCCATATATGTTTCACAGAAGTCTAATTATACATCGTTATATGGAAAAGTTTTCATTTTTTTGCATTTTATTTACCTATGATATGTGATGACGAATACTAAGGTCTTGTCTAAGTCCTCTTTGAGGAAAAAGTTGTTGTTATTCCTAGGGTTACTTTGATTGTGACAAGTACACCATGGTACTTGTAGGAGGTGTTCCCCGATCGTGATAATAAGTCATTGAGGGACGCATGGAGTTTTAGAAAATATTCTAAGTCTGTAACAACGTGGTATCAAAGCAAATGTTGGTACTAAGAGAATGACAATCGAAGGAGAGGTAAATGGTGGTAGCACCACCAATGTCTTTGTTGATGGTGGAAAGAAAAATCTACAGGGAAAGATCATCAAAATGGTAATGAAGAGGTGCTGGCAGATCCCACACTAAGAAAAATGCTAGCATCTCATCCATCCTAAACTATTGAAGAAAGTGACAACGAACTTTGAGAGTACACCATCGACGTCACCATTAGAGAAGAATGGGTTCCAAGGGTGAAAGTAGCAAGGAAATCCATGGAGATATTAGGCCGGCGCATGAATGTTGATGATGGCAAGTCCAAGACCCTTGAAGGTTTCACTTTTGAGGAAACTGGAAACATACATAAGGAGTTTGAGGGTCGCCAGCGGACCGAGTTCTAGATAAAAGAGACCGTCACTTCCTTGGAGTGTCGGCTCATCGAAGTGCTAAGTACGATCATAACTCTGAATGTTGAAGTAAAACACTCAAGGAAGGCGTATAGACTGAAGGATCTACATCACCTGACCGTGATAGGGAGACCAGGATTGAGGCTCCCAAGACACCTATATTGTAAGGAATCCTCAACTCTCAAAAGGGGGAAAACATTCTTTGAAACTTCAAGAATTACTTCAAGTATAGCCGGGTCAATAGTGAAAAAAATAATATCAACACTGTCGTATTGTATCTTTCTGAGAAGGTCATGCTATGGTGGAGGCACAAAGAAGCCGAGATTAGGAAGGGTACGTGCACCATCAACAAGTGGGAATAATTCTGTGAGGAATTCAAGAAAGCCTTCTTCCCTGACAATGTTGTGTACGAGGTTAAGTTCAATTTGAAAGAATTGAAGCAAACGGGAAGCATTCGGGCATAAGTGAAGGGTTTCACAACTCTAACACATGAAACTCCCAATCTCACAGAGGAGGACATGATGATCCACTTAACGGATGGGCTACAGAATTGGGCCAAGACAGGGTTGGAGCGGTAACAAGTCAAGACCATAGATGAGTCCATTACACAAACCGAATCTTTGATCTACTTTAAGCATGAGAGGCACGACAAGGAAAATTCAAAGGACAAAAGAAGTAGTCATGCTATATGTGGGAGAGATCATGGACGAGGCAAGGAGTAGTAGGCACACACCAAGCAGCACAACCCTAAAAAGAAGACAACAAGAGGTTAATGCGCTTGAATTATATGGAGAAACGGGTGTAGACCAACAAAGGCGATGACTGCTACACAATAGATCGCACAGATATTCCAAGTTCCCCCAGATTAAGAACCTTGGTGTCATCCTACGCGAACAAAAGGAGAAAGATGCACAAGAGTAAGGGTAAGATTTAGGCATGACGCGGTTGGGCATGGTGTGATTATGTGATGCAGTTGCCAAGCAAACTTAGAAGCCAGGATACTTCAGCATGCAGTATGTAGACATCTCCCTTTATATACGACCAGCTCCTTCCATGGTAGACTCTTGGTCCAAAGAAAATGATCATTACCAAGGTAGTGGCAGAGAGGTTGCATTCAAAGCAACACCCCACTCAAGACGGTTAATGCCCCATAGATTCTTGTATGCGGGGTTTCCCAAGGAGTGAGCATCACATTAGGGAAGTGTTAAGGTAAGATGAAATTTCACCGTCGCACCTTTAGAAATATTTGATATCATTCTTGAATAGGAGTTCTTCCAGCGATTCTATACAATGATCGGACCTACCTTCAACAACTTATGGTGATGCAGCGAGAAGGGTCATCCATGAAACCTCTAGTTAAGGTCCAAACAAGGAAATACCCACCCATCGTCCATGCAAATCGTAAAGTGCCTGAATAAAAGGAGAGTCGATGTACCTGGCTACCATGGCATGTTCAAGAGAAGACAATGGTTCTAAGGAGTCTTTGACAATGGTACAACACGATCCAGTGGCCAAGAAGCTGATGGAGTTGGTTGCCTATCGAAAAACCAGACGCTTTTGGGTGGAAGATGATCTGTTGCTCACTACCGGTCGAAGGGTCTATGTGTTCAAGTTAGGCTCTATTATGCGGTGAATTATTAAGGAAACCCATGACACAACGTGGGCTGGACAGCTGGGGCAGGGAAGAACAAGGGCACTGATTGAGGCTATCTACTTCTGGACACGCATGCGGGAATGACATCGAGTGTTTTGTAGACATTCCTTGTGTACCAACAATACAAGGTTGAGAAAAGACAACGAAAAGGACTGTTGGAGCCACTACTTTTGGCTGAACGACCTTGAGAGAGCGTGGCCATGGACTTCATCATCTCCATACCCAAGTATGACAGTTATAGGATTATAATAGTCGTGGTTGAATTTTTTTTGATGTATGCTACCTCCATGCATGTCGTAGCAGGTTTAACCGCAAAAGAGGTTTTGATTATTCTGTAAGAATGTGGTGAAATATTTGGGGATGCCAAGGCACATCATCAACAATTGAGACCCCCGATTTACGGGAAAATTTTCGAGAGAGTTGTTTCATATATTTTGCACGGAACTTCACATCTCCACAAGTTTCCACACGTAAACCAACGTCCAAATAGAAAACGTCAACTTCTTGCTAGAGTGCTACTTAAGGCACTATGTCAAAGTGCACCAAATGGATTGGGCCAGGCTCCTAGATATTGCGTAGTTTTCATATAATTTTAAAAGGATGAAACATGCCAAAATCGATCACAAAGGGCACCAGAAAAAGTCACCGCCTTGCATAATCAAGAGATTGAATCTATCATAGATTACCAAGGCAAACGGAAGCGCTGACAACAAGGTAGTGCCAAAACTTGTGCAATGGTATGGACAAACTCCGCATGACGCCACATGGAAGAACTATGAAGACGTGTGGCAGTTCAAAGACAAAGTCCAAGAGCATTTGCAGCAATGCGTCGTGACTATTGCATAATCAAGTGGGGGAGCGTGTGATGTGTTGCCACTTTTTCAGTCAGATTCTGCATCCGGATAGGGGAAGAATGTTCTAAAGATGTGGAGAGCCTTGCGGAGGACTCTAGAACCTTTTTGAATTCTAAAGAAGTCTAGAAATGGTCCTAAGACAATGTATAATTCTCTAGAGAGGAACCAATGTATACATATCTTACGGACTTGTAATGTTATTTTACTTTGCACTTTAGTCCTTTCATCGTAGTATAAATAGAGGTTCCCCTCATTTGCAAAGGCATCACTAAACTTGTAAGGCATTCTCCAAAGCAATATACAGGCCTTCTTCAAAGTTCTCTCTTTTTTTACTAACTCTTTTCCAAGCAGTCTCTTAGCTATCAAAGCCTTAAAGGCTTCCTTGAACTTACAAGATCTTGAAAGATTAGAGAGTAAGTTTTCAGGGGCCGCACGGAGCTTTAGCGAATACTCTAAGTCGATGACATAAGGTTTCTATTCAATAAACTTTTTATCCAGTTGGTATATTACACCTCTGCAATTTTAAAATCTCAAGGACCAAAGTAGGACTAGGAGTACTTATTAGTAATTTCCAAGTGGAGAACTGTCTTTTTATGGTTCCAAATTGAGTTATTTTGTTCTTTCTCCCCACCCCCACCCCCACACACAAAATTTTTGTAACAGAAGGAGATTGTGGAAAATCAAACATCACCAGTAAAACGATCCTCCATCGACTCTCCAGGGGTTTCAACATTGAATTGGAATTCCAAAATTGCAAAAAACAATAACCACCGCTGATCCAACTAGCATAATTTTTTTAAAAAAAAATTATAGCATCATGAGTTTTTTTCGCATTTTGAGCATTTCCTTCTTTTTGAACTTCTACCTTTGAAGACGTCAAATTTGTTTTGTGTGGTTTGAAGAATTTGTTATGTTCACAAATGTAATTGCTTTTCTTTTTTAATTTCGAGAAAACTAAAGCCCAATAGCTTGTTTTGGATAGTTTTAGAAAGGGACTAAATAATTTTATATTATTTTTAGAGGATTTATTGAAATAATATAGTTGATGCACCAATATTTTCATGAATGATATATATTACTTATTGTTGAAATGGAGAAGTTCCATTAGAGTATTGTTTGGTAGAAGAATCCCTATAAAGTCAAAGGTAAGTTCTCTATATATGCATAGACTAATTTTTTAATTATTTTGGATATGATAATAATAAGATTTGAGTTTAAATCAGTAATGATTTATATATTCAATCAAAACTTTTCTAGAATTGAGACATAATTATTGTGTTATATAGCGATATTCTTATTTTGTTTCCTAAAATGCATCAATATTTGATTTAGAAAATCACTCAAGTATTAGTATTTTTGTTCTTTAATGTTTCTAAACTGAGTAGCTGGCCTTAAGACTTTGAATATTTGAGTTTAAAAGCGGAAAATTGAAGTTGAGAAATACTAACTAACAGTGATTTGGGGCATTTACCCTCATTTAATAGTTCGAGCTACTAATAGGAGAACTCCTTCTAGCTAGCCATATTAAGATGTTATTAAGTGAATTAGAGATATCCAATTAGGTGTCCTTGATAGTGTATTCAAGGAACTAATATAAATATATTTTTCAATGCTAATTAACATAAATTTGTCTTCTATTTAAATGCTTGTGCCCTTTAATCCTTTAAGGGGAGGGGGGCTGTTTGAAATTTTGTAACAAATAACAAAGCTTCTAACAACAATAGTTTCTTTGTCAAAAGTATAAATTGAACACGGAAGTTTGACAAATAGAATTTATATAAAGTATAAAAAACATCGACCAAAACGAGTAACAAGCACAACGAAAAAACTTGGGATATTATTTCAAAAACTGATCCCAGCTAGATAGTATTTTCCACAAAATTAGATAAAACTGTTGAAGTATTCCAATTCTTTATAGCAGCATATCATGTAAATGTGCATTAGACTTCCAAGATTGTTAGTCCAACAATAATGTACTCTTACTCTCCCTAATTTCATCAAATCTATCATTCAAAGGGACATCTTCTAACAAGGCTTCTATAAGGTAATCAATATAATTGGATTTTATTGTTTCACAAAGTTCCATACGTTCTTCTTGTAATTTTACTTTATGTTGTGTCTGACTCTTCTCCAACAATGTGTTACCCATACCAAATATTTCAGGCACGTTATTTTCTAGTACCACAAATTCTTGAATTTGGAAATATGGCGCAGTTTGTCCCAGCAAACCATTTGCTCCACCAAGAAACTCTTGAGTGATCTGCACGTGATGTTGATTAGATTCTACTATTGCTTGTTTAATCTGAATCATTCTCTAAATACATCAATACATTGCCATCCATATATTCCGCCAAAGTACCATATATTTCAAACAGTATATTTGACTTCACATTCGCAAAGTCAAGAAAAATAAGTTCTTGAATTGGAGAAAACGTATTTAGCTCCCAATTGTTCCTAATATCATAGTCCCTATAACCAGTTGGTATTCAAATAAAGGTTGTATCATTGGCTTGAAATTTCGAATATCCAATACAGTCCTCATAAACATAAACAATAAAACCTTGTTGCATGTGTGGTGCTAGATTATTTTCTAGTAGTATGTTCTCAAATTTCCAAAACACCATTTCCTTGCACCGAGGCTTCCATTGCTAGATTTTCAACGACATTGATAGGATGATTGATCATCCCATAGCCCTCATTCCTCATTTGCCTTAGTGTAGGATCAACATTATAATCTATTAATAGAGAATTGATCTTACCTTAATCATATGAAGACTCTTGAATTTGCAACAATTGTTCAAAAATATAGATAGGAATGATTGCTTGATCCATCCGCGGCTCACCTTAAATCACCTCAATATCGAATTTATGTTTATCAACATTAGTTGTACTTCTATTACTAAATGGAGAAGTATTAAACGAATTTTTTGTTTTTATAGAACAAATACAATAATCTCTGTAAGTACACTTTTTGAACTATTTAAGAATAGCTTCGCAAAATTAATATTCCTTCATGAGGCACTTTCCATCTTGGGGACAACACATGTTAGTATCATAATCGGGAATATTCTTGAGTCCCATATTGAAAGGCATGCTCTTTATACTCCTAATCCATTTCCCCTTATCTCGTTATTTCCAAGTCCAAACACTGTGATCCACAAATCTGCAAAATCTCTTATTGCTAATACTTTTCTTATGCCTCAAGGAAATAAAGTAACGAAAATTACTAGTATCCCCATCATCTTCTCCTCCACAATGTCCCCCATAGAAATATATTACCCATGATTCTTTGTATACATCACACTCCGTATTAAAACCATTGTCACACAAATCTTTTTCAGCCATAAAGCTGAGAGAAGGTATGAGAATAACATTGAATATGTGGGATGAAATAGATAGCCTTCTTCAAACATTATCGCTCTTTCTTGTATATCATATACATTTTTCAAAGCTGAAACACTTTTGATAGTATATTTATAAAACAAAAAGTAATAAGGTTGAAGGTTTATGGGAACAATTGTGAAAATCAATTATACATACTTGGTCAATTCTTGGCTTTATAGGAAACCCAACGGGGAAAAAATTAGGGAAATAAATATTTAGAAACTTACGGCTATACTCCGACAGGTGTGTAGTTAATATAATTATCAGTTTAAATAAATCATTAGGTAATTATCAAATACTATACTTTTTTATCTAATTCTAAAAGAGTACAGTTAGATTCCGGAAATCCAAGTGGTATTAAGTTCGGAAAACTAATATTTGGTAACTTACAATATCCAACAATATAACAATTTTTAGAAACTTAAGGTTATTTTTTTAATTTTTTTAATTTTTCTTTAACTATCAATTTTTTTCAAAAAAACAATGTTTTGAAACATACAATTATAGTTTTTTTTTGTTAAAAATTGTAAAAACTTACTTTTTTTATTTCACTAGTATATATGTACACATGAACCCCGTAAATAAGTTTAGTTAGAAGTCATCCACAAATTTTTACGAACAAACTTAATGTATGAAACATATACTCTTTATAAAAACTTGATTTTACAAAATATTTTTTTTTAATAATAATGGAATTGGTTGTTTTAGTCTATTATTTTTGTCTTTTTAATGTTGTTTTCTCAACATGAATTTGTAGGTTCAGTTATCCACTACTTATATATCTTACAACTACTTGGTGAACAGTAATGAAAATAAGATCAACATTGTTGTGTTGTATATGCAAGAGATGGTCATGCTACGGTGGAGGCGCAAAGAAGGCGAGATCGGTAAGGGGACGTGCACCATCAATACATGAGAAAAATTCAATGAGGAATTCAAGAAAGCCTTCTTCCCTAACAACGTCATGTACGAGGTTAAGCGAAAATTCTGACAATTGAAGCAAACAGGAAGCATTCGGGCATACGTGAAGGAGTACACAACTCTAACACTTCAAATTTCAAGCCTAACAGACAAGGACATGTTGTTTCACTTCATGGACGGGCTGCAGAATCGGACCAAGACAGAGTTGGAGAAATAATTTGTAAAGACAGTAGATGAGCAATATTTTACAAGCCAAATCATTGAACGACTTTAAGCATGATAGGAACGACAAGGCAAAAATGAAGGACACAAGGAACGGTCATGATAAAGGTTAGGGAGATCCTGGCCAAGGCTAGGAGCAACAGGCACACACCAACCAACACGACCCCCATAAGCCAGACAACAAGCAGTTCATGCGCCAGAACTACACGGAGAAATGGGCGCAGACCAAAAAAGGTGATGGATGCTACATATGTGGTGGAACGCATGGCTATGTCAGGTGCCCTGAGAAAAAGAACCTTGGTGTCATCCTACGGGAACGAAAGGAGAAGGAACAAGAGCAAGGACAGGACACAGGCACGACTTAGTTAGGCATGGTGGGATTATGCGGTTCAATTGGCAAGCAGACTCAGAAAAAAAGAGACATTAGCACGCAGTATGTCGTCATCTTCGTTAATAGATAAAAGATCGTGCCATTGTAGACTTCAGGGTCGAAGCAAACATCATTACCAAAGCAGAGGTAGAGAGGTTTGGGCTGAACTACATGTCAAGCAACACCTATTTCAACAGGTTAATGCCCCATCGGCTCCTATATGCGAGGTCGCTTAAGGAGTGACCATCACATTGAGGAAGTGTCAAGGTAAGACAAACATCACAATCACTTTATTAAATATTTTTTATATCATTCTAGGACAGGAGTTGTTGTATCGATGTCATAAGACGATTGACTCCTACCTTCAACAACTCATGGCGATGGAGTGGGAAGGGTCATGCATGGAACCTTGACTGACGGTACAAAAGAAGGACACACCCAACTATCGAACCTGAAGATCATGAAGGGCCTCAAGAAAGGAGAGCTGACATACAAGGCTACCATTATATGTTCTGGAGAAGATAATGTTAGTAAGGAATCCTTGCCACCGATCATAGAGAATGTCCATGAACAGAACAAGGACATGATGGCGGACAAGTCGCCGAAGAGTCTACCTCGTAGGTGACAGGTATATTACAAGATAGAGTAATGGTGGGAGCCTAGCCACCCACACAAGCACCTTATTGCATGGGTCCATCTACAGTAGAGGTTCTAAGGAAACATTTCATGGATCTCCTTGAGAGAGGTCATATATGTCCATCCAAGGAACCTTTTGGTGTGCCAGTGTTATCCTAGAATAAAATAGTTGGGTCATTGCTCTTATGCATTGACTATCAGACACTAAATAATGTAAAATTCAGAATAAATACCCTATCCCATTCATCACAGATTCATTTGATAGTCTTAGGCAGGCCAAGTATTTTACTAAGATAGATCTTTGAAAAGGCTACTACCAATTGCGCATTGCAAAAGAGGATGAGCCAAAGATGACATGTGCGATGAGATACGGAGCTTACGAGTGGTTGGTAATGCCCTTCGCTTGACCAACGCACTCGCTAAAAATTTCAAGCTAATGAACGAGATATTTTTCCCTATTTTAACCAACTAATGGTTGTGTACAGTTATGACATAGTCATCTCTAGCAACACCTTGGAGGAGCACGTGGAGCTCCTTAATAGAGTCTTCAAAATCTTACGGGAGAACCAGCTCTATGTCAAATAAGAGAAGTGCAAATTCACCTAGCACGAGGTACACTTCATAGGACATATCATCAGCCAAGGTGTACTCCAAATGGACGAGGCGAAGATCTGGACGATCCCGGAGTGGGAGGATATCATTAAGGAAACCAAGCTACATTGTTTTTTTGGACATGCAAACTACAATGGCAGGTTCATAAGTGGCTACTCAGTTAAAGACACTCCGCTGGACGAGTTGTTAAAGAAGAATAATCCATGGGTTTTGAACGAGAAGTGCCAAAGAGCGTTAAAAGGTCTCAAAACCGCAGTTAAGAAAGAGCCGATCATGATGTGCCAAACTTCTTTAAGAACTTCAAAGTACATACGTATGCATCAGAATTTTCCATTTGGGAATCTAAGTGAAAGATATACTCGAGATAGTATTCGAGAGTCGTAAGCTAAATGAGACCGAATGATGCTACATGATGCAGGAGAAAGAGATGACAACCATTGTACATTTCCTATGCACTTGTAGACACTACTCACTAGGTTTCAAGCTTGTAGTAAAGACAGACAATGTGGCCACTTGCTACTTCCAGTCATAGAGAAAGATCATTCTAAAGCAACCTAGGTGGCAAGAATTTCTAGAAGAGTTTGACTACATCTTAGAGTAGAAGACATTAAGAGGCAACGTTTTCACTGACGACCTAAGTAGGAATACAAATCTTGATCACATCACTACAGCACACTGTGACACTCAAGATGGAATCAAAGACGGCATGCAACATGATCCAGAGGCCAAGAAGCTGATGAATTTATCTTACCAAGGCTAAACCAAATGCTTTTAGGTGGAAGATTGTCTCTTGCTTACTACCGATCGAAGGTTTTATGTGCCCATGTTCGAGTCTATGAGGAGGCGAATCATTAAAGAAAGTAACGACACACCGTGGGATGAAAATCTGGGGCAACGAAGAATAAGGGACAAATCGAAGCCCTCTATTTTTGGCTGCATGCAAGATAAGATTGAGTGGTATGTGCAGACTTACCTTCTGTGCCAACAAGAAATGTTGGATCAAAGGAAACCACGAGAACTACAAGAGTAATTACATGTGTCTTAACAAACTTTGGAGAGCGCAACCATGGACTTCATCACCTCCCTACCCATGTCGGATGGGTATGGGACGATATGGTCATAGTGGATAGTGTATTGAAGTATGATACCTTCATGCCTGCCAAGCTGGTTGCAACGCAAAAAAGGTTTTTCAGTTGTTCTTTAAGAACGTGGTTAAATATTGGGGGCTGCCAAGGAATATTATCATCGATTGAGGACTCCGCTTCACAAGAAACCTTTGGAGAGCATTTTTTGAAATATTTGGCATGGAAAATAATTTCTCCACAAGTTTCCTCTCGTATACCGACGTCCAAATAGAACATATCAAGGCCCTTCTAGAGTGCTACCTCAGGCACTATCTCAGTCCGTACAAAAAAGATAGGGCCATGCTCTTAGATATCACGTAATTTTGATATAATTTGCAAATGATTAAGTCTACCGGGCGCAGACACTTTGAATTTGGGACTGGCAGTAGCCATATATTCCGGATTCATTACTGTCTTCTTTTGAACAAAAGAGTTTGGGCGCCTACCATCTTAACAAAGGATGGGAGGAGCAACTTGACATTGCCAAATCCTACTTGGACAAGACACCCAAGAATATAAAGAATTTCGCCAACTGCAAGTATCGTTCCATGGATTATAAAGAAGACAACATGGTCTTTCTGAAATTCAACCCAAGACAGTTCAAAGCACTAAGGGTCGTTTATAAAAACTAATTGCAGAAATATGAGCGTTCGTTCAAGATCACAGCCGAGGTGGGAATTATCTCATACAAATTAGAGTTAGCTTCACAGTTCAAGATCCGTCCAGTGTTTCATGCAATAATCCTAATGTCATACCATGAGGACAAGGAGGATCATAGCAAGAATCGATTGCAACGGGAACCCATAACAATCACTGCATCGCATGACCGAGCAATTAACGCTATCATAGACTACCAAGCAATAAAGAAGTGAGGACAACAAGAAAGGTCCATGTTCCTTGTGCATTGGGAAAAATCTAGAGGAGGCCACATGGGAGAAATATGAAGAGTTGTGGTAGTTCAATGACAAAGTCCATGAGTTTTTTCAGCAATGCGCCGCGATCATGGCATCATCTGGTGGGGGAGCGTGTGGCGTCCCACAACATATTCAGTCAGATTATGCATCAAATAGGGGTAGAACTTTCTAGAGTTATGGAGAGACTTGCTGAGGACTCTAGAAACTTTTGGAATTCTGAAGAAGTCTAAGCAAGGTTATAAGACAATGTAGAATTCTCTAGAGAGGAACAAATGTATAAATATCTTAGGGACTTGTATTGTTATTTTAATTTTCAATTTAGTCCTTAGTTAGTAGTATAAATCGAGGCGTCCCTCCTTTTACAAGGCATCACTCATCTTCTAAATCCTTTTTAAAAGAAATATACAAACCTTCTTCAAAGTTATCTATTTTGTTCTTTCTAAGTCTTTTCCAAGCATTCTCAAATCGCTCTATCCTATAGGCTTCCTAAAACTGATAAGATCTTGAATAATTAGTGAATAAGTCATCGATGGTCGCACAGAGTTTTAGCAAATACTCTAACTTCGTGACATAAGGCTCCTCTCCATTACACTTTTTCTCCAATTGGTCTAATACACCTTGCTTCTCTTAAATATCAAGGACCAAAGTCATACTAGGAGTATGGATTAGTAATTTCCAACTGCAGAATCGTCTAATGTGGTTCCAAATAGAGTAATTGAGTTATCCCCCCCCCCACACCCACACACAAAATTAGGGTTAAAGAAGGATATTGTGGAAAATCAAACGTCACCAATAACACGAGTCTGCATCAACTCTCATGGGGTTTCAACTTTTGATTGAAATTCCCAAATTGTAAAAATCCTAACCACTACTATTCCTATTAGTTTGATTTTTAAAATTCAAATTCTATACATCATCAAGAGTTGTTTTCACATTTCTGCATTTCCTCCATTTTTTAACTTATACCTTTGAAGACGGCAAATTTTCTTTCTGTGGTTTGAAGAATTCGGTATGTTCACAAATGTAAATCAACTTTTTCTTTAATATTTAGAAAACTAAAGTTCACTAGTTTGTTCTGGATAGTTTTAGAGGGAACTAAATCCTTCTATAATATATTTAGAGGATTGATTAAAATATTGTAGTTGATGAACCAATATTATCATGTATGATATATATTATTTATAGTTGATATAAAGAAGTTCCATTGGAGTATTGCTTGATAAAAGAATCCCTATAAAGCATAGTTAGTTCTCTCTACATACACTTATTTTTTCATTATATTTGATTTTATAATAATTAGTTTTGAGTTTAAATCAACAATGATTAGATTATTCAATTCAAACTTGAATAGAATTGAAACATAATTATTGTGTTATGTAACGATATTCTTGTTTTTTATCCAAAAGGGCGTAAATAGTTGACTTAAAAAATTACTCCACTATTAATATTTTTGTTATTTATTGTTTCTAAAATAAGTAGTTGACCTTAAGACTTTAAATATTGGAGTTCAAAAGAGTAAAATTTAAGTTGAGAAATAATAATTGTAATCCATCAGGTGTGTAGTTAATATAATTATCAGTTTAAATGAATCATTAGCTAATATTCAAATACTATACTTTTTTTAGCGAATTTTTAAAAAGTACAATTACATAACTGAAAACTCAACACATACCCTTTATAAAAACATGATGTTACAAAATAAATTATTTTTTAATAATAACGGAGTTGGATGTTTTAGTTTATTATTTTTGACTTTTTAGTGCAGTTTTCTCATCTTGAATTTATAGGTTCATTTATCTACTTCTTATAAATAAATAGTGATTAAAATAATATCAAAACTTTCATGTTGTATCTGTCAAAGATGGCAATGCTATGGCAGAGGAGAAAAAAAGTCGATAACGTGAAGGGGACGTGTACCATCAACATGTAGGAACAATTCTCTGTGGGATTCAAGAAAGCCTTCTTCTCTAATAACGTCATGTAGGAGGTTAGGCGTATGTTTCGGGAATTGAAGCAAACGGGAAACATTCAGGCATATATGAAGGATTTCAGAACTCTTATACTTCAAATTCCCAACCTCACAAATGAGGACATGTTGTTCCACATCATTAAGGGGTTGTAGAATTTGGCCAGGATGGAGTTGGATTTGTAGTAGGTCAAGACCATAGATGAGGCCATTAGACAACGTGAATCTTTGATCAACATTAAGAATGATACACACGGCAAGGAAAATGTAAAGGATACAAGGAGACGTCATCCTTAAGGTTGGGGAGATCGTGACTGACGCTAGGAGCAGCACACACACAACAAGAAGCACGACCCCCATGAGCCTGACCGCAAGCGCTTCATGTGCCAGAGCTACACGGAGAAATGGGCACAGACCATCAAGGGTGATGGCTGCTACATATGTGGTAGACCGCACAACTATTTCATGTGCCCCGAGATGAAGAACATTGGTGTCATCCTACGCGTATGAAAGGAGAAGGATACACAAGAGTAAGGTCAGTACGCGAGCACGACGTAGTTGGTCATGGTGGAATTATGTGGTGCGATTGCCAAGGATTCAAAGAATCTAGGATTATTCATCACATAGTAAGTAGACATATCCCTTAATGAACGATAGCTCGTGCCATGGTAGACTTCAATTTAGAAGAAAATATTATGACGAAGGCAGTAGAAAAAAGGTTAGGGCTGAACTACGTGCCAAGCATCCCCCCCATTAAGAAGGTTAATGCCCCACCGACTCTCGTATGTGGGGTCGCGTAAGGAGTTAGGATCACATTGGGATGTGGAGAAGTAAGACAAACTTTATCATCTCTCCTTTAGATATATTTGATATAATTCGTGGACAAGAGTTCTTCAAGTGATGTGACACGATGATCGACCCCTAACTCTAACAAGTCATGGTGATGAAGCGTAAAGGATCATGCATGGAACCTCCACTCAAGGTACCAAAGAAAGTCACAACCGATTATCGGCCATGCAAATCATGAAGGGTGTGGGGAAAGGAGAGACAAAATTCCTGGCTACCATTGAATGTTTGGGAGAAGACAATGGTACTAAGGAGTCTTTGTCACCGATCATGGAGAAAGTATTTGAAGAGAACAAGGATGTGATGTCGAACAAGTTGGTGAAGACTATACCTCCTAGGAGCGAGGTAGATCACAACATATAGCTGGAGGTGGGAGCCGAGCCACCCGCACATGTATCTTATCACATGACTCCACCTTAATTAGAGGAACTACAGATGAAGTTGAAGGATATCTTTGAGATCGGTCACATCCATCCATCAAAGGCACCTTATGTTTTCCGATACTATTCTAGTAGAAAAACAGATGGATTGTTGCATTTATGCATCGATTATCGAGCACTCAATATGTCACAATTGATGATGAATATCCTATACCGCTCATAATAGATTTATTTGATAGACTTAGGCACACCAAGTACTTTACCAAGATGGATCTCCGGAAAGGCTACTAGCCAATGCGCTATGTAGAAGGGATGAGCCAAAAGCGATGTATGTGACAACATACGGAGCGTACGAGTTGATGGTAATTCTCTTCGGCTTGACTGACGCATGCACTACCTTCTTCACACTGATAAACAAGATATTTCATCTATATTTTGACCAGTTAATGGTTGTGTGCTCATGACATAGTCATCTATAGTAACACCTTGGAGGAGCACGTGGAGGACATGAGAAGAGTCTTCCAAGTCTTACGAGAGAACAAACTATATGTCAAGCGGGAGAAGTGTGAGCTTGCCCAGCACGAGGTACACTTCTTAGAACATATCATAAGCCAAGCAAACTCAAGATGGACAAGGCGAAGATCCAGGCAATCCAGGAGTGGGAGGCGCCCTCAAAGGTGACTAAGGTATGATCCTTCCGTGGACTATAAAACTATTATCGTAGTTTCATCAGTGGATACTCCTCTAATAGAGTTCTTATAGAATAATAAATCATGGGTTAGAAATGAGGATTACCAAAGAGCGTTCGAAGGTCTCAAGGATGAAGTAACATAAGAGACGGTCTTGACGCTACTCATATTCTCCAAGACCTTTGAAGTACATACAGATGCATCAGAATTTTCCATTGGGGGAGTCTTAATGCAAGATAGACACCCGATAGAATTTGAGAGCCGCAAGCTAAACAAGACCAAACAATGCTACACAATGCATGAGAAAGAGATGAAGACCATTGCACATTGCTTATGCACATTGATAAACTACTAATTAAGCCTCAAGTTGTAACTAAATACATACAGTGTGGCCACTAGTTACTTCCACTTTTATAAAAAAATTACTCTAAAACAAGCATGTGAATGACTTTCTGGCAGAGTTTGACCACATTGCAACACTCCAGAAATTCCATGACTTAGACTAGAGCTTAATATATTTAATAATTATTAAAATGATGTTCCCAGAAAATATACTTGTCCAGTGAAGAGCCTATTAGGTTTTAAGAATATGTATTATGGTACATAGCCATCCCATTGTCCAACATATAGTAATATTGGGCATGTTAGAAATTACTTGCTTAAGCGTGTTAGCCGATTTCTAGAATTAACAAAACTTAGAATACACCTTGATGTTCAAATACCTCAATCCAAGATTATATAGGAAGTTTACTTGCAATGAGGACTCTACGCTAAAATTTGTAATCAATAAGCAAATACATTAGGTAAGAAGCATCCAAGTGTCAAGCTTAGATACCATAGCACATAACCATTTTAAATGATCATGTAGATTAGGAAGTACCCAAGGACATAAAGAAGATCCTTGGGACAACAAGAAGGGTGCATTAACACATGTCAAAGCATATGTGATGCCGGCCGATAGAGAAGAAGACAAGCCCAACCGATTTGGTTAGCGCGGTTAGGGGCTGGCGCACGGTGGTCCAAGCCACATAGGCCAAGATTCCCAAACATTCATAGGCCCTAAATAAATTACGTAACTATATAATTCACATAGAACAAACAAAAATAAACTAACAAGTGCACATGATAACCTAAGACATAAACGGGTGACACTAGCCAAGTAACTACTTAAAGAAATATCCTAGCAACTAACCTAGGATGGTCCAAAGGGGTTTGTTATGGTCCTAACGACTTAGTGGTACTTTAGTAATTACCCTATATTACTTAATTAATTAAATTATCAACTTAATGAATTAATTAAAATCCTAGTTAAAACCCGAGATCCTAAGTCAAATGTTCTCTTAGTTGTATCAATCTAGGAGGAGCATTTTAGGTAATTTAAGTGGAGGGTATTCAGGGTGATTATTGGGCCATCTATATATTGATATTATGTATGTTATAGACAAATTTTAAATTTCCCAAATCAGAATCAAACGAAATTTCATTCTCTCTCAAGAGACGCTTTCCAAACTCGATTGAAGAACAAGAAATGTTTAAGGAAGAAGACGAAGGTTTCGAAGTTTCCAATTAGATTTTTGTGGATCTTCATCTATAGGTATGGGATTTTCACTCTTGGGATTTCTTTCCTCAATATCCCTTCAAGATAATTTTTCAAGAACATCAAATACTAGGGTTTTCATTCTTTAAAACTTGTTTTCTTCCTTACCCTGGACTTATAATTTTTATTGAAAAGTAAACATTTTCTATATCTAATTTGGCATGAATTGTTGAGTAATTGATTTATAATGTTTTAAAGTCGTTTGATATATGATCCTTTTTAATGTTATGGTTTTTAATGGGTTTTTCGTAGTGTTTAATAACGTGAAAATGTTAGGGTTATAATTTAAGGTTTGAATAAACCCTTTTATGACCCCCTTTACCCTCTTCTAATTTATGTATTGATCTTGTACACAATTTTATGAGTTTTTATTGATTATGTCATTGAATAATTCACTAAGTATTACTATGAATATCGCATGATGAATAAGGTTCTTGGAAAAAAAAGGTAAGTCTTCTAAAATTGTAATTACTAAGATGTTTATCTTATCCTATAATTTGTGATGTTATGTTATGAGAAGTATGTATGATGTTTCTATGTGAATATGCTGGATATGAATATGTAAATTTTGGGATCATGATAAGAACACGAACATGAAAGTTTATGATATCCCTTGTACGCTTTACACAAGGTGATTATGTTATGTTAATCTTGCAAAAGAAAGGTTACGATGAAAGGAAAATTCTCATCTTATCTAAAAGGGCTCATTATCATGTTATACAAGGAGATAATATCCTATGACCTATAATTAGTTTACTACGAAAAATAACTAAAGGTTATTTCAAGGAAAGGGACTTAAGCTAAGCATTGATGAACTAGATATAGGAAGTGTCCTTCCCTAGGGGAAAGTAGGTTCACAATTATTCCCATGAGATTGAGGATTCCATGTAATGTTGAATTATGTGTATCTAATCCATATCCTAGTTCATTAATTATGTTGCCACCATAGGATACTAGATAGTGGATCCACCTAGAAAGCTTTGTCATGTTAAGTTCTACTTTGTTCGGTAGACCACCTCTTTTGGGTGTGGAGAACACACCGGATTCAATGATTAGCTCGCATGTTCTAGGTCGGTTATGCGTATGTTCCCTCATGTAAAATGAAATACAAGTAAGTGAACTTCGACTACGGTGACTTGAGGAGTTTGCTTAGTATAGGTAGTGTTATGGGAGGCTACCTAGACATTGCACAAGTTTACTCTAAGGGAAGTCCTAGGAGATTGTTCTTAATTAATATGATGATAAGAAAGTTACATGTTTATGATATATGATATACCGTGTTTTCACGGTATTATTAGTACTTTTTCCTTAAGTTTAGTGTGTCCAAAAGCCTTTTTGTGCTAATTTTTCTATAAGTTTCTCTTTATTTTGCAGGAAATCTGTCCAAAGATGAATGCGGGATTTTGAGTGAAGAAATGCAGAAGATACCACCTACAAAGCTTGTGACGGTCCGTCGTGCTTGTGACGGTCCGTAGGTGGCAGCGTAGTGCAGCTGCTGAAGGAAGATGGGGAAGTCTGACCAAGTGAGGGGTTACGAAGCTTGTGACGGTCTGTCGTGTCTATGACGGTCCGTCCTGCATGTTCGTGATGAAGTTTAGAGAAGTAATCTCAGTACCCATATTCCAAGAGTTGAAGTGTTTTGAAACAAAGACCCTCGACGGGACCGTTGTGCCTATGACGGTCCGTTATACTTGCCGTCGAGGGTAATGAAGAGAGCAGCAGAAGAAATTGCACAAGTATGGGACGACGGAGCCC
Source organism: Solanum lycopersicum (assembly GCF_036512215.1). Lineage (NCBI taxonomy): Eukaryota > Viridiplantae > Streptophyta > Magnoliopsida > Solanales > Solanaceae > Solanum > Solanum lycopersicum. Next base: position 32,679,540 of record NC_090810.1, on the reverse strand, counting down.
ATGACGGTCCGTCGTGGCCACGACGATCCATCGTGAGGTCCGTCGACCCAGCCGCATTTTGGTAGATTTCCAGCAAATAGAGTCCTTATTTAATTAGGTTTTTATTTTTTATAAATAGTTCGAAAAACCTCGTCTTTGAGGTTAGATTCCGTATTGGTAGACTGTGGATCATTGTGAGCCCTTTGTATTATTGTTAGACTTTGAGAATCATTAGACTTTTTGTTATATTATTGATTACTTTGGGATTCTTGCAAGTGATTATTGGTGATTAATTAAGCAAACTTTCGTATTTTACTCTTTCTCATTGAAGTAAGTACGTGAATTCTTATATCATATATTTGAATATTGTGATTATGACTATGGGTAACTAAACTTCATAACTAGGGTTGTGGGAACCATAGGCAAATAGTGAGGTAAAACCTAACTAAAATAACAATTCTAGAATAGTGTCTTGCGTGTATTAATAATTCTTTCGCTTAGAAGTCTTTTTAACGGATGGCCAACGTTAGAACTCGCCTTAATGCTACTTGCCGGACCAAGGAGGTAGATAAGAAGAATAGAATTATCAACATAGATTTAGCATATACTATCTAATAGGCTAGTATTGATTGATACGAGGTAATAACTTAGTCAAATATTGAATACATTTCATAATATGATGTAAAGATAAGGGTTTGGAAAGCAACACACGTAGCCGGACCAAGGTGCGGAGTGAGATTTTCTACATGCCGTACCAAGGATTTAGAAATACATAACTTATCACTTTGCATGCAAGATACTAGGAAAGAATTGTTATAGTTAGAATTATCAAGTTATGAACCTATGGGAAACACGTAAACCCTAGTCACTTCGATTAATAGATCCCCCCCTTTTATTGTTTTTACTTTCGAAGGAAGTAATTGACTGAACAAAAGTAATAATAGATTGAAGTTAACTCTAGACTATTTTCCTCGTGGAAACGATCCCAACCTCACTAGTTGGGTTATTTACTTGACACGACCGCTTTACTTCTTATTTGAGAAGTAAGTTTGAGCGTATCAATATATGTTGTACTCTTACATGAATGTTGGATATTATGATGAATATGTTGTTTGTTTATATTGCTATATGAAGTGATGACTAATTATGTTACAAGTTATATAAAGCAAAGTTTTACTTATGGTCTCCTATCTACACTACTTAGTTGTGTGGGTTTATGGGGCCTCACATGACCATTGTAGTTGTAAGTTGGGGATTGGATCATTGGTAAGTATTTTGTCTATTGACTTATGTTGTTGATGGAATATGAAAAGTTAACATTACTATGATAATATATCTGTAATAATGTTCATGTTTGATGTCAATGAAATACTTAATTTGTATATTATATGGTATGTGCATTGAAGATTTTCATATGGCTTAGCATCTTTTCTAAAGATATGATAAACGATTCTTTTTCATGCATGTCCATATGTGTTAGTACATGTGGCATACTAACCCAATTACTTTGCATTACTGTAGGTTCCGTCCTTTTAAGCTTAAAGAGGTCAATTTGAAGAAGCTTGGAACTCTTTCTCCAAGTATAGGTAGGTCCTCATGTCCGGGGATGCTATCTTTCATATTCTATCTTACGTATATTTTAATTAGGCTTAAGAATACGCTATTTCCATTATGTTGTTTAGATTCTTTTGTAATCAGACCTATATGGCATATTAACTATTAGTGGCTAAGTTCATATTTGCAATTCTTAGATGGTTTCTATATATTTGAGACAATTTTATAATATCGTATGTTTATATAAATCTCAAGTATAAAGTCTAAGTATACTTCATTAGTATATTAAAATTTTTAATTTTTCCACAAATTTAACTGTATGAGTGTGATGAAAGCTAAGAAGAGGATTTTCTTCGACCTCTGAGAGGTTAACGACGCTGGTCTCATCCGGGGTGTACATTTCGGGTGTGACAAACATGGTATCAGAGCATAAGGTGAAATATCCTTAGGGTCAATGCCTCACTAAACCACATTACCTAGTGTCTTGTTCATAATTGTGAAGCGCGCCACAATTTTGGATGAGAGGCTATGGGATGTTTAGGAAACTTCAATTTTCTTGATACTACTATGTCGTGCCTTTAAAGCTTTGACACTATGTGTCTTTTATCATATGATTTCTTTATTGGCAGATTCTTTCCAAGAGACCAAAGAGAAGATAAGGTAGAGGAGTTCATTAAGCTTCGTCAAGGAGGTATGAGTCTTAAGGAATACTCCTTGAAGTTTATTAAGCTGTCCAAGAATGATTTTCTTTGGTTTCTAATTTTTGGGATGAAATGAGTCATTATGTAACGGGCGTGTAAAGAACTTGAAGAACAATGTCATGAACCATAATTTATGATAATATGGATCTTTCTAGTTTAATGGTTCATGCTCAACAAGTTGAGGAAAGTCGTCTAAGGAAAAGGAATAGGGAAGCTAAGAGAACAAATTCGTTCGAAAGTAGTTCTTCTACGAGTAGGTTTGATGTTCAAGACAAGCCTAAGTTTAAAAAAGGGTTTTAAAAATAATTTCTTTCTAATTTCAATGAGAATAGAAATGATAGAGGTTCTAATCCAAAACCTCAATAGGGGAGGAATGTTGATCCACCAAAAGAGAGACCAACTTGTGGTAAGTGCGGTAAGAAGCATGGAGGCGAGTGCCTTTTAGGAATTAATAATTTCCATGGTTGTGGAAAAGGTGGCCATATGGTGAAATATTGTGTTAATGTGAGAATTCAAGGTAAGTGTAATATTCAATCTCAACCAAGCGGTCCTTATTATGAAGCTCCAAAAAGGAACCATTTCTACGCACTTAAGGCTAGGAGTGAACAAGAAAGCTCTCCCGGCGTTGTGATGGGTATGTTACAAGTTTTCTCTGTAAATGTTTATGCTTTGCTTGACCTAGGTGCTACTCTATCTTTCGTTACACTTTTGGTAGCTAGGAAGTTTGATGTACTTCGCGATGTTTTGATTGAACCCATGTTAGAATGGAAAGCGGGAAATTATATGACAAGGGGTCAAATTACTTCATGTGTAAAGGCTTTTAAGATGATATCCAAGGTTTGTATATACAATGTGGTGAGGATAAAGAAGGCTTTTCAAACGTATTGAATTCGAGAAAACTAAAACTAGTGTTGTTCCCAATGGAATTTTCGAATGTTAATCTCCCTAGTTCTCCCTATTTTTCACTTTAGTAGTATGTATAACACTTAGTATTTCAGTAAGAAAGTAAGCATGGAAAGAGGAAGAAATGTAAGTTCAAAGGTAACTAAGTAAGCAAAGCATGAGAAGGTCAAATCCTTAGTGTTTGATAAGAATAAAGTTTTAACAATTATTGGTTTATGACAATATTGGAGTATTACTATATTCCCCGAGAACTATATATTATGCAAATAATAAAAGAATGGGCATAGCCATTAAAGATTGACATATAAAGACTTCATGCCCAATTTAACAAGAATGGAAACAATTAACTTGTTTACTAAAAAGGTGCATACTTTTGTAAAAGATAGTACCAACTAGAGTTTTAAGAATATGTTTTCATACTCTATTCTTGTACTTATGTGAAACTTGTATGCATATGTTTTCTCAATATTTTTTTGTTGTCTTGAGAAGATTGATTGAATGGTAACTCTTTGATTCATTTTGAGCTTATGATAAGGTTGAGAAGGAAATTCCTCACTATGTGTTATGAAAATGTATATCTTATATAATTTTTCATCATGAATTGAGTGCTAAGAATAATAATATTTTATGTGTTGTTCAAGCAGCTAGTATTGAGTCTTTTTCCTACCCTCCAAAAAATTTTTAGTGTCATTCGGGGATGAATGTTCCTAAGGGAGGATAATGTAACACTGCTATTCCATGACTTAGACTTGATCTTAATATATTTAATAGTGTTTAAAATGATGTTCCCAGAAAATATACTTGTCTAGTGAAGAGCCTATTAGGATTTAAGAATATGTATTAAGCTACAAAGGCATCCAATTGTCCAATGTTTAGTAATATTTGGCATGTTAGAAATTATTGACTTAAGGGTGTTAGCCAATTTCTATGAATTAACAAAACTGAGAATACACCTTGATGTTCAAATCCCTCACTCCAAGATTGCTTAGGAAGTGTACCTGCAGTGAAGAACGTAGGCTAAAATTCGTAATCAATAAGCAAACACATTAGGCACAAGGCATCAAAGTGTAAAGCCTAGGTACCATAGTACATAACCATTTAAAATGATCATGTAGATTAGGAAGTTCCCAAAGAAATAGTGAGTATCCTTTGAAAAATGACAAGGGTGCGGCAAAGCATGTGCAAGCACATGTGTTGCCGGCCAAGAGACAAGAAGACAAGCCCAACCGATTAGGTTAGCGTGGTTAGGGGGCAGGCGTACGGTTGTCCAAGACACATGGGGCCAAGCTTCTAAATCATTCCTAGTCCCTAAATAACTTACCTTACTACATAAATAACCTAGTACAAACAAAAATAAACTAACACAATTGCACCCGACAACCTAAGACCTAACCGGGTTATATTAGCAAATTAACTAACTAAAGAAACACCTTATTACCTAAACTAGGATGGTCCACAGGGGTTGGTTATGGTTATAACGACTTAGGGGTACTTTAGTAATTACCCTAAATAATTTAATTAATAAAATTATCAACTCAATTAATTAATTTAAATCCTAGTCAAAACCTGAGACCCTAAGTCAAATGTTCTCCTAGTTGTAGTCAATCTAGGAGGGGCGCTTTAGGTAATTTAAGTGGAGGTTCTTTAGGGTAATTCTTAGGACGTATATATATTGATATTAGGTCAGTTTTAGACCACATATACATGTCCCAAATCAGAATCAAACGAAATTTCATTCTCTCTTAAGAAACTCTCTTTTTCCAAACTCCATTGAATAACAAGAACAGTTTTAGGAAGAAGACGATGGTTTCGATGTTTCCAATCAGATATTCGTGGATTCTTCATCTATAAGCTATGGGTTTTTAAATCTTGGTATAACTTTCCCCAAGAGGTATTTTCAATATAAGTTTTAAAGAACTTCAAATACTAGGGTTTCAATTTTGCAGAATTGATTTTCTTCCTAACCCTAGATTTATGATTTTTAATAAAAAATAAATTTTTTCTATATCTAATTTCACATGAATGGTTGATTAATTGATTTATAATGTTTGAATGTCATGTGATACATGATGTTTTTCTATGCGATGGTTTTGAATGGGTTATTTGTAGTGTTTGATAACGTGTAAACTTCAGGGTTACAATTTAAGGATTGAACAAACCATTTATGACTTATGAGATTTTCTTGATATGTCATTGAATAGTTCACTAAGTATTATTATAAATATTGCATGACGAATAAGTTTCTTGGAAACAAGAGGTAAGTCTTCTAAAATTGTAATTTTGTAAGATGTTTATGTTAGCCTTTATGTTGTGATGCTATGTTATGAATAGTATGTATGATGTTTCTGTGTGAATATTCTGGCTATGAATATGTATATAGTTATATAATGATAAGAACACGAATATGGAAGTTTATGATATCCCTTTTATGCTTAATACAAGGTGATTATCTTATGTTAATCTCATAAAAGAAAGGTTACGATGAAAGGACAATTCTCATCAAATCTAAAATAGATCATGCTCATGTTATACAAGGAGATAATATCATATGTCCTATGATAAGTTCATTATGAAAAACTAGTTAAAGCTAATTTCAAGGAAAGGGACTTAAGTTAAGCACCGATGAACTAGATATGGAAGTATCCCTTCCCTAGGGGAAGGTAGGTTCACAACGATTCTCATGAGATTTAGGCTACCATCTAATGTGGAACTATGGGTGTCTAATACATCTCCTAGTTCTTTAACTATGTTGACGCCATAGGATACGAGCTAATATATCCACCTAGAAAACTATGTCATGTTAAGTTCTACTTTGGGAAGTAAACCACCTCTTTTCGGTGTGGAGAAGACACCAGGTTCCATGTTTAGCTCATACGGTCTATATCAATTAGGCGTATGTTCCCTCACCTAAAACGAAAGACAAGTGAACGTCGACTAGGGTGACTTGAGTAGTTTGCTTAGTATAGGTAGTGGTATAGGAGGCTACCTAGGCATTGCACGATTTAACTCTAAGGGAAGTCCTATGAGATTGTTCTTAATTAATATGATGATATGAAAGATACATGCTTATGATATATGATTTTACTCTTACATGAATGTTGGCTATTATGATGAATATGTTGTTTGGTTATATTTCTATATGCAGTGATGACTAATTATGTTAAAAGTTATATGAAGCAACGTTTTTCTTATGGTCTCCTATCTTATCTACTTGGTTGTGTGGGGTTATGGGGCTTCATATGACCATTGCACTTGTAGGTTTGGGATTGAATCATTTGTAAGTGTTTTTTGTGTTAACTTATGTGATTGATTTGATAGGAAAAGTTAACATGACTACGATAATATATCTTTGATTATGTTCATGTTTGATGTCAATGAAATCCTTAATTTGTATAAGTTATATGGTAAGTTATATGGTATGTTAACTATTATTCGCTAAGTTCAGATTTGCAATTCTTAGATGGTTTCTTTATATGTGAGAAAGTTTTAGAATATCATATGTTTTTATAAATCTTAAGTATGAAGTCTAAGTATACTTCTTTACTATATTAAAAGTTTTAATTCTTCCACAAATTTAACTATATGATTGTGATGAAAGCTAAGAGGAGCTTGTATGTGACCTCTAAGAGGTCAACGACTCCTGTCTCATCTAGGGTACAGATTCCAGGTGTGACACACGTCTTGGAGTACAAGCCAAGAAGAGGCCACAATTTCTCCTACGCACTAAGTACGAAGGCCGAGCTTGCTACCATCACTACAACACACTGTGACATTCAAGATGCAATCAAAGATGGCGTGCAACACGATCAAGAAGCCAAGAAGCTGATGGAGTTTGCTGCAAAGGAAAAACTAGATGCTTTTGGGTGAAACACTGTCTAATGCTCACTACCGGTCAAAGGGTCTACGTATACAAAATTGGGTGCATCTGGCGGTGAATCATTAAGGAAAGACACGACACATTGTAGGTGGGCATCCAGGGCAGCAAAGAACAAGGGCGCTTATCGAGGCTATCTATTTCAAGTCACTCATGCGAGACGACATCGAGTGCTTCGAACAAGCTTTCCTTGTGGCCAAAAAAACAAGGAGGATCATTCAAAACTAGGAGGAATACTAGCCACTACCTATGGCTGAAAGACCTTGGGAGACCATGTCCATTTACATCATCACCTCCCTACCCATGTCTGATAGGTATGGAATGATAACGATCGTAGTGGACAAGTTTTTGAAGTATGCTACCTTCATGACTTCAACACCCGGTTGCACCACAAAAAATAGTACTCGATTGTTGTTTAAGAATGTGGTAAAATATTGGGGGTAACCAAGCACGAAACTTCACTTCTCCACAAGTTTCCACTCTCAAAAGATGGCTAAATAGAATACGTCAACGCTTTTCTAGAATTCTACCTAAGGCACTATGTCAGTGCACACCAAAACGATAGGCTTGGCTCCTAGATATAAGGCAGTTTTCATAAAATTCTCAAAGTAACGAGCCTACCGAGCGCACACCCTTTGAATTGGCGATAGTCCAGAAGCTGCAGATTCCACATTCATTATCTTCTACCTTTGAAGTAATGAGTTTGGTAGCCTACAATCTTTCCAAAGGATAGGAGAATCAGCTTGCCACAGCCATCTCCTACTTGGACAAGGAATGCAAGAAGATGAAGAAGTTTTCCAACCGGAAGCGTCGTCCCACAGATTATAAAGAAGGAAACACGGTCTTGGTGATATTCAACCCAAGACAGTTTAAAGCACCAAGGGGAATTCATCAAAACTTAATGCAAAAATATGAGGGTCCGTTCAAGATTGTTGTCAAGATGGGTAAGATCTCGTACAAGTTAGAGTTATCTCCACACTTTAAGATCAGGTGTTTCATGCAAGCATGCTCAAGTCATACCATGAGGACAAGAAGGATCCTAGACAGACCCGATCGCAAAGGGAACACATAACAGTCATCGTCTTTCATACCGAGAGATTGAGGCTTTCACAAACTGCCAAGCCAAACGAAAGCAAGGACAACAAGCCAGTTCCATGTTCCTTGTGCATTGGAAGGGACAAACTCCAGAAGAGGCCACATGGGAGAATATGAAGACTTGTGGAAGTTCAAACACAAAGTCCATGAGTTTTGGCAGCAATATGCCGCGATAGTTGCATCATCAGGTTGGGGAGCATGTGACATCTCGCAAAACTTCCACTCATATTTTGCATCCAGATAGGGGCAAAGTTGTGGAGAGGCTTGCGGAGGAATCTAGAACCTTTTGGAATTCTCAAGGAGGCTAGGGAAGATCGTAAGACAATGTAGAATTCTCTAGAGAAGGACTAATGTGTAAATATCTTAGAGACTTGTAAAGTTTTTTTAATTTGGATTATAGTCCTTCGATAGTACTATAAATGGCGGTGCCACTCATTTGCAAAGGCATTACTAAACTTGTAAAGCATTCTCCAAAGCAATATACAAGACTTCTACAAAGTTCTCTCTTTCATTCTTTCTAAGTCTTTTCCAAGCATTCTCTTAGAGATGTAAGTCTCAAAGGCTTCCTTGAACTTAAAAGATCTAGAAATATTAGTGAGTAAGTCATTGAGGTCCACACGGAGGTTTAGCAAGTACTGTATGTCGGTGACATAAGGATCCTCTCCATTACACTTTTTCTCCAGTTGGTCTATTACACCTCTCTAATTTAAAAATCTCAAGGACCAAAGTCAGCCTAGCAGTACTGATTAGTAATTTCTAAGTGGATAATCGTCTACTATGCTTCCATATTGAGTAATTTTGTTCTTTCTCCCCCCCCAACACACACACAAAAAATTCATAAGATAAGGAGATTGTGGAAAATCGATCCTCACTAATAAAACGATCCTACATCGACAGGGGTTTAAACTTTCAATTAGAATTCCTCAATTGCAAATAACCTAACCATTGCTGATCCAACTGGCTTAATTAAAAAAAATCCATGCATCATCATATGTTGTTTTCACATTTTGAACATTTCATTCTTTTATGAACTTATACCTTTGAAGACATAAAATTTATTTTGTGTGGTCCGAAGAATTTGTTATGTTCACAAATGTAAATCCATTTCTTCTTTAATATATCGAAATCGAAAGTTTAATAGTTGGTTCTTAATAGTTTTAGAACCAAACTAAATCCAGAGGATTGATTGAAATATTATAGTTGATGAACCAATATTTTTATGACTGATATATGTTACTTATAGTTGAAATAGACAAGTTCCATTGGATTGTTGTTTGATAGAAGAATCCCTATAAAGTCAAAGGTATGTTCTCTCTCTATATATCGACTTATTTTTTACTTATATTGGTTATGATAATAATAACGAATAAGGGTCAAAATTGCCCATAAACTGCGTGAAATAGACAACTTATACCCTTCGTTATATTTTTGGATAAAAAAATGCCCCTGTTGTTATCCTAAGAGACCACATATACCCTCAAGATTTAACACCTCATATTTTTATTGACTTGTCAAGCCACGTGGGACTAAGCATTGCCAACTAGGACTCATTACAAAAGAACTAGACCTTTAGCGGCGACAATAGTGGCCATAACCTCCCAAAAAATCATCACTAAAAGTTTTTAACATTAAATTCTAATTTTGTGTTTTTTTCATCATTATTTTTATGAAAACAAAAATGACGTCGATTAAGTAGGAGTTTCAAGACATTGTATGTTTTATTTTTACGATATATGTAAATGTATAAAAATGTATGACAATCATATAGTAGGAGATATGAATTGAGAAGTAGTTTTCATGATTTTTCGTAATAATGTTGAGTGTTTTTAATATTAAAATTGCAATTTATTTATTTTAGAAAATTAAGTTGCAATCGAAAATTAATTGTCATGTTTTTTTATTGGAAAAATAGGTTTTTCTATTATTTGTCTCTAAAAGTCACTCATGATCTTTAGTGACAATATTTTAATATTTTGTGGCAACAAAGATAAAGTTCTCTTCTAGTAAATCTTAGTTGGCAACGCTTAGGAGGAGGGATTAGTCTCATGTGGCATGCTAAATCACTAAAAAAATTGGGTGTTAACTCTTGAGGGTATTTGTGGTCTCCTAGGATAAAAATGAGGGTATTTCTAATTCAAAAATGTAATGGAGGGTATAATGATCTATTTTGAATAATTGAGGGTCAATTTTGACCCTTTTCCGTACTAATAATAAGATTTGTTTTTAAATCAGTAATGATTCATATATTCAATCCAAACATTTCTAAAATTGAGACATAAGCATTATGTATGTAACGATATTCATGTTTTGTATCCAAAAGGGCATTAATAGTTGACTAAGAAAATCACTCATATATTAGTATTTTTGTTTTTTAATGTTTTTAAAATGAGTAGCTGTACTTAAGACTTTAAATATTGGAGTTCAAAAGAGGAAAATAGAAGTTGAGAAATACTAATTAAACAATAATTTGGGGCATTTACCCTCATTTAATTGTTCGAGCTACTGATAGGGAAGTACTTGCCATATTATAATGTTCTTTATTGAACTAGAGATAACAAATTAGGTGGTCTTGTTAATGTCTGTAAGGAACTAATATATACTCATTTTTTGAGGCTAATTAACATAAATCTAGTCTTATTTATAAATTAGAGAGTGTTTTTCCCATGTATCCAAGATTGTGCCCATTGATCATTTCGGGGGGAGGGGTTGTATGAACTGCTGCCAAACTGTGTTAAGAAAAGCAGAAATTACTGGTTGTAATAAATCATTCAGAAACACAAAGTAACTGAGATTTTTAGAACCAGTAAATAAGATGAACAGAAATTTATTTGTAAAAAATAATTTAACCTGTAAAACTTACCAGAATGTTGAATACTCTTTTATTTCTCTTTTTGGGAAGAAAATCAAGTCTACTGAATTCACAGTGTCACCTTAAGGAAATTATTCCCCTCTAGTATCATAGGTTTGATTTGGAATATAACCTCCCAGGGTAAAATGATCTTAATCAGTAGAGTATAGATACCAAAAACTCTACTGTCAGCGAATCAATCCACAGCAGAAAAGTACACGAAGAAATATATGTTTTTAAGAAGAAGGAAGATCAGAAAATTAGTTCGAAATATTCTTAAGACTGAATTGTATTTATAGGCATGAATAATATATTCTGAAAGGTTGCAACCTTTTCAGAATTAACACGACCATTAATGAAAGGTTGAAAACTTTCAAATGGTATTGACTGTTCCTGAAAGTTGCAACCTTTCAAAACAGTGGCGGGAATTTTTAAATATAACGGAATTTAAAACGGGTCACGCGCGCGGATCCGAGTCGGGTCGGGTTAACTAAAAAGTTGAAAACATTTCGGTTAATTTCTGTTATTAACTTATTAATTGAAAATAATTTTTGGCCATTTAATTAATTAATTAAATAAATAATTAAAATAAATTTGTCCAAAAAATTATCTCTCGATTTGCCAAAGCCAAAGCCAAAGCCAAAGCCGAAGCCGAAGCGAGCGAGCGACGACGACGACGGCGTGAGGGGGGTCCCTCTTTCAAACCCTTTTAATAATTAATAGGAGTGTTTATTCATTTAAACTCTCCTATTTTCATTTCCATTACCGATGAGGGACTATTGCCTTTTTTATTAAAGCATTAGAGGACTTTTCAAGTTCCCAACCTTTCAAGTTCTAAACTTTTCAAATTCCTCTCCTTCCCTCTATTTCGCATCAATTCTTGCTACATACCCAACAATCCCCCACATTGATGGGGAATAGTTATAACATAGGAATGCACGGACAATTGTGTAATTTACAAGCAAGGATTAATTGCATCAGGATAAGTAGGTTTCCCCTTGGACTTTCCGTAGGGAACATATGTCGGATATACTCGGTCAATCGGTAGATGTGATATCTTTGAACCGTCGAACTTTAGTGTATACCTAGACAATCATATGTCACACAATTAACCCTTTACTGTTTATGATTCTTACGGTGCTGTTCTTTTCATCCATGAACACTTTCTGGTTTCATGAGTGTATAGAGAATAGGCTTTTGACATAAAATTCTCTTTCAAGCGGCTTCCACTTCACCCTCACATAGGTGATTTCTAACCGTGTCATCTCGTAGATACACTATATAGTCAAATCTACCAAACTTAGCAAATCATTAAAAAACATTAAGATTTATTACCTCATTAACAAGCCTTAAAGTCTTAACCTTTTCATGAACGTTGTCTTCATCATGAGATTGGATTGAGTTCATTGACAATGTCGAACCATCAGCCACAACTTTGTTTTTCTCCTTGAATCTAGCTCTTGGGATCTCCAGTCCGCTAGATAGAGTTACCGTCATGCTGACTTGTCCTAAGCCGTAAACCCATTCCCTTAGATGATGTTTCAACTGCTTCTCTCACTAGGCCTTTCGATAGTGGATCTGACACATTATGGTGTTATGTCTACGTCGTATATGACGAGACTTCCCGTTGTACATAACGCTCCCTGCCCTACCTATTGCTGGTTGACTATCGCAATGTATGCAAATTGGTCCAACAGGTTTGGGGGCCAAAATGGAATATCCTCTAGGAAATTCCGGAGCCATTCCGCTTCTTCACCAGCCTTATCCAAAGCAATGAATTCAGATTCCATTGTGGAGCGAGCAATACATGTCTGTTTGGAATATTTCCAAGTGACTGCTCCTCCACCAAGTATGAATACATAACCACTCGTGGATTTTACATCATTTGACCCGGTGATCCAATTTGCATCACTATATCCTTCAATCATAGCAGGATATTTATTATAATGCAAAGTATAATGTTGTGTCCATTTTAAATAACCCAACACACGTTTCATAGCCATCCAGTGAGGTTGATTCGGATTACTAGTGTACCGACTCAGTTTACTAATAGCACATGCTATATCTGGTCGCGTGCAATTCATAATATACATCAAACTTCCCAACACCCTGGCATATTCCAATTGAGAGTCACTTTGACCTTCGTTCTTTTTAAATGTATAACTTAAATCTATTGGAGTTTTGACTACATTGAAATTCAAGTAATTGAAATTATCCAATACTTTTCCAATATAATGAGATTGAGATAATACTAGTCTCTGGGGAGTTTTGATAATCCTGACCCCTAATATCAAATCAGCAACTCCTAAGTCTTTCATATCGAACTTGTTGGACAACATGCGCTAGTAGCATTTATATCGTCAATTTCTTTACTCATTATTAACATGTAATCAACATACAAACAAACAATGACTTCATGATTAATAACGTTTTTAATGTAAACACATTTATCACATTTGTTAATCTTGAATCCATTTGCCAACATTACTTGATCATATTTAGCATGCCATTGTTTGGGTGCTTGCTTTAGTCAATAAAGTGACTTCACAAGTCTGCACACTTTCTTTTCTTTACCAGGAACTATAAACCCTTCAGGTTGTTCCATGTAAATTTCTTCCTCTAACTCTCCATTTAAGAAGGCTGTCTTTACATCCATTTGGTGGATTTTAAGATCATGCACTGCTGCTAGGGCTATTAACATTCTAATTGATGTTATCCTTGTTACTGGAGAGTATGTGTCAAATTAGTCCAGACCTTCCTTTTGTCTGTACCCTTTGACTACCAGTCTAGCCTTATATTTGTCAATAGTCCCATCAGGTTTCATTTTCCTTTTAAAGATCCATTTTGATCCTAAAGGTTTATTTCCTGGAGGAAGATCAGTCAATTCCCAAGTGTGATTGCTTAAAATTGATTCAATCTCACTATTGACTGCTTCTTTCCAATAAGTTGACTCTGACGAAGACATAGCTGCTTTAAATGTTTGAGGCTCATTTTCAAGAAATAGTGCTACAAAATCTGGTCCAAAAGAAACAGATTTTCGTTGTCGAGTACTTCGCCTAGGTTCCTCACTAGTTAGAATATTTTCCATTGATTCTTCTCGTGGTCGTTTAGGTCTTTCACTTGTTGACTCACTTTCAGTTTTATACGGATAAATGTTTTCAAAAAACTCTGCATTATCTGATTCAATTATCGTATTAACATGAATCTCAAGATTATTAGATTTGTGAACAAAAAATCGACAGTCTTTACTATTCACAGCATACCCAATAAAGACACAATCTATTGTTTTGGGTCCAATTTTAATCCTCTTAGGTAAATGGACCTCTACCTTGGCTAAACACCACCACACTTTGAAATATTTCAAGTTGGGTTTTCTTCCTTTCCACAAATCATATGGAATTGATTGTGTTTTTTGATGGGGTACTCTATTGAGTATTTTATTAGCTGTAAGGATGGCTTCCCCCCAAAGATTTCGCGGTGAACCAGAATTGATCATTAAGGCATTCATCATTTCCTTTAATGTTTTATTCTTCCGTTCTGCCAAACCATTTGACTGTTGTGTATAAGGTGCAGTAGTTTGATGAATAATACCATATTCCAAACATATCTCAGCAAAAGGAGATTCATATTCTCCACCCCTATAACTCCGAATCATTTTTATCTTTAGATTCAATTGGTTTTCCACTTCATTTTTGTATTGCTTAAATGCTTCAATTGCTTCATCCTTACTATTAAGCAAATATACATAACAAAATCGAGTGCAGTCATCAATAAAAGTTATAAAATACTTTTTCCCACCACAAGATGGTGTTGACTTCATATCGCATTTATCTGTGTGAATTAATTCTAAAGTTTTAGAATTTCTTTCAACAGACTTGTAAGGATGTTTAACAAACTTACTTTCCACACAAATTTCATATTTCAACTTATCGCATTTTAAATCAGGCAATACTTCTAGATTAACCAATTTTTGCAAGGCTTTGTAATTTACATGTCCCAAACGGGCATGCCATAAATCACTTAACTTCAATAAGTAAAAAGAAGCAGAATTTTAATTAATACTGTCAATAACAATGACATTTAGTTTGAAAAGACCCTCATTGAGGTAGCCCTTTCCTATAAACATTTCATTCTTACTTATTACAGCTTTTTCACTACCTAGGACACACTTAAACCCGTTCTTAATGAGTAGTGCAGCAGAAACTAAATTCTTCCTAATAGTAGGGACATGCAGAACATTGTTAAAAGTCAACACTTTGCCGGATGTCATTTTCACATTACTTTCTCAGTTCCTGCAATCCTTGCTGTTGCTGTGTTTCCCATGAATAAATCTTCATCGTACTCAGCAGGAGTGTACGTTGCAAAGGGTTCTTTTGCAGAGCAAATATGTCTAGTAGCATCTGAGTCGAGAAACCACTCCTTGGGATTTCCAACTAAGTTACACTCTGATATCAATGCACACAAGTCATCTGCATCTTCCATCTTTTCCACGATGTTTGCTTGAGTTTTGCCTTTGCCTTTGTTTTTGTCCTTTCTTTGAGCATGACAATTAGAAGATTTATGACCAGCCTTGCCACAATTATAAAAGTTGCCTTTGAATTTCTTCTTGGTCTGTTCTGACTTCTGCCCGTTGGACTTCTTTCTCTTTTTGTATTTGGTAGGATCTTCTTCAACAATATTAACTCCAATGATTGTTGAACTCTTACACGACTTCTTTTCGGAATTTCTTTTATCTTCCTCAATCTTGAGATGAATCACAAGATCTTCAAGCTTCATTTCTTTACGCTTGTGGTTTAGATAATTCTTAAAATCATTCCATGAAAGAGGAAACTTCTCGATCATTGCAGCCACTTGAAAAGCTTCATTTACTACCATATCTTCAGCAATCAGATCATGGAGAATAAGTTGAAGTTCCTGCACTTGTGATCCAACAGTTTTACTATCTACCATTTTATAGTCTAAAAACTTTGCGACCACAAATTTTTTCAAGCATGCATCTTCTGTCTTATATCTCTTCTCAAGTGCATTCCACAACTCTTTTGAAGTTATTATTGCACTATAGTCATTATATAAGTCATCCTCTAAAGCACTCAAAATGTAACCTTTACATAGGAAGTCTAACTGTTTCCATGCTTCAACAATCATAAATATTTCCCTGTCTGGCATATCATCAGCAGGTACTGGAGTATCTTCACTTGTAAATTTCTGCAGACCAAGAGTGGTAAGCCAGAAAAATACTCGTTGCTTCCATCCTTTGAAATTCACACCTGTGAATTTACCCGGTTTCTCTGCTTGTGATATAAGAGTTCGGGTTGGTGTAGCAACAGCCACTATAACACAAGTGTTTTCCATTTCATATAAACAACATTGATACAATATAAGTAAGCAATAAATTATAATTGCAGACTTAAAGGAGTATAAAATCACAAAAAATTTTGTCTCCACCAGAAACACAGATTTATATAATTTCCTTAAGATTGCTGCCAAATTATGTTAAGAAAATCAGAAATTACTGGTTGTATTAAATCATTCAGAAACACGAAGTAACTGAGATTTTTAGAACAAGTAAATAAGATGAACAGAAATTTATTTGTAAAAAATAATTTAATCTGTAAAACTTACCAGAATGTTGAATACTCTTTTATTTCTCTTTTTGGGAAGAAAATCAAGTCCACTGAATTCACAGTGTCCCCTTAAGGAAATTATTCCCCTCAAGTATCCGAGGTTTGATTTGGAATATAACCTCCCTAGGTAAAATGATCTTAATCAGTAGAGTATAGATACCAAAAACTCTACTGTCAGCGAATCAATCCACAGCAGGAAAGTACACGAAGAAATATATGTTTTTAAGAAGAAGGAAGATCAGAAAATTAGTTCGATCATTTGTCAAAGCCAAAGACGAAGCCAAAGCCGAAGCAAGAGAGCGACGACGACGACGCAAGGGGGGCCCCTCTTTCCAACCCTTTTAATAATTAATAGGAGTTTTTATTCATTTAAACTCTCCTATTTTCATTTCCATTACCGATGAGGGACTATTGCCTTTTTTATTAAAGCATTAGGGGACTTTTCAAGTTCCCAACCTTTCAAGTTCTAAACTTTTCAAATTCCTCTCCTTCCCTCTATTTCCCATCAATTCTTGCTACATACCCAACATGAACTATTGTAACAAGTCATCAAGCTTATAATAACAATAGTTTCTTTATCAAAATGAAATTCAAAACAGAAGTTGGACAACTAGAATTGATATAAAATATAAGAAACATCAGTCAAAAGGAGTAAGAAGCAGAGCACAAAAACTCGGCATATTGTTTCAATAACTTATCCTAACTAGTTAGTATTTTGTACACAATTAGCTAACCTGTCCAAGTAGTACCAATTATGCAGAGCAGCATATCTTGTAAATGTGCATTAGACTGCCAAGATTGTTGGTCCAGCAATAATGTACTCTTACTCTCCCTAATTGCATCCAATCTACCATTTAGAAGCACATTTCTAAAAAGTCTTCTGTAAGGTCATCAATATAGTTGGATTTTTCTGTTTCACAAATTTTCATACATTCTTCTTGTAATTTTAGTTGATTTTGTGTCTGACTCTTCTCCAACAATGTGTAACCCATATCAAACATTTCAGGCACGTTATTTTGTAGCATCAGAAATTATTGAATTTGCAAAAAAAAGGCGCAGTTTGTCCCAACAGACCATTTGCTCCACCAAGAACCTCTTGAGTGATCTACACGTGATGTTTATTAGATTCAACTATTGCTTGTTTAAAAAATCTGATCATTCTCTGGATTCATCAATACATTGGCATCCATATATTCAGCCAAAGTACCATATATTTTAGGCATAGTTATATTTGACTTCACATACACAAAATCTAGAATCATAGGTTCTTGAATCGGAGAAAAAGAGTTGAGCTCCCAATTGTTCCTAATATCATAGTCCCATAACCAGTTAGTAGTCAAACAAAGCTTGTATCATTGGCTTAGATCCGAATATGCATGAGAGTCCTCATTAACATCAACAATAAAACCTTGCTGCTGGTGTGCTGGCAGATTATTTTCTTGTATTGTATTCTCAAATTTGAAAAGACTATTTCCTTGCACCTCAGCTTCAATCGCTAGATTTTGAACGACATTGATAGGATGATTGATCATCCCATATCCCTCATTCCTGATTTGTATTAGTTCAGGATCATAATTATATTCTATTAATAGAGCATTGATCTTCTCCTCATATGATGAAGACTCTTGAATTTGCAACATTGGTTCAACAATATTGATAGAAGTGATTGACTAATCTATCTGCGAGTCAACAAAATTTACTAGTGAAATCACCTTTGTATCAAACATCTGTTCATCCAGATCAGTTGTACTTGCATTACTACTTCGAGAAGGATTATACGAATTTTACGTTTTATAGCACAAATACAATTATTTCTATAATTACAGTTTTTGAACATTTTAGGAATAACTTTGCAAAAAAAAAAGTATTGCTTCATGAGCCACTTTCAATCATAAGGAAAACACATGTTAGTATCATAATCAAGACTGTTCTTGAAACTCATATTCATAGGCTTGATCTGTTTACTCCTAACCTATTTCCCCTAATCTCTTTATTTCCAAGTCCCAAAACCGTTACCCTCAAATCCACAAAATCTCTTATTACGTATATTCTTCTTATGACTCGGGGAAATAAAGTAACGAAAATTATTAGTATACCCATCGCCTTCACCTCCATAATGGCTCACATAGCAATAAGTTACCCATATTTCTTCTTTGTACACATCAGACTCTGTAATAAAAACATTGTCACAGAAATCTTTTTCAGTAATAAACCTTAGAAGGTATGTGAAAAACTCTGAATATGTGGGATGAAATTGTAGCCTTTTACAAACTCCATCGCCCTTTCTTGTATATGATATATGTTTTTCAAAGCTGAGAGATTTTTAAGAGTATATTTTATACAACAAAAAGTAATAAGGTTGAAGGTTTATGGGAACAATTGTAAGAATCAAGTATATTTATAGTTGGTCAATTCTTGGCTTTATAGGAAACCCAATTGGTAAGAACATGTAAAATAAATATTTAGAAACTTATCGTTGTAATCTGTTAGGTACGTAGTTAATATAATTATAAGTTTAAATAAGTCATTCGCTAATTATCAAATACTATACTTTTTAAGCTAATTTTAAAAATTACAATTAAATAACCAAAGAACTAATTTGTATTCACTTCAGAAAACTAATATATTTGTTAACTTACCATATCCAACAATATAACTATATTTAGAAACTTATGATTATTTTTTTATTTTTTTAACTAACAATTTTTTTAAATAAAACAATATTTTGAAACATATGATTTTAGTTTATTTTCTAAAAATAAATTGTATATGTAACACTCCGAAAGTCTATGACCTTAACAAGAGCCTCACATGTTGATATAAGGTTAATAAAATTGTCATAAAGCCTAAAATAATGTTAAAAACCCATTTAGGAGCTTTTGGAGTCAATTCATCAAGAAACGTCCATGACATCCACATGCTAGTTTAATTTAACTAGTGAAACGTCCTTAGGTTTCGGGAAGATTTAGAGCTGTTTTATGAGGTCTAAAACTTGTAAAATGACTCTAAATAGATCGGTACATGGATGGACCTTGGTCAAATTTCAAGACTCTGTTGTGGGCAGGTCGTGGACTCCACTGTCTCGAAAATTAATTTAAAAAATCTTATGGGAGAAGCTCCGCGTCGCGGACTTATTCCCTGACGAAAATCTGAAAATTAGAATTCTAGTTTGACTTCATTAAAGGGTCAACTTAAGTGAGGGGTATTTTGGGAATTTCATGGGGGGTATTTATATTGATTTTCAATCAGTTTTTGCTAACATTCATTCACTCAAATCAAAACCCAAAAGCTCCCACCTCTTACTACTTTCTCTCTCGATTCAACGTCTATTGAAGGAAGAAGAAATCTTCAAGAAGAAGACCAATTTCTCTATGATTTCAGTTGAATTTTAGGGATTAATCTTCATTAAGGTAGGAGTTCTTCACTCTTGGGATTCCTTCCCCGAGAGGTTCTCTCAAAGTTGATTTCTAAAACACCCAATTCAAGGGTTTTTGTATTCGAATGGGTTTTCTTCTAAACTTCAAATTGATGGTTGATTTTAATTAATTGTGATTGCCTATGACTTAATAAGTGTAGGGTTTTGGGTAATTGATGTTAATCAATGGAATTTCGTGTAGATCATGTCCTTTCTCTAAATTCCCAAAATTTTGGATCATACTTATTAATTGATGGGAATTGATCAATGTATTGATTGTTAGACTTGGTTTATCTATTATAATTTATTCATGGACTGTCTAGTGTAATGTATTGTTGGGATTGGATCTATTTAATTAAGAATTCATGATGAGCCCTATCCCCTCTAACCTTAGGTTATGAATTGAAGTTAATTAGGATAGGGATAATGAAATTAACTTAATTATTGTGTTAATTACTATTGTGATGATATTACACCCATTATTGGGTTGAATTGGATGGTTATTGGTAAAACCATGATGATGGCTTTTGAAGGAGATTGGGGTAAGTCTTGTGATCTCAATCCTTTACTTCAATCATGATTACTTGTGTTTACTAATGAAGTTGTATTGAAGTATACCTTATGATAAGATTGTTTAGGGTCGGTATGATGTTGAATTGGAATGTCTTGATCTATTTATTTTATGTCGTTGGATAAGATGAAATGATATAAGGATAGTGATGATATACCTATGTGGTTTATCATAATGTAATTATGTAAATGTGCTAACCTCACATGTGTGAATTGTAAAGAAAGGACAATATTCATGCAATTCCTATTGAGCTATGATGTTTATTATATAATTGATCGATCATATGACCTAAATTAAGCTATGATGATTAATAAAGGCTTAAAGACATATAAAAAGGGACTCTAGCTTAGCGCCGAGTAAACTTGTAGGTGAGGGGTGGCGCCTTTCCAAGGAGGGAAGGTAGGGTTCACCATGGTTCTCACACGGTGGATAGCCTCATAGTCCAAAAATGGCATAGAGTGATGTTTCCATGAAAGCCAGCCCCCAAGCGCCATAGACTATGTTGCCACCATAGGAATACTAGCTAGTGGATCCCCCTAGAGGATATGTTTATGTTTGGTTCTACATTGGCCAGTAGACCACCTTCTGTTGGTGTAAGGTTTAACAACACCGAATTCTACACTTAGCTTTTGTATTCTATGTCGGTTAAGGTAATTGTTCCCGAAAGTAAAATGAAGTAATTGAGTAAACACTAACTAGGGACACTTAAGAGGTTTGACTTAACTTCGGTGGGGGTTTGGGGCTCTACTATGTCTTGCACTAGTTTGCCTTGAGGAAAGCCTTAGGAGTTTATTCTTATGTTCTTAGGCTCTTATAAAGTTACTATTGTGTATATGTTGACTTTTTACATGTTATTTATTCTATATGATGTTAGTTTCACTTATGAACATATTGTTGGTCTATATTGCTAAAGTATGAGGAGGGTTACTCTTGATGCCATGTTATGTGAAGTTAGGATTGCTTATAGTCCTTTGTTTTTCTTACTTGATTAAGTAGGATTATGGGGCTTTACTTGGTCATTGCAGTTGTAGGCTAAATGATTGGTTATGGTTACGGGTCTTGATTATATTATGGTGTTATTGATATACCGTGGTTTTACGCTATTATTAATACTTTTTTTCTTAACTTTAGTTTATCCAAAAGCCTTTATGTTCTAATTTTTATGTATTTTTCTCTTTATTTGCAGGAAATCTATCTAAAAGAAGAATGCGGAGGTTTTTGAGCGAGATATACTGAAAAGTACAACCTACGGAGCTTGTGACGGTTTGTCGTGCCCGCGACGGTCTGTAGGTGGCATCGTAGTGCAGCTGCTGAAGGAGGATGGGGAAGTATGACCAAGTGTGGGGTTACGGAGTTCGTGACGGACCGTCGTAGCCATGACGGTCCGTCCTGCTGGTTTGTCATGAAGTTAAGAGAAGTAGTCCAGTACCCAAATTCCAATAGTTTAAGTGTTTTGAAACGGAGACCCTCGACGGACCATTGTGCCTGTAATGATGCGTCATACCTACCGTCGAGGGTAATGAAGAGAGCAACAGAAGAAATTGTACAAGTATGGGACGACGGAGTCCATGATTGTCCGTCGTGACCACGACGATCCATCACAAGGTCTGTTGATCCAGCTTCATTTTGACAGATTTCCAGCTAATAGAGTCTTTATTTAATTAGGTTTTTATTATTTTATAAATAGTTCGAAAAACATCGTTTTTGAAGTTCGACCCTTGATTATTTTTTGACTATTTGTTAGACTCTTGATTATTTTTAGACCTTTTGTGAGATTCTTGATTATTTGGAGATTCTTGTAATTTATTGTTGGTGATTTTTGTTGATTAATCAAGCAAACTTTCGGATTTTACTCTTTCTTATTGAAGTAGGAACATGAATTCTTATACCATATATTTGAATATTGTGATTATGACTATGGGTAACTAAACTCCTTAACTAGGGTTGTGGGAACCATAGGCAAATAATGAGGTAAAACCTAACTAAAATAACAATTCTAGAATAGTGTGTTGCATGTATTGATAAGTATTTCTCTTAGAAGTCCTTTAAACGGATAGCCAACGTTAGAACTCGCCTTAATACTACTTGCCGGACCAAGGAGGTAGATAATAGGAAAAGAATTATCAACATAGATTTAGTGTATACTATCTAATAGGCTAGTATTGATCGATATGAGGTAATAAATTAGTCAAATATCAAATACGCTGCTTAATATAAGGTAAAGATAAGGGTTAGTATAGCAACACACGTAGCCGGACCAAGGTGCAGAGTGAAACTTTTTAGATGTCGGACCAAGGATTTAGAAATACATAACTTGTCGCTTTGCATGAAACATACTAGGAAAGAATTGCTATAGTTAGAATTATCAAGTTATGAACCTATGGGGAACACGTAAACCCTAGTTACTTTGGTTTATTGATTAAAGTCCAACATTCGAAGTTGTTAGTTGTCTCCTTTAATTTCGCTAGTTATTTTCATTTATTTAGAAACAGAAAACCCCCCTTTTATCATTTTTGGTTTCCAAGGAAGTAATTGACTGAACAATAGTAATAATAGATTGAAGTTAAGTCTAAAGTATTTTCCTCGTGGGAACAATCTAAACCTGATTAGTTGGGTTATTTACTTGACACGATCACTGTACTTCTTATTTGATAAGTAAGTTTGAGCGTATCAGTTTGAACTCTTATATATGCTGACTTCACTATACTTGAAGATGTTGGTCTTGTGATGCATATAGTCTTTGACTTAAGAGTTATGTATTTATTGATTTATATGGCTTCTTATATGTACATAAGGATTTTAAAAATAAATTAGCATGTTTGAACAAATGTCCTCTTTAGCATGATTTCAATTGTTTTATGTGCCTATACTCGTACTTAGTACATGTGTGTACTAACCTATTTTTTATGTTTACTACAAAATGTATGGTCCGTCCGTTGAGCTTATAGAAGGCCTTTGAAGACTACTTTGATATTTCCCAAGTGTTCGATAGGTCCTCACCTTCAAAGAACGATGCCATTATCAACCTATTGATGTTGTTCTAGTTATAAGACATCTAGTTCTTTCCTTTTAATTTCAAGACGATTGTTATATAAGCCTATATAAGGCTCTTTATTGGAATGAAGTATGGATTAAACCCAACTGTTGTATTCGTTTTAGATGGTTATAATATGAGACGTATTATATACTTCCTATGAGATTATGTTCCTATACTACGTATGCAAAATAAAAGTAGAAGCCTATGTAGTGCTTCATTCCTATTCTGAGGAGTCTAAGTAAGCTCCCTAAATATATATTGTGTGTATGTGTGAGGTCTATGTAAACCTCAATGTAGAAGTAACTACATTATTTTAAATTTTTCGCGTTTCTAACCTATGAAATGTATGACGAATGATAAGAGGTTAGTTTTTGTCATCTTCAAGGACGACGACACCGGTTACTTCTAAGGGGTGCTCCACTTATGTGATAGTAAAACCTTACTATTTTATTTTACTAGTATATATGTACACATGAACCATAAATAAATCAAGTTAGAAAAAAGACTCATAAAAAAATTATTACAAATAAACTTAATTATGACACATATACTCTTTATAAAAATTTGATGTTACAAAATAAATTATTTTTTAATAATAATGGAGTTGGATGTTTCAGTGTAATTTTTTTCTTTAATTTGTACGTTAAGTTATCTACTACTTATAAATCTTACTATTACTTTGGTGATTAGTGATGAAAATAATATAAACATTGTCGTATTGTATATGTCAGAAATGGTCATGCTATGGTGGAGGCGCAAAGAAGTTGAGATCGGAAAGGGACGTGCACCATCAACACGTGGGAACAATTCTGCAAGGAAATAAAGAAATTCTTCTTCCCTAACAATGTCATGAATGAGGTTAAGTGAAAATTTTGGCAATTGAAGCAAACGGGAAGCATTCAGGCATACGTGAAGGAGTTCACAACTCTAACACTACAAATTCTCAACTTCACAAATGAGGACAGTGGTTCCACTTCATGGATGGACTACAAAATTGGACGAAGACGAAGTTTGAGAGGTGACAGGTCAAGACTATAGATGAGGCCATTACAAGCCAAATCTTTGGCCGACTTTACGCATGATAGACACGATAAGGAAAAGGCAAAGCACATAAGGAACAACCATGATAAAGTTGGGGGATATCGTTGTCGAGGAAATGAGAAGCAGGCAAACAACAAACAACATGACCCTCATAAGCCAGGCAGAAAGTTGTTCGTGTGCTAGAACTACATAGAGAAATGAGTCGTAGACCAACAAAAAATATTACTTCTATATATGCGGTGGACCGCATGTCTATGCCAGATGCCCTGAGATGAAGAACCTTGGTGTCATCTTACGCAAAAGAAAAGAGAAGGACTCACAACAGTAAGGGAAGGATACATGCATAACGTAGTTGGGCATGGTGGAATTATGCAATGCAATTGCCAAGTATACTAATAACTTATGGAACTTCAGCACGCATTATGTACACATCTCCCTTAATGGATGATAGCTCGTAACATGGTAGACTTCGGAGCCTAAGAAAACATCATAACCAAGGCGGCAACAGAGAGGTTAGGGATGAACTACGAGTCAAGCAACACCCACCTAAAGACGGTTAATGTCCCATCAAATCTCGTATGCGGGGTTGCCCAGAGTGAGCATCACATTAGGGAACTGGCGAGGTAATTCAAATATTAGCATCACTCCTTTAGATATATTTGATATCATTCTTGGACAGGAGTTCTTCCAGCGATGCCACACTGTGATCGACCCTTAGCTTCAACAACTCAGGGTAATGAAGCGGGTAGGGTCATGCATAGAACCTATACTCAACATACCAAAGAAGGACACACCCATCTGTCAGACATGAAGATCGTGAAGGTCCTGAAGAAAAGATAGACGACATACCTAGATACCTTTGTAAGTTTGGGAGAAGACAGTGGTAATATGGAGTCCTTGCCATCGATCATTAAGAAAGTCCTTGAAGAGAACAAGGATGTGATGCCGGCCAAGCTGCCCGAGACTGCCTCCTTGGCAAGAGATATATTACAAGATAGAGCTAAAGGTTAGAGCCTATCCACTTGCACATGCACCTTATTGCATGGCTCCACCTGCATAAGAGGATCTAAGGAAACACTTGAAGTAGCTCCTCGAGGCCAGTCACATCCATTTATCCTACCAAAGTTTTGGTGTCCCAATGCTATTATAGAAGAAAATAAATGGGTCATTGCGCTTACGCATGGACTATCGGGCGCTCTATAAGGTACCAATTAAGAATAAATATCCTATAAAGGTTACCAAGCCACAATTCTTCCTTGGACTTGCAAACTACAAACGTAGGTTTATCAGTGGATACTCCACTAAAGTAACTCTACTAGCCGAGTTGTTAAAGAAGAATAAGTCATGGGTTTTGAACGAAGAGTGCCTAAAAGTGTTTAAAGGTCTCAAGGCCGCAGTGAAGGAACGGTCAGTCTTAACACTGCCTGACTTCTCCAAGACCTTTGAAGTACATACTGATGCATCAAACTTTGCCATTGGGGAAGTCTTAATGCAAGATAGACACCCGATAGCATTCAAGGGCCGCAATCTAAACGAGATCGAATGACGCTACACAGTGCAGGAGAAAGAGACGGTCATTTTACATTGCCTACGCACATGGATACACTACTTACTAAGCACAAAGTACATAATAAAGACACACAATAATGCCACTAGCTTCTTCCATTCACAGAAACAGATCACACTGAAGCAACCTAGGTGGAAAGAATTTCAGGTAGAGTTTAACTATGTCTTAGAGTACAAGCCATGAAGATGCAACGTTGTCGCCCACACACCAAGTAGGAAGGCCAAGCATGCTGCCATCACTACAGCACACTGTGACATTCAAGATTCAATGAAAGATGGCATGGAACACAATCCAAACACCAAGAATGTGATACATCGAAAATGACATAATTCAAGATAGAAACTAACATGTTTTTTATGAGTATATAAGGTCCTGAAATGGTCTATAATTTTTTACTGACGTTGTTTCCAAGAGTTTAGTTGCATTGAAAGTCAAACATCAAGGGACAACTAAGACATTCGACTACTAAGCCACCTATGTGCCTCATGTGTATTTATGTGCCTATATGTGTGTTTCATGACTTAATGAGGTCTTTATGTGAGTTATTATAGTGTTTATACGCATTGTGTCAAGCTCCTTGAAGTTTAGAGGTCAAATGTCCAAGAACGTCCATGACGTTCGAAAGGTTTGCCTTGAAAAGACCTTGTGTGTCTTGGCATGTTTCATCGAGTTTTACGTGTTCGTTTCGGAGAAAATTGATATGTAAGATCCTAAACTCGTATACAAACATATTATGGTTAGAAACATTAGGGAAGACATCCTCAAGGATAATCAAAGGATTCTTGAGGAAGGACCCTTCATTTGAGCTACAGGCTCTCTTGGACCAGCCAAATCGATTGAGGAAAACGACGGCTCATTGGCAGTCGACACGCTGTTGATCGGATATGTGAGTCAATACTTAGTCTAGGGAGATGGATCTACAAATTTCTAGTACCTGAACTCATCGACGGAGGATAGGAAGGTCCGGTTCTGGACTGATGCCCCATCGATGGCCAAGTCTTTGATGGTCTATTTTCATGCACAGCTGTAAATGCAAGCGTAAATTGGTAAATTCACCCAACATCCAAATAATATGAAGTGTTGTTACTTAGGGTTATTTTTTGAATTTTAAGAGGGTTTATAAATCCTAAATGCTTAGATGAATTCATTCTTAAAAAAACAAATTCTCTTAGAAATTCTCTAGAACTCCATTGAAATAAAAACTCAAAGAAGAGATTGGATTGGAGATTTGAGTGGTGATTCTTCATAAAATTGGTGGATTAACATCATTTATGTATGGTTTTTGATCCTGGAAACTCTATTCATCAAGGAGCCTAAAATTCTATGAGTGTTTCTAATGTTTTCCAAGATGAACTTGTCCAATTTTATGATGTTATGATGGGTTATTACATTAAACATTTTGAATCATTATACATTGATTATATTTTTGTCAATTAGATTATTTTAACTTAATTGACCTATGAAACCATGTAATTGATGAAACCTAGTTTTTGACTACTTTATGGGTTACCTGATGTTGAGTTAATGCTTCTGAATTCTAGTGTAGTTTTCTATGGTCTATTGAATGATGTAATAATTGTATCCAATTGATATATAGGTTGTATTATATTGATAAATATATATTTACTTAACCTAGATGTATTGAGTATTATAGTTTTTGTATTGAATTGATGTTAATGGCCATGGGTAAGGGTCTTACGGTATTGAATTGGATGTTTTAGCTATGGATTAAACTGGTGAGAATATGATTGGTTGTACGTTGCCCTAATTCTTTTTATATTATGTAATTTAGCTCTTGGAGTATGTTGTGATTGGCATGGTCAATTTATGGTGGCAGTGCTATGTGAATGATGTGGCCTTGTCTACATTACTTTATGTATTATGATGATCATGGTCTTGTCGGCACTATTTGAAGTATTACAATGATTCGTCTGATGATTTATGTAACGACCCTCTTAGTCGTTTTAGAAATTCCAACTATTATTTTATATTAATCTTTTTAATAGTTTTGATAAATAATTTATGACTTATAAGAGTGACTGATATGATTCTCTGATTTAATAAAGGATTATTTTGTTGCTAATAATAATTGGAAAAAAAAAAGAAAAAAAATAAATAGAAAAGAAAATTAAGTAAATAAATAAAATAATAATAATAACAATAATAAAAGGGCAAAGTGCCCTAAAAGGTTAGAAGCCTCAAGCGGCTAAAGTTGAAGAAAAAGAACGAACAGAAACAAAAAAAAAGAAAATACGCAGATAAAGAAAAGAAAAAAAAGGGAGAAAAGAAAAGGAAAAAGGAGGAGAAACAACGATATTTTTATCTCGAGATATCAAGGTAATTATTCTTATCCTTTCTATTAAATTTTTGTGTAACTAGGAATAGATTTTTAGGTTAAAACGTGTATAATTTATACTAATATGTGAACTTAGGGTTATAAATATGTATAAGTATTATGGTTCAATCATTGGACAATGATTAGTCCTAATCATTGGACAATGATTACTCCAAGATTAGGATTATTAATAGTGGAACGATAAATATGAATTGGAACATTGAAAATAAGTGGTTTCAGCAGATAGTTTTGTAGTCCGTCATTGATGTGTTGGGCAGTTAGTTTCGGCTTTAATTATTTTCATTTGATTATCATATTAGGATTCAAGTTTTGATATATTGAGATATGTGTTAAATAGTGGGTGCATTATGATATATAAAAATCATTGTAATTATGTTATTCGGAGAATTAAGATTTAACCCTAAACTTGAAATTCAGAAAATATGAGATTTGATCAATTGGTTGGAATAAAGATTTAGAAATTTTATTATAAATTTGGATGAGTTTTGGGTCTAAGCTAGAGATATAGCAATATTAATGTTGTTAGTTTCGAAATCATATCGTGGTTATTTATTTGAATAGATTTTATTGGTTTGGAAGTCAACAAAAAGAGGAAGGCTCGAGTTTTGGAGTCATTGTTCGACTATTTGAGGCAAGTGGATTTCTAAACTCTTGTTAAGTGTATGGAATGCGTGTATTTCCTTGTGATATATGTTTGGGAGTAACGGGATTGGTGATGGGTTGACTTGTCCACATTGATTAATTCTAATGATGAAATAAAAGGGATAACAAAAGGCGATGTGATTAATTATTTATGTGTGATGTGTTGAGAAAAGTTTGATGGCTTGTTGAATCATTGTTGATGTGATTTCATGTTTGTGTGGTTGTGAACTGTGCAATGTTATGAAAATGGTCATCTCCTCATTATTTGTGTGAACATGTCATTGCATTATTCTGAGACATGGTTGTGAAAGTGTTATGTGCATTGAGAAAGAATGATAACTTAAAGAGGATGTACCATTTCGAGGGACGTATCGCGCGCCGCGATGGATACTATATTTCGAGGGACGTATCGCGCGCCGCGATGGATACTATATTTCGAGGGACGTATCGCGCGCCGCGATGGTTACTGTTATCGAGGGACGTATCGCGCGCCGCGATGGTTACTGTTATCGAGGGTCGTGTCGTGCGCCGCGACAGATGCATGGACAGATATGTCCCCCATGGGTCCCGGACTGAGAGACAGCGGGTGTGTATCACTAGGTCAGACATGCATCATTATACTTGACATTGCATTCCATTACATTGCACATACTTATCATTAGTGAACTTGATATTGTGTTTTGCTGATCTAGTGATTGCCTTTTTGCGGAACTTGTGATTGTTGAATACTGAGCTTGTTATTGAGGATATATAATTTGTTGAAGTGTTGTTGTTGAGGATATGTAATTTGTTGAAGTGTGTTATTGAGGATATGTAAATTTTTGGAAGTGTTGCTATTGAGGATATCTAATTTGTTTAAGTGTTGATGTTGAGGATATATAATTTGTTAAAGTGTTGTTGTGGAGGATATGTAATTTGTTAAAGTGTTGTTGTGGAGGATATGTAATTTGTCTAAATGTTTTTTTGTTGAGTTACGTTCTATGTAAACTGTGAGTTGTTAGGTTGGGTTGATGTTTATGCAGGTTGTAGTTGTGGAGGTTCGGTTGGGGGTGGTAGGAGTACCCGTATTTCATCCCCTTAGCTTGTGTATAGAGTTTTACTTGCTGAGTACCGTGTGGTTTGGTACTCACCCCTTGCTTCTACAAATTTTTGTAGGTTACTAGCCCGGACTTTTATGATATATTCTCTTCTTTTCCGAGGCTTCCTGGAGATTTTGTGAGGTAGTTGTTGGTCATCTCAGCATCCCTCCTTACTCTTGTTTATGATTTTGTTCTACTCTAGAAACAATATCATATGAGACTTATATTTTCTTTTGATCCGATTGTAATACTTTAGAGGCTTGTACACGTGACAACCAGGTTTTGGGGTATAATATAAGTTGATAGTAAATTTTCCGCATTTTTATTGTAATAGTTGAGTTTTAGGCTTACTTGTCTTGGTGGGATAAGACGAGTGCCATCACGCCCATTTTTGGGTCGTGACAAAATGGTATCAGAGCCCCAGGTTCATAGGTCTCACGTGTGTACAAGTCGAGTGTAAATAGAGTCTCGATGATCGATACGGAGACGTCTGTACCTATCTTCGAGAGGCTGTAGTGACTTCTAGGAAATATCTTCACTTCTTGGATTCTATTGTGCGTACTTGGTCCCATTTTGATTCTTATCGCTTCACTCCATTCGCTCTCATTTATGTGATGACTCGTGCGTAGTTCCTTTTGTGAATCATTGGCATGTCGTGTATTGGTTTGATGTTAGATCTGGTATTAAAGTGGAAGTGATATACTTATGAAAAGGATTTGTGGTTATATTTTGAATATTAAAAAAAAAATTAAGGGGCTATGTAAGTTTTAGTTATCCTTGTAAAATGATTAGTACTTGTGTGGTATATACGATATTAGAGTGGTTAACAATTGGAAGTGGGGTGATTAAAGGGATGACTAGATAATTGAGTTGTAACTTTGGAAACTATAATCAGTAAAGTTATCATAACATGAATGGAATTCTTAGAAAATGATGCACCAATTAAGGTTAGAATTTCTACTATAGTAGTATCGATGCTTACTTGGTTGGAGTTATGGAGTGTGCTACTTTTGATATTGACCTGAACTATGAAAGGATTCATATAGCTTGGGCTAGATATGGAACTATGATAATACTTAACATCTATTTGATGGGTAGAAATGTGTGACCTGTTTGGATATGATCCTTCTCGATAGGTATGATGTGTTCTAGTGGTGGATTTAAAAGTCTTCACAATGTGGTACTAGTGGTATATGAAAAATGAATACGTTGATGTTAAGTGCAAATACTAACTACTTAAGGAGTTATATATTGTATTACATGCTCATATGGTAAGATGTGGTGTTGAATTCATATTTGAGAAACCAACTAGCTTGTTAATACGGATGGATATGTTAAGCATTATTTATAAGGAAGCTTTTAGTGGTGGATCTTTGGTATGATATTGATATGTTCAGGTGGTGAAATGTATTTTGTGGATTGTAAATGAGTGTTGATTTCATCGTAAACTCCATGGAAGTGGACATATGGATGATAAACTTATAAGTAAAGGAAGTCTCAAAAGTAAACTTGTGTGAATGTAATTGAGAATTTTAGTAAGAAAGTGCATATAAATTGAGTAAGTACCTTGGATGGTTGGCATAACTAGGTTTGGATTGTCATGTTAATGGCGAGGCTAAATTCGTAGTGAGGGAAATGACGAACTAAGCATGATGATTATTTTATGACGCATTATGATTGAAATGCAACTATATGATACGGGTGTTGGTTAAAATAATTTTTTTATGGTAATGATGAATTTTGAGTATCTAAGGTTATGGTTGTTTCTATTTAATAAGTAGTGTGGTTGTATGGTAATTTTTATGAGGAATTATGATGTCACTCGAATAGAACTTAAAGGAGCTAGAGCCAGAATGGAATGAATTAGTGGGTTGTAGTTTAACCTTTAGAAGGAGGTGAGAACAAGGATATTATTCAGATTATAAGAGTCAAAGATTTCAGAAAGAGTAGATAATTAAATTCAGAGATATGTGATTTCATCTGTTTTGCCCTGATTATGATAATATATAGTGTCACCAGATCAACTGATTAATTTAAATAAAAACTATTGGATAAAATATAGATGTTCAACTCGAGTGTGATTATATGTATTATTTTTATGGTTTTCAGTTGGTAAGGAGTATGATAAGATTTTCAGAAAAAGATATGATAGGGTTAATGAATAGGCGATCAATGATAAGCTAAAATACGTTAAGTCAATTTTTTTATGGTATGAGCTAATGTTGTAAGATAATGAGATTGTATTACATGGTTGGGATCAAAACTTCAAGTTTACGTGGTGAGTTTAGATTTTTGATAGTGTATCTTGTCAAGGAATGAATTGGTAAGGTAAGAAATGGTTTATCACATTGAGTATGAAGCATATAGAAGGACTTAAAATTTGAGTAGTAAATTTGGTTACTTTTGATTGTTATACCTAAGGTTTCCCATATTGCTGGCCAAAAATATAAGACTAGTAAATGAGTTAGCAAAAAGGAAAAAAAAAAGATTATGGTGTATTGAAGAGTTAAAGTTATTTGAAAGTTTCGTCATGGAAAGATTTTAAGAAAGGCAAAGGAACAATAAGACCTCTCGTACAAACACTGTATTCGGAGGTGATGGTTGTAGTGATTTCGCCTTTGAGTTTAGATATGACTATGAGATGTGACTATGGGTTTATTATTAACTTTTCTAAATATTAAGTTTTGGTTGGGTTACAATAAATGACGTGTGGAAGATTATATATGGTTATGTCGAGGTAGATTGTTCAGAATGTGATAGGTAACAAATGGATGTTAAATAGTGTGGACCTACAATTTTACATGGTTAATGAGGATCGGGGGGATTAAAAGTACTTTGTTGATGAGATAAAATAGATTGTTATAATGGGTTACATAGGCATATGATGATGAGTAGAGGTTATGAGATTATAGTATACATAAATATTAAAGTGATCAAGGGTTTCTTGGAGTTATTGCATGAGGTAAATGATGGTGGTTGAAAATGGTATGTGAAAGTTTAGGTGAAGTTGACATTAAGTGTTACTTATATCTATTATGGGACGCTTAAATGGAATGATAAGAAACCATGGTTCAAAGTCCTGGAGACTACGATGTGCTTGCTAAGGAGAATGTGATACTAATGACTGTGTGAAAGTAAGGTAAATGGTTGGTGTGGTTATGATATTTGTTAATATTAATGGTGTTGGCTTTGATGGAGTACTGTGAGAAGTATGCAGGGTTTGGCAAATCCAACATGTGTAAAATTGTAATGGAGATCAGACTGGTTGATTTTGGGTGGAAAAAAAAAAATTAAAAAAAAAATAAATAAATAAATTGAGGGATGTAGTCAGATGAATGAAAATATTGATATGCGAATTATGGAGAAAGTATCTAGTGTTATTCGACCTTGATTCCGTATATTCTTAAGTTGACCACCTATTTAATTTTGGACATGATTTGGAGTATGATTCATTGCATATGCCCACGTTTTTTTTTTTACATCTATGGGTGAATTCCTAGTGGTGGATCGGATGTACCGATCCTCTTATGTCTTCTTGATAGGGTAGGATCCTTGGTTAGACTTGTTCACTTCAGTTATGAAATATTTGATGTTGTTTGAAAAATTAGAAATATATCACTATTTTTATATGCACAACCTTGCTTATGGGGACTTACAAAAGAGCTTTCCTGAATAGTTATGGTTATCCGACAGTGTTGTAAAAGGTTCTGCATCCTAGCGTGTACCATTTGTAGGGTGCTTACTTTATCTTGTTCTTATTTGGATTATGTATGTTTTGATTCTCCCTTGATGGATACTCGAAGTCTAAAGATTAGATTTTTATAACTTAAACTTGTAAAAAGATTGTGTTCTGAAAAGGGAATCGTTATAAGATGTGTGATAGTTTGTGCACTAAGAGTATGTGATGATTGGTTCAGGTTCACTTTTGGTTGTAGCTAATAACAATAGAACGTTATCTTTGCTATGTGAGAACAGATTTGTCATGATTATTGTGTTATGGTTCAAGGGGTTTCAGTTTAGATTCGGTTCATGGGTTAGTATGTAGCTTGACAATCACTACTGATATGTAGATCTGTCAAATTCTCTGTAGTTCAATTCTTGGTAGTTGGTCTTGATAGAATGGTGTTAAAGATAAGCTTTCATGGAGAGATGAACAACGACTCTGGAAGATCATGCATGATTTTTGATAACGTCAATAATTCTTCCTTCTCCTATTTTATGTTCGAGGACGAACATGATTTTTAGTGGTGGATAATGTAACGACCCTCTTAGTCGTTTTAGAAATTCCAACTATTATTTTATATTAATCTTTTTAATAGTTTTGATAAATAATTTATGACTTATAAGAGTGACTGATATGATTCTCTGATTTAATAAAGGATTATTTTGTTGCTAATAATAATTGGAAAAAAAAAAGAAAAAAAATAAATAGAAAAGAAAATTAAGTAAATAAATAAAATAATAATAATAACAATAATAAAAGGGCAAAGTGCCCTAAAAGGTTAGAAGCCTCAAGCGGCTAAAGTTGAAGAAAAAGAACGAACAGAAACAAAAAAAAAGAAAATACGCAGATAAAGAAAAGAAAAAAAAGGGAGAAAAGAAAAGGAAAAAGGAGGAGAAACAACGATATTTTTATCTCGAGATATCAAGGTAATTATTCTTATCCTTTCTATTAAATTTTTGTGTAACTAGGAATAGATTTTTAGGTTAAAACGTGTATAATTTATACTAATATGTGAACTTAGGGTTATAAATATGTATAAGTATTATGGTTCAATCATTGGACAATGATTAGTCCTAATCATTGGACAATGATTACTCCAAGATTAGGATTATTAATAGTGGAACGATAAATATGAATTGGAACATTGAAAATAAGTGGTTTCAGCAGATAGTTTTGTAGTCCGTCATTGATGTGTTGGGCAGTTAGTTTCGGCTTTAATTATTTTCATTTGATTATCATATTAGGATTCAAGTTTTGATATATTGAGATATGTGTTAAATAGTGGGTGCATTATGATATATAAAAATCATTGTAATTATGTTATTCGGAGAATTAAGATTTAACCCTAAACTTGAAATTCAGAAAATATGAGATTTGATCAATTGGTTGGAATAAAGATTTAGAAATTTTATTATAAATTTGGATGAGTTTTGGGTCTAAGCTAGAGATATAGCAATATTAATGTTGTTAGTTTCGAAATCATATCGTGGTTATTTATTTGAATAGATTTTATTGGTTTGGAAGTCAACAAAAAGAGGAAGGCTCGAGTTTTGGAGTCATTGTTCGACTATTTGAGGCAAGTGGATTTCTAAACTCTTGTTAAGTGTATGGAATGCGTGTATTTCCTTGTGATATATGTTTGGGAGTAACGGGATTGGTGATGGGTTGACTTGTCCACATTGATTAATTCTAATGATGAAATAAAAGGGATAACAAAAGGCGATGTGATTAATTATTTATGTGTGATGTGTTGAGAAAAGTTTGATGGCTTGTTGAATCATTGTTGATGTGATTTCATGTTTGTGTGGTTGTGAACTGTGCAATGTTATGAAAATGGTCATCTCCTCATTATTTGTGTGAACATGTCATTGCATTATTCTGAGACATGGTTGTGAAAGTGTTATGTGCATTGAGAAAGAATGATAACTTAAAGAGGATGTACCATTTCGAGGGACGTATCGCGCGCCGCGATGGATACTATATTTCGAGGGACGTATCGCGCGCCGCGATGGATACTATATTTCGAGGGACGTATCGCGCGCCGCGATGGTTACTGTTATCGAGGGACGTATCGCGCGCCGCGATGGTTACTGTTATCGAGGGTCGTGTCGTGCGCCGCGACAGATGCATGGACAGATATGTCCCCCATGGGTCCCGGACTGAGAGACAGCGGGTGTGTATCACTAGGTCAGACATGCATCATTATACTTGACATTGCATTCCATTACATTGCACATACTTATCATTAGTGAACTTGATATTGTGTTTTGCTGATCTAGTGATTGCCTTTTTGCGGAACTTGTGATTGTTGAATACTGAGCTTGTTATTGAGGATATATAATTTGTTGAAGTGTTGTTGTTGAGGATATGTAATTTGTTGAAGTGTGTTATTGAGGATATGTAAATTTTTGGAAGTGTTGCTATTGAGGATATCTAATTTGTTTAAGTGTTGATGTTGAGGATATATAATTTGTTAAAGTGTTGTTGTGGAGGATATGTAATTTGTTAAAGTGTTGTTGTGGAGGATATGTAATTTGTCTAAATGTTTTTTTGTTGAGTTACGTTCTATGTAAACTGTGAGTTGTTAGGTTGGGTTGATGTTTATGCAGGTTGTAGTTGTGGAGGTTCGGTTGGGGGTGGTAGGAGTACCCGTATTTCATCCCCTTAGCTTGTGTATAGAGTTTTACTTGCTGAGTACCGTGTGGTTTGGTACTCACCCCTTGCTTCTACAAATTTTTGTAGGTTACTAGCCCGGACTTTTATGATATATTCTCTTCTTTTCCGAGGCTTCCTGGAGATTTTGTGAGGTAGTTGTTGGTCATCTCAGCATCCCTCCTTACTCTTGTTTATGATTTTGTTCTACTCTAGAAACAATATCATATGAGACTTATATTTTCTTTTGATCCGATTGTAATACTTTAGAGGCTTGTACACGTGACAACCAGGTTTTGGGGTATAATATAAGTTGATAGTAAATTTTCCGCATTTTTATTGTAATAGTTGAGTTTTAGGCTTACTTGTCTTGGTGGGATAAGACGAGTGCCATCACGCCCATTTTTGGGTCGTGACAATGTGAATTATTATCATATATATCTACATGAGAATTAATGCGAAAGTATATGCTTCTTCTATTGCTATTAGGTTATCTTGTTAGATAATAATTAAGTCTTTGTGTGTGTAGTCGTAGAATTGATGTATGATAATTCTTACTTGACTATATGATTATATGATGGTTATAGTGATGATATTATATTAGTGCATGGGGTTACTTAAAGATGATAATGGTTATTCCTATGTGATTCTAGAATGATAGGCAGTATGTGTGAAAGTGAAGTGTTGGTGTCTTATATAGTTGACTTGTGTCCCTTACTTGATACATGTACGAATGTGAATATGAGATGTATTGACTTAGGATAGTAAATCCTCTTAGTCTAGTATGTATGAATTATCTGATACCTTGAATAATTTTAATAAGGTAATTTATATGAAACCTTGAACCTATTAATAAGGTGATGAACCTTGAATTCAAATGTCGTAATGATATTCTTCTTGTAATGAATGATGGACTTAATATTGGTTGGATGGAACAATATCATATCATCTTTAGAAAAGTCATTATGAGCTATATTTTTCACCATTATAAGGTAGCCCTAGGGGACCTCTTTGGTAGGGGCAAATGTGATTGGGTTATAAACTTGATATGGAACCTCTTTGTAAGATCCTTTAATGTAAATTACTCTGTGAGAACAAAGTCTAGAACTGAGTGAGTATGGTTTGGGAAGTATCTCTAGTGAAGAATGAGACTAGAGTACAAAGTAAACCCTTCATATTGTCGAACCATGTGCCTACATGGGATGTGTCAAAGATCTACCATTGGCAAGTAGAACACCCTCCATCAGAGTAGGTTACAACTATGGATTCCATGTTTTTCTACCATGTTCTGTGATGTTTATTGACTATTCTCATAATATGGGATACCTTCTAGTATTGGAGAAGTTCTATGAAGTTTAGGTGGTGTTATGGTACGCTATCTAGACATTGGACAATAGGATTTGAAGATGTTAGTGACAGTCCCTAGGTTTTCTCCAAGACCATTACTTCAATATCCTTATGTGATGAATGTCTCTTAAATGAACTAAGTAATGTAGTGACTTAAGTTAAGGAAAGAATGTTAAATGAAGAAGTACTTATCTATAGTAGATAAGGGTTGTCTAGTTAAGGTGTGAAGGGGGCATAGGAATGGTAACTTCATATCTTACCAAGATAAGCCTTAAAAATTACTCTTGTTAGGGAAGTTGGTTGATTATGTAGACATGATCCAAACTTAGGTAGTCTTAAGAAATAGTTAAGTTATCTTGAAGAGGTAAATCATGTTCATTCTCTTCTTTATTTACTTGAGTTGGTCTTTTGGTAAACTTTGGTAGGAGAATTTCATATTATGTGAATGCTATTGTATTTAAGTGAGAATTATCTTATCCTAGGTAATCTAAAGGATTGCTTGAGTGTGTGTGAAAGGGATAGTATGGGCGGTAGCTTCACAACTCACTCAAGTGAACCTTAGAACAACCTTCGGTAGGAGAATCTCGTGTTTATATGTTAGTGTATTGTAAGTGTGTGTATCTAATTATAGTGGTCTTAAGGATCATTTAGTTGTGGCTAGAGAGGGTGTATGGGCGGTCTCTCTTTTTCTTACTTAGTTAATCTTAGGATAGATTTTATGCTAGAAATTGTTCTATGTGAAGTTGATAGACTTCACTGTAGCTTAGTGAAGGAATTCTAATTCAATGTAAGGTTACTCCAAATATGTTCTAAATTGATTAAGTGATTTCTTATGTGTTTATAAGGTGTTAAATGTTATTCTTATGCTTATTTTATGATATTTAAATTAAAAGATGCATATTTTAGATAATTGTCCGTTTTCATGATTTTAATGCATTATGCCATACTTAGTACATGTGTTTGTACTAACTCCATGATTTTATCTATCTCTAAAGTGATTCATAGGTGAAGGTGCTTTTGGAGAGCTAATCTTCGATTATAGGATCGTTGAAACAAGTTGAATTCCTCATTTGACTCGTGGGCTTAGATCACTTTTATTTGTCTTATTGAAGTATTGCAATAGACTAAGTAGTATTATATTTCTATTATGTATGGGTTGTGTCCCAATTACTCTTGTGTCTAAGAATTGATGATATGAGACTTAGTATTTCCTATGAGTTTTATATGAAAGGGATTTTAAAGAGTATTCGCATGTTTGTTAATAGTCTAATTCCGCACCACTTTTCATATATGTTTATGCGATGAATGATGTGAAAGGGCTTGTAAAAGACCTCCGAGAGATCAAGTACGCCGCGTCATAGTTCCAGATTGGCCCTTTTCTTCTAGGGTGTGGTCTCGGGTCGTGACAAAGAATCTGATGGAGTTTGCTGCCTAAAGCAAAACCAAATGCTTTTGGGTGGAAGATTGTCTCTTGCTCACTACCGGTCGAAAGGTGTATATTCCCATTATCGGGTCTATTAGGTGGAGAATCATTAAGGAAAGCCACGACACACCGTTGTCTAGGAATCTGGGGTAGTGAAGAACAAGGGCGTTGATCAAGGCTAT
Organism: Solanum lycopersicum; assembly: GCF_036512215.1. Lineage (NCBI taxonomy): Eukaryota > Viridiplantae > Streptophyta > Magnoliopsida > Solanales > Solanaceae > Solanum > Solanum lycopersicum. The sequence continues at coordinate 32,639,926 of NC_090810.1, read as the reverse complement.
CTATTTCTGGCCGCGCATGCGGTACGACATCAAGTGTTATATGCAGACTTGCCTTGTGTGCCAACAAGACAAGGTGGATCAAAGGCAATCGGGAGGACTACTGGAGTCACAAGATGTGGATGAACGACCGTGAGAGAGCGCAACCATGGACTTCATCACCTCCCTACCCAAGTCTGATGGGTATGGGATGATAATAGTCGTACTAGTCTGTACATAGAAGTATGCTACCTTCATTCCTGCCACAGTCGGTTTCACCAAAAAAGAGGTTGTTCGATTGTTCTGTAAGAACGTGGTGAAATATTGGTGGCTGCCAAGGCATATCATCAGCGATCAAAGACCCTGTTTCACTAGAAACTTTTGGAGAGCGTTGTTTGATATATTTGGCAGCGAACTTCATTTCTCCACAAGTTTCCACCCGTAGACCGATGGCCAAACAGAACGCGTCAACTCCATACTAGAGTGATACCTACGGCACTTTATTAGTCCACACCAAAAAGATTGGTCCAAACTCCTAGATATGGCGTAGTTTTCATATAATTTTCAAAGGAGTGAGTCTATCAGGCATACAATCTTTCAATTAGCGACAGGCCAGTGGCTGTAGATTCCGCATTCGTTACCATCTGCTTTTGAAGGAAAGAGTTTAGGGGCCTACCATCTTACCAAGGGATGGGAGGAAAAGCTTGACACTGCCAAGTCCTACTTGGACAAGCCAGTCAAGAAGATGAAGAAGTTCGCCAACCGCAAGCGTCGTCCAACGGATTATAAAGATGGCGACATGGTCTTGGTGAAATTAAATAATAGTTAGTTAAAAGCATCAAGGGGCGTTCATCAATACTTATTGCGAAAAATATGAGGGTTCGTTCAATACTGTGGCCAAGGTGGCCAAGATCTCGTAAAAGTTGGAGTTATCTCCACACTTCAAGATACATTTTGTGTTTCATGCAAGCATCCTCAATCCGTACCATAAGGACAAGGAGGATCCTAGTCTGAATCGATCGCAACGAGCACCCATAAAAATTCTCCGCCACGCATGACCGAGAGATTAAGTCTATCATAGACTACGAAGCCAAAGAGAGGCGAGTACAACCAGCCCGGGTCGTGTTCCTTGTGCATTGGAAGGGACAAATTCCAAAGGAGGCCACATGGGAGAAATATAAAGAGTTGTGGCTGTTCAAAGACAAAGTCCATGAGTTTTTTTCAGCAATGCACCGCGATTGTTGATTCATCATGTGGGGATATGTGTGACGTCCCGACACTTTTTCATTCAGATTATGCGTCTGAATAGGGGCACAACTTTCTAGAGTTGTGGAGAGGCTTGCGGAGGACTCTGGAACTTTTTGGAATTCTCAAGAAGGCTAGGGAAGATCCTAAGACAATGTAGAAATATCTAAAGAGGGACAAATGTATAAATATCTTAGGGACTTGTAATGTTATTTCACTTAGTATTTTATTCCTTAGATAGTAGAATAAATATAGGTGCCCATCATTTTCAAAGGAATTACTCAACTTGTAAAGCATTCTCCAAAGCAATATACAAGCCTTCTTCAAAGTTCTCTCGTTTGTTCTTTCTAGGTTTTTTATAAGCATTCTCTTAGTGATAAAAGTCTTAAAGGCTTCATTGAACTTATAAGATCATGAATGATTAGTGAGTAAGTCGTCGAGGGTCGCACGGAGCATTAGCAAATACTCTAAGTCTGTGACATAAGGCTCCTCTCCATTATACTTTTTCTCCAGTTGGTCTATTACACCTCTTTGCTTTTAATTCTCAAGGACCAAAGTCGGACTAGGAGTATTGATTAGTAATTTCCAAGTGGAGAATAGTCTAAAATGGTGGTTCCAAGTTGAGTTATTCCCCCGCCCCCACCCACCCACCCGCACACACACAAAAAATTTGGGTAAGAGAAGGAGACTGTGGAAAATCAAACCTCACCAATAAAACGAGTCAGCATGGACTCTCTGGGGGTTGCAACTTTGAATTGAAATTCCAAAATTGCAAAAAAACCTAACCACTGATGATCCAACTAGTTTACTTTTTAAAAATAGAAATTACATACATCATTATGAGTTGTTTTCAAATTTTGAACATTTCCTCCTTTTTTGAACTTATACCTTTGAAGACAGCAATATTGCTTTTTATGGTGTGAAAAAAATTTTATGTTCACAAATGTAAATCCATATCTTCTTTAATATCTAGAAAACTAAAGCTCACTATCTGGTTCTGGATAGTTTTAGAAGGGAACTAAAAACTTTTCTAATATTTTCAAAGGATTTATTGAAATATTCTAGCTGATGAACCATTATTGTCATGAATGATATATGTTACTTATAGTTGAAATAGAGAAGTTCGTATTGAGTGTTGTTTGATAAAACAATCTGAATCCCTATAAAGTCAAAGGTTACTTCTCTCTATATCCATAGACTTATTTTTTAATTATATTGGATTTGATAATAATAATAATAAGATTTGAGTTTAAATTAGTAATGATTCATATAGTCAATCCAAACTTTTTTAGAATTGAGACATTATTATTGTGTTATGTAACTATATTCTTGTGTTGTATCCAAAAGGGCATTAATAGTTGACTTAGAAAATCACTTAACTATTAGTATTTTTGTTCTTTAATGTTTTTAAAATGAGTAGCTAACCTTAAGACTTTAAATATTGGAGATAAAAAGAGGAAAATTGAAGTTGAGAAATACTAATTGTAATCCTTCAGATGTAAAGTTAATATAATTATCAGTTTAAATAAATCATTAGCTAATTATCAAATACTATACCTTTTTTAGCTATTTTAAAAAAAATACAATTAGATAACTGAAAATCCAATTGGTATTCACTTCGGAAAATTAATATTTGCTTACTTACCATATCCAATAATTTAACAATATTAAGAAACTTGCGGTTATTTTTTTTTCTAACTAACAATTTTTTTACAAAATGGCAACATTCTGAAACTTACGATTTTAGTTTTTCAAAAAAAAATTGTGAGAACATACTATTTTTGTTTCAATAATATATATACACATGAACCCCGTAAATAATTAAGTTAGAAAATAAGACTCATCAACAAATTTTTACGAACAAACTTAATTTATGCAACACATACTCTTTATAAAAACTTGATGTTACAAAATAAGTTATTTTTTATTTATAATGTAGTTGGATGTTTCAGTTTATTATTTTTGTCTTTTTAGTGCAGTTTTCTCATCTTTAATTTATAGGTTCAGTTATCCCCTGCTTATAAATCTTTACTTTGGTATAGTTTGAGATTCTTGTTCAATATTTTATCTGCTTTACTTCGTCTACTAACAATATAGATATATACTATAGTATCTTATCAAACATAATAGCATATGATTGCATTTTGATATTTTCATCCTTGTGAGTAGAGCAATTTTCAAAAGCCAATTCTATACCTTTGTGAAATTGCGGTTTGGTTTCATTTTTAACCATAATCATGAACAACCTACTTCCAATGGTTACACTAGGGATTCTAAAGTTTACCCACTAACGTAACACTAATTAGTCCCAATATGAAAAGCTTGGATGGGAAAATAAAACTAATAGAAATTAAGGATCAAATATCTTATGACGTATTTAAATGTGAATTGCAGTGCATGTTGTAAAAGAGTTTCTTCACAACATTCTAGATATTTTCATTCATTCATAACGTAACAGGCTTGTTTTCACTTTTTTTTGGCCTCTGTTCATTGGTCTTCTGCTCTTCTGTTGTTTTCCTGCAGAATTAAACAAAAACATTAGAGAAGTGACGCTGTTGACACGACAATGAAGGATACAGGAACACCCAGTATACTCAAAAACTACATTTTAGATAAAGATACAGGAATGTTCTCAGTAATACACTTAGAGAAAAAATGTTGGCACACACACACGTGCTTTAGACTCTCCCGAAGAAGGTAGCTGCTTTTGGAGAATTGACACACCTGGGAAGAGCAACATAGCTTTAAACCCAATTTCAACAACTCTAAGCAATAATCTAATAATCTGAATGTTGTGTTAACTAAACAGCAAGTAGCAGCTTCATATTATAGATTCGATAACATTGGAAAACAATTTTTGGCAACATACATATGTATACTACAAGAAAACATGATTCGAAACATGTCATCTAGTAGGAAATATCGATTGTTTTGGTTTCTATATAAGTACTGAGCAAAGCCAAAAATCAACATGTTTCATAATCGAATTATTTCTGAAACTGAAAAATAATATCAGTCTTATAAAAACACTGAGAGTAGAGCTAATCGATCGAGAAAATATATATAAAATCTACTCGAAGCCTCCAACCTAAAAGGATCGCAGATAATGTAAAAGGAAATCTAATAGGACGGAATTGCTTCAGCAAGCAGACTATGAATTTGAAAATGTAACCCTAATAAAAGACTGCAAGCAATGCATAAATCATAAAACCGATGAATTTAGGGTTAGCGACAAGTACTTCTTGTCAGATGCGCCTCCCTTCTTGCTCAGGAACATTCGGGAATCTTGCCAACAATCAAAACCCTAATTTTCACTTTCAACTTCTCTTTCTTAACTCACTACTATTATATAGCTCCGGTAATTGGTAATGGACTTTCATTTGAGACCTTATGGGCTAAGTTGATTAGTAATTGGTTTGTCTGTTACACTTAAATAACAAACAATTTTTTAACAGGGATAATAACCGTTACACTTAAATAATAAATAACTTTTTTTACAATATAAACTTATATCTTAATGTAACGTCCCTAACTATCCATTACTTGAGGCGAACCCACGATTTGAAGATATGGGTGCACTATTATGAGTGACTGAAGGGTAAGACAAGGACTGACACAAGAGCAACATTAGCAGCATACGCAAAATATAACATCTTTCTGCATACTATACTGCAACCATCTACAAAATTAATCTTTAAACCATGTCTTTCAAAGTGGACGCATTTTTTTCCGAACCTAATTTGAGGATATTTATTATCATTAATATCTGGTTGACAAGACGCTTGTTGAATAAAATGTCTTCTCACTTCAACTCGTATTGTGGGGTTATATTTAGCGATGAATATTCTTTCTCTAGTGATAGAAAAACAAACTCATCTATGAAGCACGCAGAATTGTCTCTAAAACTAACACTTTTTTGAGAAGAACTATTTTTTGTCAAAAATCTATTAATTGCAAAGCACAAGAATCAACAAAAATTATTCTAAAAAATAGCTTATGATGAAAAACATGCCAATTTATGCAGAGATGATAGGAGTATGACTTTGATTTTAGTCTTATATTTAATTAGAATTGTGTTAGAGGAAATTGTTTTGTTTTTAAATTCAATTAGAAAGGAATGGAACCGGATGATAAAAATGATGGTTAAGAAAGGGGGTGGAGTCAAATGAGACGGCAAAATTGAGTTTTAATTTGGAGATGATTCTTTGCCACAAATATATATATATATATATATATATATATATATATATATATATATATATATATATATATATATATATATATATATATATATATATATATATATAAATTTCACTGCAACATACAATGAAATTAGATTGAGATGAAGGAGGAGAAAATTGGACAAGCTTTTCGGCTATGGTTTAGAAGGGTAAAATTTTTGGATTTATTTTCTAGTCAAAATTAGGGTTAAACTTAACCGAAAATTTTGATGAATTTTCACTTTTAGGGCAAAAGATCAAATTGAGTACTTTTTATAGTAATACATAAAGGACTATATGAATCATGCAAATCATATTAAGGACCAAAATAAATCACTTCCCATACATCAACGATAATTTTGATCATTTTCACATAGAAAAGGCTTCAAATTTAAAGTTAAAACACATCAAGGACCATTTTGATCATTTTCTCAGAAAAAAGGTTTCAAAATTTAAAGTAAAAAAAACTGTTGCATCTGATAGGGATCGAACTAGCGCTATCGCGCACAAGTGGCATGTTCAACCGGTGAAGCCAAAGTAACTTTCGATTGTCAGGGTGCACAATTAAATACATGGTAATTTTTTCAACTGTCTATACACATATACAACTTTTGTAAAAAAGTTACTGGTGCATGTGGGTCCTCCCCTGTCAATTACACTTTAATAACAAACTTTTTTATAAGGATAACCCCCTCTATTTGGTAATTAATAATTAATATCACTATGTTTTGTTAATATATTTCTTAATAAACCCTAGACTAAAAATATATATATTTTACAAAATAAGTTTAAAAGGAAAAAATCTATAAAATAAGAAAATGTGACCAAAATATCAAAGAAAAAAATTGATAGTTAAATAATAGTAAAAGAATAACGAACATACAAACAACAATTGTCCCTTGTAACTATCTTAGTATAATTGTATTTCATTTCAAAAGATTAATTTCAACAGAAGGATAGAGACTATCCTGCCAAAAAAAAAGGATCTCCCAACAAAAAAGACTTATTTCTCATTCTACAAAAAAAAAGGAGCTCCCACTGAAAAAGAGTTCTCATTTCATTGAATGAACAAGTTGCAATATCTAGATCAATGTTAATATGACTCATATACATTTTGTCGCTCTAACTTCTGTACTTATAGCATCAGATTAGTTGGCTAACTAACTAACTAACACTAACAAATTGTTATAGTTAATTTAACTAACTCTTCCATACTTCAATCGACAGTTGTACACTTTATAAACTGCTCAACATCCTCTCTCAAGCTAGGTGTATGAAAAATATTTTTTCATTCCTAACTTGGGAATCAAATATGATGTCGTATGCAAGTAGTCCTTTGGTAAGAAAGTCTGTGGGTTGCTCTGTAGTCTTCAAGTATTTATGTTGAATCATTCCTAGTTGAACCTTCTCTCTAATAAAATGACAATCAATGTGTATGTGCTTGGTTCCTCCATGGAATACTGGGTTGGCTGCAATCTGTATGGCAGATTTACTGTCACTGGCCACAGGAACAAGAAACATTATCTTTACTCCTAGATGTTTGAAGAGCCCAATCAATCACACTATCTCAACCACTGTTGAAGTTGAACTCTTTTATTCAGCTTCAACTAAACTCCTTCAGATTGTGTCCTGTTTTTTTTATTTCCATGAGATCAAAGAACTCCCACAGGTGATCATGTAACATGTTATGGATTTTCTATTGTTTGGAAATCATTTCCAGTCTGCATTACAATTTGCAATCAACTAATCATCCACATTAGCACTAATCAGTATCCCTAATCCAGGTGACTTTTTAACATATCTCACCACCCTCATAGTTTTATCCATGTGAGATGTTTTGGGGATATGCATAAATTGTCTAAGGACTTGTGCTGCAAAAGAAATATTAGGTCTTGTTATTGTTAAGTAGAGTAGCCTTCCCACCAGCTTTTGGTACATACTAGGATCACTCAGCAGTTTGTCATTGTTATCATCTGGAGGAAAGTGCAAGTCAAATTCTACACTTGTAAGCTTTTGCTGTAATTCAGTAGGTTCTCCAACAAGCTTGGAGCTTATAAGTCCCATATAGAAATTAATTCAAGTGAATACTTCCTTTGATGCATAACAATTCCAGTTTCACTTCTTGAAAATTAGATCCCCAAGAAGTATCTCAAATCACCTAAAACTTTGATCTTAAAATTGTCTTGGAGAGTTTTCTTTATTTCTATTATCATCTGGTGATCATTTCCCATGATCAGTAGATCATCAACATAGACCAATACTATCAACATATTCATTTCTTGATACTTTGTGAACAAGGAGTAATCATAGTGGCTTTGTTGAAAACCTGAGTTAACCAAAGCTGTTGATAGTTTTATATTCCACTGCATGCTGGCCTACTTGAGTCCATACAGTACTTAGTCAGCTTTCACACTATCCCCCTCTCACTTTGATGAACAAATCTTAGAGGTAAGTCCATATACACCTCTTCTTTTAATCCCCCTGAAGAAAAGCATTGAAAACATCCATCTGGTGGACTTGCAGTTTATGTACACAAGCTAAAGCAACAACAACCATGACAATCCCCATCGTCACAACTAGGGAGCATGTTTTGCTGATAGTATAATCCCTCTCTTTGGTTGTAGCCCTTGCCAATCAACTTGGCCTTGAATATATCATCCTCTTCATTATATTTGTATTTTATTTTATAGACCCATTTGCATCCAATAGATCTCTTATCTACAAGTAACAGAGTAAGCTTCCAAGTATTATTATCCTCCAAAGCATGAATCTCATTGTTTCATAGCTTCAACCCATTTGAGATTCTGTATGGCTTCATAATAGGAAAACGACTACTTTTTCAGGGCAGATTTTGCTACAAAACTCATGTATGTTTGTATGATGCTCTGGTAATCTACTACTTTAACAATGGAATAGAGACAAATACTAACTGATTTCTTTTGCTTGTATACATAGTTGTATGCCGAGGAAAGGCTCAAAATAGTCCCTCACCTTTAGATTATGGCTCAAAGTGATCCTTGAGTTTTCACATGGAGCACAAATAGTCCCTCATAATTTCAATATTGGCGCACTTTTGGTCCTCCCCTAAAATTTTTCCTATTTTTTAGCATTAATTTTGTCAAAATTTTATATACATACATATATATATATATATGTGTGTGTGTGTGTGTGTGTGTGTGTGTAATAGAAATATTAACTCTATATGAGGGAAGGTGATAAGAAAAAAACCTTGTTCTGTTTACTAGAAATGTTATTGCAGCTAAACTAAAAAAAATTTAACATATGACTTTGCAGGAAAAGAAATATTGTACAATTGCACATGAAGTTATCGTGATAAACCTCTTGAATTTACCTGCAATATAATTTTTACTAAATAAAACAGTGTTTTTCTTCTAACATTCTTCCATATGAAATTTTTATTTCTACTAAATATATAAAATGGCGATTGAATATCCCATACATAGGTTATCAATGAAATCGATGCTAAAAATAGGTAAAATTTTGGAGGAGGACCAAAAGTGCACCTATATTGCAAACTTGGGGGACTATTAGATCTCCATGTGAAAACTCGAGGATCACTTTGAGCCTTAACCCAAATAAAAGGGACTATTTTGATCCTTTCCTCATTGTATTCCACAATGGTGGTTTCACACGTCTATTGGAATTTCAAATGACATCACGAAGCTGTGGTGAAACTACAACTAGAACAACATAATTATTCGAAGGATCATTCTTAGTATATGAATCATGATAAGAAGGATCAACAATGATGTTTGAGTGATCAATCGACTCTTGAAAATGAATAGGTGATTGCTGAGCGGTAGCAGGAATGCACATCGTGTAGGTTCACAACTTCCGTAGGTGAAGGTTTAGAAATATTGAGTCAGTAGTGTCTTGACTTGCTTCTTGAATTGGAAAAGACTTTTCATGAAAAATAACATCCCTACTGATGAAGATGACCTTTGTCTCATGATCTAGCAATTTATAACCCTTCTGACTAAGAACATACCCAAGTTATACAGTTTTCGAGCTTTTGCTGCAAACTTATCTCCTTTCTTCAAACTTGTAGTAAATGCAAGACATCCTATTACCCTGAGATGTGTCAATGAGGGAGTTTTGTTATACACTAGATCATAAAGGTACTTGTAACCTAGAGTTGTCAAAGACATCCTGTTTATTATATAAGCACCATCTGCTATACAATCTCCCCAAAAATCATTTGGAAGACAACCATGAAACATAATTGCTCTAGCAGTCAAAAACAAGTATCTATGTTTCCTTTCCACAACTCCATTTTGTTTTAGAGTGAGGAAAAGACTTCTAATGAATAATACCATGCAATATAAACAAATCATGATAATTTGAATTCACAAAGTCTCCACCATTATCATATTTGAACACCTTTACACATTTCCCAAATTGATATTTAACCATTGCTAAAAGTTGTTTAATAACAACAATTACATTAAACATCAAAACAACAAAAAAAGTTCATGTCCATCTAGACTAGTCATCAACCAAGGTAAGAAAATGACTCATTCCTTTGTGAGTAGCTATCTTATATGGATCCCAGATATCCATATACACTAGATCCAAAAATTCATCTAGCTTGAGGACAAACAATACACTGATCATTAGTAAACTAGCATGAACATGTAACTCTTTTATTTTATGAAGTACTCCCATAGGCACATGGCCTAGTATTTGATGCCAAAGTATTGAAACTCCATCCTCTTTCCTAAGTGGTGCCAGTGTTTTAATATAGACTATCTTCTAATTCAACAATCACCTTGACCTTCCCATACAAGATATCTTTAAAAATACAATGTGTAGGGAAGAATGAAACATAATAGTTTAACTCTTTTGTCAATTTGTTCACAACATAAGGTTAAACACGAATGTTGGTATACATAAGACTTATGATATGATCATTTTTATTATGGAAAGTTCCCAACATGTGAAGGACCATGGCTACATCACCTTTAGGAAGTTACTTTTTTCCTAAACCACCTACTGTAGTTTTGACATGTAAACAATTTGGATTGTTTATCATGTGATATGAGACCTTGTGACTATTATCCATTTCAAGGAGTGAAAATACCTGCCATGTTTACATTGCTTGGATTATCCACAACAGTCTCTCCTTTCTTTAATGTGTCAATCATAATATGAAGTTGTTCTGGTGAGAAATTATGCATAAGCTGCAACAACTCTTAAGTAGTCGAATTCTGCATCACAGAACTTCCTTCTAGCACAACATGATCTTGTGAACTCTGCTCTATAAAGTGTTGATCTCTTCCACCCTGCACTACATTAGCCCTTCTCTTTCCTTTACAGTTTTCTAGATAACCAATCAGTAAGAAACAATTCACCTATATGAGTCCAGTGACATGACAATGGTCACAATTTTTTAACCTTTTGCAATCTGATCTTACATGGCCTTTCATGCTAGAATAATGACAAAACAGATATTGGTTATTCATCCTAGGCTTAGTATGAAAGTGTTGTGGTTTTTTAGATCTAAAACTAGACAATGCTAATGAATCCATTCCTTCTCCTATGTCCCTTGCAATTCCTTTCTGATTCTCATACTTAATCACTAAGGCAAAAGCTTGGTTCACATTCGACAAATTATGGATCATAAGAATTCGCCCTCTAGCCTGTGAATAGCTATAATTCAAGCCCATGAGAAACTGCAATAACCTCTTATAGTTCATCTGTTCCACAAACTGGTTAGCTTTAGAACAATCACAACTGGGTGTGGGAAGAATTGAATCATATTCATCCAACAAATTCTTCAATTTTGTGAAATAAGTAGAGACAACGAAACTCCTTGGGTAAGAGTGAATATGTTCCTGTGCAATTGGTAAAGTCGAGATCCATTTATCTTATTAGAACTCTCCTTAAGATCAAGTGATACCTGATAAGCACTGGTTGAGTACATGATTCCAGAAAACAATTCCTTGCTGACATTACATGTGATACAAGAGATCACAATTGCATTACATCGATCACAGATCTTTCTCGAATTTCCTCAAAAATCCATTAGTAGAATAGTTCTGTCAATGAATCCTGCCATATTCCTTCCTAGTAAAGTGACTTCTATAGCTTGACTTCATAAAACATAGTTATCCATTCCCATTAATTGGATCCTGTGGACAACGCTCTTGGTACATCTGATGAACTCAGATATAGCGGATGATAATGATAAATCACCATTGTGATGCTATTTGTACCTTATCCGTGAAGCCTTACACCCGATCCTCTCAGTTTCGCTCCTTGATATCCATGTGAGAATACTTCGAAGAAACAGAATCTCGTAACAGATTGACAATTCCTCTTAAACGTACTCTTAGATCCGTTGATATAGCTCTGATACCATGTTAATTTATAAGAATTGAATAATTGTAAATCAATCTAAACAATTCATCTAATACACTGAAAGAGATTTCTCACTTTCATTGAATGAACAAGCTGTAATCTCCAGCTCAATGTTAATATGACTCATATACATTTTGTGACTCTAACTTTGTACTTATAGGATCAGATTAGTTGGCTAACTAACTAACTAACACTAACAAGTTGTTACACTTAATTGAACTAACTCTTCAATACTTCAATCGACCGATGTACACTTTACTAATTTCGCAACAATAGGGACCATTAGGTAGCTCGTTTGTAGATAAGTAAACAGAGCTATCATGTAATTCCATTGCCATTTTCACTAGCCAATACGAAAGTTGATTAGCTTCCTTATATTAGTGTGTGAACCTGATAGTAGCTTGCTTAAATATCTTACACGAAGTGTCTCCAATAATTCTAAAGCTGACAATTTTCTTGTACTTGAGCATATCTGTGATCACCATGGAGTTCAATTAGATGATAAGGTTGGTATATCCATTTTGCTTTCACACATTTCCACCATGCCTTGCCTTTATTTTGCTTCTGAAATGTTGTGATTGGTGCAGCGGAATGGGCTGGAAAAGGCTATGATCCTAGTCCTACTCTCCTATTCCGTCTTTGTCGAAGCTTGAGAATTTCAATCCAAACCGCAATTGTTGCCATTTATTGTTGTACAGGTTGTAAGTTCACTAGGTTAACACAGAAGTCCTTCAATGGAACTGTGGGCTTGCATGCAGGAATAATAATGGTAAGGAAAAGAGAGAGAACATACAATGCTCTTTTTTTTTCTTTAAATTTCCACTTCTCCATGCATGAGAGTGGTGTATTTCATTCTATAAAAAGTTTAAAATGAAATTGTAAATAGAAGATCTGTTCCACATATATTATGTCTTGATCATCATTGCCAAGCGATTCAATTTTAAAATTTAGTGAATCAAATTTGTAAATAGAAAACCTGCTCCAAACTTTTAACATCATAATATAGCTACTGTAAACAAATGAATTCACCAATATTTCTTAAAATAATTTTCCAAATGTAGCTACTTTATAAGGTATTCAATTGGCATTCCCACTGGAATGCACATCTAAAGTCAATCAAATATTCTGGAAGTTCATCAAAGTAATTTAGGAAAACAATTGAAAACAGATAATAAACCAGTACTTAATAGCAGGATTACTCTACTTAATAATCTATCAAAAGTAGTGACTGTAAACTTTTTCATTTTAGAAAAGAGAATATAAAAATTCTTAATATTTTAATCACAACTATTGAAATTTCTTTGGCATCTCAAAAGGGAGTATTATAACAGCCGTCCATAAAACATCATTTTCAACAACAATATCACGAGTGAATTTTAAGAATTTAATAGATACAAATTTTATTTTTATTTTCAAAGGGTAAAAGATTTTTTTCAATAGATCCTCAATAAAAAAGAATATTTTACGAAACAAGTTTTAAAGGAATAAATTTGCGATAAAAAAAATGAAAAAATATATTCGAAGTAAAAATAGTAACACTAATAGTAAGAAGAAGAGAAAGCACATTATGTGCCCCCTCTCCCTTAGAGAAAGAAATCGCTCATCTTTCTACCGATTTATTATTCTAATCTCGATCATCGTATTTTATTGTGTAATGTCTAAGATCAATTTGTCTCCATGAGCTAAAGGTGTTGCCTCATCTAATTACTATTCTCTGATTCTTCCTCACGCGATCTCTACCTCTATTTAATTTGATCCTGTTATTGCCAACTTCTAAACCTTCTTCACTAGAGCATCTGCGCGTGTTCCTCTATTTCACATGTCTGAGCCATTTCAATCATGTTTCCTTAATGTTATGAGTTAATAAATGGAATGTGCTAATCATCATTGCCCAAGGATTCTATTCAGAATTAACAAATGCTAACTGAATATTCACTTGCATATCATTATTAATAAACAAGAATTATATCTCAAACTATCAACATCGTAATATATCTACTGCAATATATAAATGAGCACATCAGTGTTTCTAAATGAATTCTCCAAATGTAACAGATATGAAGGACTCATCTCAAAGTTGTTCAATCAAAAAGTAATTTCACACAAGTTTAACATAAGCCAATATATCTTTAAAACATATTAACTAACTAACACAACCATATGCTAGAAATAAACACTGTAAACTATTAGGCATTTATGCAATTCAGCCAGTCTCTCCGAGACAATACAAACAATCTCATTAGAAGCATGGTAAAGCTGAAAATAAGCCAGTAACTTAATGGCGTGATTACTCTGTCAAATGTAGTATCACCTACTTGTTTATTTCAGTATCTCTGGGCAGCCAGATCAATCTTCAATTCCAAGCTCTCAAAATAGCTCCCATATATTCCCAGAAATGATGCTAAATTTTTCTACCTTGGCAGATGAAAATATACTATATTTTTGTTAACCACATCATAAGAGTAGACTTGTCTGAGAGAATAAGGATGGGTTCTAAAAACACTGACGAGAAGCTTATGATCGTTCAACATTCCCAACGGCATTGTGTTGTTGGAGAAAGGTTCTAAGATGAACTTCTTAGTCCAAGAGTATGAAATATTTTCATTCATGAACATCCATATCTAAGTATCCTTAGTACCATCCTCAATGAAGACCAATGGCAAGTGATCCCCTCAAAACCATAGGCATTCTACTAACATGTTGGCAATTGAAAGAGTTGGTTGGGTTCTTTTGGAATCAAACTCAATGGAAGACGAATTAACATGAATATTTGGTAGGAATATAATTAGTACAAAATAAAAGTCAAGACAGTATCTTGGTAGGTAAAATTTTTGTAAACCATAAAATGATTTCAAATGTTTAACCTTAACATATTTGAATCATAGTGATGTCATGAATGACATCAATAGGAGAAATTAATTGTTATAAATATATAGCTCTTAATTCATTTTCAAATCATCCTCTCACTTGTGTTCTCACATTCTAAGGCATTTAATGTTCTCTCTCTAATAGTATTTCACTTGTATGAATATTGTTGTAGTTATTTTTTGGTGGACGTAGGATCATTTTGATTCAAACCACGTTAAATATTGTTGTTCTTCCTTGTTCTTTATTTTCTCGTTTCCACTAACAATTGTTATCAGAGCCAAGGTTTTGTCTAATTATGCTCTGTGGTCGCAGTACGGTCTGAACTTCCAAATCAGAAAAGAATTATTTTGGTTTTCTACAGTTTCAAATGCATTGTAGTAGAAGAGAAAGACAAGTAAAGATGAGTTCCATGAATTTTGAAATTGATTGATTTTGTGGGTGCAACAACTTCAATATCTGGAAGATCCAGATGATGGAATGACTTCGGATGGAAGGTTCAATCCATGCTATTGATAAAAAGTACCCCGATAAGATATAAGGTTCCGACAAAGAAAATATTGGAGGAGATGCATTGAGTGTAATAAAATTGTCCCTTGCACCTAACGCTCTTTGTGTAGTGAGTATAAGTTCCGAAGATACAACCAAAGAGTTATGGGAAAATCTGGAAGGGATTTACCAGGACCTGTCAGTGACAACAAGAATGTTTTTATAATGGCGACTTCATACATTTAAGATGGATTTGTGTACTTTATTGCAAGACCATCTAAATGTGTTCAATAAACTTGTGATGGACTTACGAACTGCTTGAATTTAAAATGATGAGGAGATGCTTGCATGTTCTTTGCTATTTTCATTGACTTCAAAATTTTGTGGTATTGAGAATTTAATGATGTATAGAAAACAACCTATCAAACTTGAGAAAGTGTGGCAACTACTTAACTCTTTCGATGTTCTGATGCATTTTGAAAAAGACAAAAACGACGAAGCTAGTTGATTCTTTGTAAGAAGTCATTCTAGCAAACATGGAAGGAGAAAATCGAAGTACAAATCAAAGAGTCATGTGAAACAAAGAATGAAGAGTGTTCACAAGAAGGGGAACTTTGAACGATATTTCCCTATATAGAAGTCCAAAGAAAAAGCGAGTGCATCCATTGTTGAGAAAGTACATGATAATGATGATAATTATGTACTAACAATATCATGAAATAGTGGAGTCTGTGACAACAAATGGGTCTTAGATTCTGGTTGTACTGTGCATATGACATTTCGAAGAGATTGGTTCAGCAGCTATAAAATAAGTGGAGGACCATATTAAAGGAAAATAATGTAACTTGTAAAATAGTTGGCATTGGTTCAATTCGTGTATGATGCCATGATGGAATCATGAGGATTATCATAGAAATGTGCTATGTTCCTAATCTGCAGAAGAATTTGATCTTCCTGAGTACTTTGGATAAACAAGGCTATAAGTACATGATTGAAGTAGAAACTATGAATGTGACTAAAGGGTCTTTAGTCTTGTTGAAGGTCAAGTTGGAGAATGTCCTCTACACACTTGGGGGAAGTACCATTAGTGGCTATGTAAATGCAGCTGCATCTACAGTGTAGTTATCTAATGATAATAAGGAAAAATTATGGTACATGAGACTAGACCATATGAGTGCAAGATGATTGGATATGTTGAGCAAGCACAACTTTTCGAATGGTGAGAAGATCAACACACTAGAATTTTGTGAGCACTACGTCTTAGGAAGTTGAAAAAGGTCAGCTTAAACACTAGAAAAAACAAGATGGGAGGGGTGCTAGACTACATCCATTGAGATTTATGGGGTCCCTCTAAGCTTCCATCGAAGCGAGGAAAGAGGTATGTTCTCATATTCATTATTTATTTTTCATGAAAGGTTTGGGTGCATTTCCTGAAAACAAAAAGTGATGCTTTTAATGCATTTAAAGACTGGAAGATTTTGGTTGAAAATCAAATGGAGAGAAAAATCAAGTATCTTCGCACAAACAATGGCTTGGAGTTTTATAATGAAGAGTTCAATGATTTCTCCATGGTTCATGGAATCACAAGACATAAGACGGTCAGGCACACACCACAACAGAATGGAGTTGCTGAGAGAATGAATAAAACTCTTCTTGAGAAGGCTTATGGTATGTTCTTACAATCTAAGATTTCCAAAGTATTTTGGGTTGAAACAGGTTATACTTCATCCCATATTGTCAATCGATCTCCAGCATCAAAGATTGACTTTAAGACTCCTAATGAGGTCTAGTTAGGTGACCCTATAACTATTCAAGCTTGAGAATATTTGGGTGTCCAACTTATCGTCATGTTAATGAAGGAAAGCTTGGAACAATGGCTTAAAAGGTCATAGTCGTAGGATATGTAGACAGAGTAAAAGGGTACAAAGTTTGGTATTTATCTTTACTCAAATTTGTAGTTAGTGGAAATATTACCTTTGATGAATCCTCCATACTTGATCCTCTTAATGTTTATGTGGAGTTATCAAGAAATGAGAACAATGAGATGGGGGAGATACCGATGGATCTAACTAAGGAACGGGATCAAGAGACTCAAATTGATGAGTCAAAAGATGCAGATCTTGAAGAACTTGCTCGCAATGAACCATAAATAATTGTAAAGGGAAGGGACAAACCCAGATACGAAAACCAAAACAACTTAGAGAGTATGAAAATCTGATTGCACATGTGTTCGTAGCGTCAGAAGTAGTTATTAAGGATCTCGAGCCCTCTTTGAATTTTGAAGCGACTTCTTGCAAAGATTCTTCACAATGGAAGGTATCCATGATGGAAGAGATGAAGTCTCTTCAAAAAAATGAGACAGGGTCTTAGTTAAAAGGCCAAAGAGGATGAGGATAGTTGGATGCAAATGGGTCTACAGAAAGAAGAAGGTATTTGAGAAGTGGAAGATGCTTGGTTCAAGACGAGATAGGCTGCAAACAGTTTCCGCTAGAATGAGGTAATTTACTACAACTAAATCTTCTCTCTAGTTGTGAAACATAGATCAATTCGTGTGCTACTAGAATTGGTTGCTCAATTTGATTTAGAGCTTCAACAATTTGATGTCAAATTGTTTTCTTACATGGTTTTCTAGTAGAGACAATCTAAATGGATCAACTTGAAGGTTTCTTAGATGAAGGAAAAGAAGACTATGTATTCCAATTCTAATAAGGCTTTGTATGTTTTGACGTGATCCCTTAGACAGTAGTACAAGAGGGTTGATGCATTCATGACTAAACATTAATTTTTGAGGAGTGCATTTGATAGTTGTGTATCATAAGAAGATTTCTACTAACTCTATGATTTATCTATTGTTGTACGTTGATGATATGTTTATTGCTGCTAAAAATATCATAGGATAAATATTTTGAAGACACTATTGAGCAAGGAATTTGACATGAAGGATTTGGGAGTTTCAAAGAAAATCCTTGGAATTGAGATTTCATGAGAAAATGGTGTTGTACATCATTCTCAAAAGAGCTACATCGAAAAAGTTCGTAAAAGATTTAATATGAATATGAGCAAGCCTGTATGTACATTGTTAGCTTCTCATTTCAAGCTTTTAGAATTACAAATACCTTAGTCTATGGATGAGGTAGAGCATATATCAAAAGTTCATTATGCGAGCGTAGTTGGTAGCATTATATATGCTTTGGTGTGCACACGTCCAAATATTGCTCAATATATAAGTGTGCTAAGCAGGTACATGGCAAATCTAGGAAAAAGCAATTGGAAGTTGTCAAGTTGATATTAAGATATCTCAAAGGTGCTCCTGATGTTGTCCTAGAGATATTCTCAAATTATACTTCCCTAAAGAAGTATAAGCGGTCGTATCAAGTAAAGAACCCAACTATTAGGTTGGGGTCGATCCCACTAGCAAAATGGTTTAGACTTAACTTCAATGTACGATTACTTCTATTTAGTCAAGTCCTTTTAAAAAAATAGAAAATTAAAAGAGAGATTTTGTGAAACAAAAATGTTTTAAGATTGGTAAGTAAAACAAGTAACGTGATTAAATCTTTTGTGTTTATCTAGTTGTGAGACAAACTAGCGTGCGAGTGTTTCACATAGGTTCATAACGTTGTATCCCTAGCTATAAGAATTCTTCCCTAGTGTTTTGAATGCGAAGTGATAAGTTAGGTATCTCTAAATCCCTTGTCCGACATTTAGAGAATTTCACTCCGTACATTAGTCTGGCTACGTATGTCTAAGTTACTAGCCCTTACCTTTACTTCATATTTAGCATTGTATTCTATGTGTGGCTTAGTTATTATTTTGCACCAATCGAGACTAGCCTATTAGATAGTATCCTACTAAATCTATGTTGATATTATTTTCTTCTTAACTACCTCCTTGGTCTGTAAAGTATCAATAAGGTGAGTTCTAATGCGTGAACTGGTTAAAAAGAATTCTATGAGAAAAAATTATCAATGCATGCAATAACCTATTTGAGAATTGTATTAAGCTAGGTTTACTTTGTAAATCACTCATGCTTCCCACAATCCTAGTTGTGGATTTAGTTACCCATGCATAAACGAACACAATTCAGGGTTAATAAACAATAAATCATGAACTTACTTTGATAAATTCAAGGAAATTCAAAAAATTCAACATGAAACCACACAAACAACGTGAAAAACAAGTCCAGAAATTTGAAATAATACCAATGTTGAAAAAATAAATCTCCAAGAACAAACTTAGCAAAATAATAATAGAATCCAACCCCCAAACGAGTTACAACCTATTTATAAAAATAACGTCCTAAATTAAAAGGAATTCAAATAAGTAAAGTTGTGCAAAAAGTGCAGCTTCAATCACAACCCCCACAAATGGACTATCGTGAGACACGACTGACTGTCAAACGCCTCCGTAAGTCCAGACTTAGCATCTTCTTTTTAGCCTTCAACTAGAATCTTCTCTGATCTAATCGATAAACCAACAAAAGAGTCCGTCGATGCACCAGTGGTCCATACGTAGCTTTTCTTCAACTTCGGGTATTTGGACATTCTCTGATCAGATCGACGATTTACACAGACGGTCCGTTGATCAATCGATGGACCATCAGTCCTTCCATGGTCCCACACTTGGTCAGAATTCCCTAACATGCTTTCATAAGATTGAACTTTCAGTCGACGATCACCATCTACAGTCCATCAATGGGATGACTGGCCTTCAATGGTCTTCGTGGGTCACCTCATTACTAAATCTGCACAACTTTTTTTGTTTTGGTTTTGGACACCTTTCGTGTAAAACAAAGATAAAAACATACTAAAATTAATAAAAAAAGGTTCTGAACACGCACGAATATTAAGGAAAAAGCATTGAAAGTACCGTGAAACCATGGTACATCAACACCCTCAACATAAATTCGTTATTTATCCTCAATCGAAACAATATGACTCAACACAACACTTTGTACAAAAGTATCCTCTTTTGAGATTTTGCAATCACATGGCTATCCCAACTTGTTCGTTGCTTTAGTGGATTCTTTTACTCTTAGGCTTGATGAACTCACTCATGTGAATCAGACCATGACATAAACTCACCATGCACCGACACCTCTACTCTTTTTCCTCTTGCCAAGGTACAAAATTTCTGATATTGCAATTAGTGCCCTCACTTCAAACATATCCTCCTTTTTCGCATAATGATTTTAACTTTGAGTATAAGGATCATTATTCAAAATTCACGCTAAAAATAATTCACACCTAGTTAGTACTTGTCTCCATAGGCTTGCATTTATTTCACTACTTAAGTTCACCATATTAGACTCTTAGGATCACTATAGGATTTTCTTGGCTTGTAACATAGGATCTGGGTTAGTTATGGTATTTATGGGTACATTTTACTCAATTTTGTCCTCCTTGACATTACGTCTAAGTGTCCTACCTCTTTCATTATCACTTATACCCTACTTTTTTTTCTTTTAATCTTTACCTTGCTTTCCCATTTGTTCTTTGTGAAAATGACTCTTACTTCTTTTTTTTCCTCTTTGTAAACACTTTTTTCATTATTTCTTTTCTCTTTTCATTCAATTGATAATTTTGACTGAGTCACCTCTCTTGATCACTTTTTCTTTTCTTTTCCACATTAATCTTTTCATAACCACTTTTCGGGTCATCACTCAAAATTGCCACCCTCAACTTAAGGCTTTGCAATGAGTCGAGGTACACATTACCCAATGCTAGGTCAGGGCCAAGACGAGGTTAGTTTCTGTATTATCCACCCTTAACATAGGATTTTGACCTAAGTCAAGGTGCACATGTCCAAAGAGGGACCAAGGCCAACACATTATACCCAAGGAAGGTGAGTTTCATAAGAAAAAAAAGGTCTATTATAGGCTCAACATTTTCGGATCAAAAAGGGGTAACAATTTCATTTGATTCACATTACTTAAGTCTAGATGTTTGCTAATTTGAAAAAGGGCCTATGATCCTTTCATAAATGTCAAACACAAATTTCTTTTGAAGGACCAACCGGGCAAGTTCTATCTAGGTACCAATAGTGGAACAATCAAATTTTCTCACACTCTCTTGACACCTCGTTACCCTATCAGATTATAGGACAGCAAGTTTGAGTGTTAGATTAAGGGTCATGCAGTGGATGCATGTCTATGTCATGATTAGAGCCAACACATTCAACTTCTTTATACCTATTCATACAAGAATATTCTTATAACGAGATATCATTTATGTTTAGACATCATTCTTTATATTTTACTATCATACTTTATACAAGTTATGAAACATGTCGGTTCAACAGTTAAGTAATCAGTCTCTTGGGGCTAAAGAACACCGGCAAGAAAATCCCTAAGAAAGGATCGTGAGTTGGGATACTCAGACTTCACTCTAACACTCATTTTCCATTTACCCCATCCCCAAAAAAAAGACATTCAATTGTCCCCAATACATAAGAAATATAATGATCAGGTGGTAGGTGAAGAAAACCTAAGGTGCTAAGCACCGACGATCAACAAGAAAGCGGGTCTGGTTTCCCATAACCTGCAACCGCTATAGTTTGAACACCCTCAGTGGTTCCCACATAAATATATGCACCCGCAATGATTCTCTTCTTAACACCCTCAAGTATGGAATTAGATGCCCCAGTAGCCAACTCTCAAGCCCTAATATAATGGGTGTCCTCATCAATCAATGAGGCTCTCCTCACCGCCTCAAGATCCGTCTGCTCCTTCTTCCTCGCATGGGACTCTTCTCTATTAGTGGTGCAACTGATATGGTGCTTCTTGGCATGCTCACGTGGCTAAGGCCGTGCAGTGGGGGAAATGAATAGTGTAGTAAGCACTGTGTCCTCCTCTAGCTCAACGGGTGCAGTTTCGGGCTAAGGTCGCCTCATCTCCAGTATGATGTCAACATCTGTCCGTAGACTTGCCAGAGCCTTCTAAACAATAGTCAAATAAATAGTGGGGGCTTGGCAAGCTAGAAATCGCAGCTTAAATGCATCTAGGCGCTGGTGAACCGCCTGAATCTTCCACTCCATATGTTGAGCCACTCTCTTCTCAATCCGGTACTCAGCCTCAACAATGGATTTATGCATCCTAGGCTGGATATGATGCAGCAAGGTGGCCATTTGGGCATCTAACTTCTTGAGATTAGGATCGGGACCAGTGTTGCTGATGCTGGAGTAGACAAGGACGAACTGGATGCCCTACTCATGCCATGGGGTTATCCGGCTGATGTGGTCTCCGTAGGCTTTGAAGTGGAAAGATCAACCCATTGGACTAACTCTACCGTATCCATTAAATTCTCACTCAGCGGCTGCAAATGAACTCTAGGCCCTCTTTGAGGTGCCACCACGTTGGCCTCATCCCTAATTAGTCCTATATCCACGATCCCTGTTGGAGTACGGAGGACATCACAATGCCAGAGGGGTACTCCAGCATCCCTGCGTAACTGAAAAATCATACAAACAACGGGTAAGTAGTAGAGGTCTTAAAATTCCTCTCATGTATTACGAAGATCAACAACCTCGTGAAGTCGATCACCAACCCGGCTACCAGTCCTGTTACCATGACCGATCTTTCCCAAGTAAGGATATTATATGCTGTCTAGGGGGATAGGCGGGGGTGGACTAACAACCTGAAGAACTTGGCTGCAAAGGTGAAGTTGGCCTTCTTTATAAATATAAGGAGAGCTATTATACAATCCACCTCTTTGTGGAGTCTCTCTGATATTTGCTTTGCTGAAACTTGCCACTCTTGACCAAATACCATCTGTAATCAAACTCTAGAGTAAGAGGAACCCTCATGGCACAAGTGGACACAGAGTAGAACCTTTGTGAGTGGGTCCTATTTGACAGGTTTCGCTCGCCTGTCCAAAGAACCTCTGAGAGTCTCCATATATGAGGCGTAGAACTCTCGAACAATATCCTCGTTATATGACTCAAGACTTAAAGCCTTCCAGTGAATCCGGTGGCGGGTAAACAAGCTATGGACCTCATGGACTCTGTGAAGAGTCCCTGTAAGAACTCGTTGCTCGGTTGTCACCAATCAAGTCATCCCCAATTGTGGATCAGAATCTTTGCGTCCCTATGGATCTAATGCAGACCATCGACGCACCACCAGTTAGGATCATCAGGAACCGGTGAAGGAACATCATCCTGGGGTGCTGGAGCAGACTCCAAACTATGGGCCTCATCAAATGAGGCATGCTGGGTAGGCACCTCTGGGTGAGTGGCTTCAAGTGATTCTGAATCGGAGGCAGTGGCCTCATTCGACCCTGTAGAGTGGGCCGACTCTGAACGTGATGCCCTTTTGGAGCAATACTCTCCTTCAGAACCCGAGGCAGACCCAGATGGTGTGCTGGTAAGTGTAGCTCTGCATCAGACTGGGAGGAAATGACTATGCCAGACGCCACAATCTCGGGGGTCCCTCGAGTGGCTCTTGCAGCTTGTGTAGGGGTCTGGGTGAGTGGGGGCATGTATTTAGGATCCCACTCATCAGCAAACGCGCCAATCATCTAACGGGATTTGCCACAGACTAAGACCTACCCCTGGAATAGACGAGGTCTGGTTTGGGAGCCATATGTACCTGGAAAACAATTTGTTAGTCTCATCCCAATCATCCTACATAAGAAAAACAATCAAAAACTAAATTAGAAACACATAGCGCAGTCAAGTGTAGAATTTGAAGTACTAGTTAATGGGCACTATCAATGGCCCATCGATACATTGATTGTCCGTCGATAGTGTCCGTCGTTTGACACTTGGGAAATTTTTTAGTCTTCATTCCACAAACATCTCAATTTGAAACAATGGACTTAGAAAGACCCGTCGATCATCAACGGACCGTAGTCCACTTTTTTCATCTTAGAGTTCAGCATTTTAAAGTTTATCTATCATTGGACCCTATTGGTGGTCCTTCGATCAATCGATGGTCAGACGGGGTCTCATGCGGTTGGACAGAAATAGGTTTCAGGCCTTGTTTGTGAAATCACATTTTAACAAATTTTAGACCTTCATTAGTTCACTTAACACATAACAACAAGTATAAGACTAATTCTTCATCCTTAGGGTTTCGATATTGCAAGTTTCAATATTGTATTCTAGATGTTATTAAACCCTAAGTGGGAATGTCAACAATCATTTTATTCTTACACAGATTACATCCCCAACCCATTCACTATCCATTATTATTACAAGGGATATATTACCAATTATTTAATCTACGTGCCTGCGTTCGAATGTCGACTAGAGAAAACAAGAGAGATGGAGTAGACTCTTGAACGGGAGGGTTGTGGTATTGTAGGGGAAGTTGGGAGTTTTGGGGATTTCTGAAGAAAATGGAAGGGAGAGATATGAAGAGTTAATGGTAAAGGAAGGAAATAAGGAGAGGGAAACGGTTCGGAGAGAATTTGAAAAGTTCTTTTGAGCTTAACTGAATAGTTTTCTTTTAATATAACTGTTTGGGTTGGATAGGGTCCCAGGTTCTTTAAACTTACGATACCCCGCCGACGGTCCGCAAGTCAGTCGAAGCACCGTCAATTCCATAAGACTTAGAAAAAACTTCAAGACATACCTGGGATCTACGGACACCATCAATTGTGCATCAATTGAACGAAGGCCCGTCGATTTGTCTGTATATCTGCACATACCATTTTCTACATAATTTTTGGATTTGGTCCATGACCATTGAACACCCATTAAGCTATTCTTTTTGTGTTTTTCTGGACACTTTTGAGACACGGACCTTAAACTATTCTCAATCCAACACACTATAAAAATATAACGTATGAAGATGAGTAAAACAAAAACAAAACAAGAGAATGCAACTATTCCTACAAAGAGAAAAACATAGCTAAAGGATACACCTTGGGTTGCGACATGATGCAAGATCTTTAATTACTCAGACTTCATCAAAGAGATATGCTTCAACCACTTCATAAACACTCTCGGCATGCCTAGGTAGATCTTGATTCTTTGCCCATTGATCGTGAACTTTGAATCCTCATTGTTCTCCAACTAGACCGCTCAATGTGGGAACACATTAGTGATAAGGAATGGGCCACTACACATGGACATGAGTTTTACCGAAAACAAGCATATCCTAAAGTTGAATAGAATAACCAAGTCCCCAACCTCAAATTCTCGCTTTTCAATCTTTTGGTCAAGGTACTTCTTCGTCTACTCTTTGTAGATGGCTGAACTTTCATATGATTTTAGACAAAACTGATTAAGCTCATTCAACCCGTTAAGTCTTTGCTCCACTGCTTCATTACAATCATATTTAGTTTATTCATCGCCCACATGGCCTTGTGCTCTAACTCAACTGGCAAGTGACAATCCTTCCAATATACAAATTGGTATGAAGACATACCTATGGGAGTGTTTTATGCAGTCTGGTAGGACCAAAGAGCATCATCAATCCTCCTTGACCAATCTGTTTTATTAGCATTTACCATTTTCGATAGGATCTGCTTGATCTCTCAATTTGACATCTTAACTTGGCCACTAGTTTAAGGATGGTACGGAGTGTGGACATTGTGGAAAACCCCATATTTCTCCAATAGCCCTTTTAACAACTTATTGAAAAAGAGATCACCCATCACTAATAATGGATTTAGGGGTGCCAAATATGGAGAAGATATTCTTTTTCAAGAACGCGGTGACACTATTCCCTTCATTGTTTGAAAGAATTATGGCTTCCGCCCATTTTGACACGTAGTGCACCGTGAGGAGTATATATTTCATCCCATGAGAACTCATGAACGGTCCCAAAAAATTAATGCCCCATACATTCAACAACTAAATCACTAGAATGGAATTTAAAGGGAGCTCTTGCCTCTTCGAAATTCCTCCATCTCTTTGGCACCTATCACATGACTTGGAGAACTCATGAGAATCTTGGTGAATGGTTGGCCAATAGTACCCACACTGCAAAATTTTGTGGGCATTCCAGATACCACAATGGTACCTACCGAGATGTGAGGAATTGCATGCCATTAAAACACTTAGCATCTCCACTTCCGACACGCAAGGGCAAATAGGCCCATCAGCACAACTATGGTATAAGTAAGGCTCATTCCAAAAGAATTTTGTCACATAAAGCACGAACTTCTTCCTCTAATGGAAGGAAAAGTCCGACGGGAAAATATCACCAGCCAGATAATTTTCAAAATTTGAGAAACATGGAATCAAATAATGAGAAGCTTCCAATACACTCATTATGGAAGATATCATCAATTTTAGCATTTTAACCCAACTCTAGCATCGCATCATCCTCCAATCTGGACAAGTGATCGACAACTTGATTTTCAGTCCCTTTTCAATCTTTCACCTCAAAATCAACCTCTTGCAATAGTAGCACCCATCTAATCAATCTTGGTTTTGCATCCATATTTTCCATCAAGTACCTCAAATGGTCCGTATGCACTATGACTCTCGTGCCAAGAAAATAGGAGCGAAATTTTTCAAAAGAAAATACCACCGCAAGGAGCTCTTGTTTAGTCACGGTGTAGTTATATTGTGCTTCATTTAGGCCGTTAATTGAATAATAGGTGGGATGAAGGATTTTATCCCTTCTTTGTCCCAATGACAGACCAAGAGAAACCCCACCTAGCATCACACATCACCTCAAATGGCTTACTCAAATCGGGGGAAATAATTATGGGTGTAGACACCAACTTCTCCGTCAACTCTCTAAATGCCTTCAGAAAAGGTTCATAAAAATAGAATTTACATTCCTTCTCAACTAATTTGCACAGAGGATGTGTCATTTTTGAGAAATCATTAATAAACCTCTCGTGGAAACCCGCATTTCCCAAAAAACTTCTCACACCTATTATAAAGATGGGTGGAGGAAGTCTCTCTATAACTTCAGCTTTCGCTCGATCAATATCTATTCCCTTATCCGAGATGTGATGGCAGAATACTATACCTTTTTTTTTTACCATAAGTGACATTTTTCCCAATTTAGCACAAGATTGAAATCTTCACATCTTTTGAGAACCTCGACTAAGTGACTCAATTACCTATCAAAGGAGTCGCCAACAACTAAAAAGTCATCCATAAATGCCTCAATAATTTCCTCCACGATATCGAAGAATATAGACATCATACATCTCTTGATAGTGGTCGGTACATTACACAACCCAAAAGGAATCCTCTTGAATGCATACATCCTATAAGGGCAAGTAAATGTGGTATTCTCTTGATCCTCCGGGCCAATCGAGATTTTATTGGAACCAGAATAGCCATCAATAAAAAAATATCATTCTTTTCTTGCGAGTCTATCTAACATCTGGTCAAAAAGGGCATCAGGAAATGGTCCTCCTTAGTCCATGCATTCAATTTCCGATTACCATACAAACTCTCCGTCGAGTCACCAATCTCAGTGGGACAAGCTCATTCCTCTCATTGGGCACTACTATAATTCCCCATTTTTGGGCACACACTGAACAGGGCATTACCCAACTACTATCTTCCATAGGGTATATCACTCCGACATCTAACCACTTAATGATCTCCTTCTTTACAACCTCATGCCTAGGTGGATTGAACCGTCTCTGGTGCTCAATACTTTGCTTATGATCGGGCATGAATTTGATTTTAAGTGAACAAATGCTAGGAGGGATCCCTATAATGTCCGCAATAATCAAACCAATGGCTCGTTTGAGCCTCTTCAACACTTGTACCAAACACTCTACTTGTTGCACATTCAAATCTGATGCAATGAGTACTGATAAAGTGTTGTATCCTCCAAAGAATACATATCTCATAGAGGTGGTAGAGCCTTAAGTTCGAGTTTCGGAGCCTCCTCAATAGATGGTCTCCTGGGTGGAGACTCAAGATGCTTTATATCTAACTCCAATTTCTTTTGTTTTTACTGATATTCACCTTGTTAAAGTGCCGCAACCAAAGACCTATAATCTTCAATACCATCACTCTCAAAATTCATGATCGTTGTTGCTAGTGCCTCAACACAAATGCGCTCTTTGATTTGTACCTCACACACACTCTCAGCCTTGTAGGATATAGCAGTTACTGTTTGGAGCTCACCACTCTGCTTTATCGACCTACAAATATTGAAAGTTGCTTCTTCATTATTCACCCTAAACTTCATCTGCCTTTTTCCATATCAACCAAGGCGTGACTAGTAGCAAGGAACAGCCTCTTCACTAGGCACCTCAAAATCAACCACAGTCAAGATTCACAAAATCGGACGGAAATATAAACGAATCCACCTTCACGAGCACATCATAGAGTATCCCAGTGGGCCTCTTCACTATTTGACCGTTATCAATAACCAAATTGTAGTGGGATTTGGGTCATACAAACCCAATTTCTTATAAATGAAGAGAGACATTAGATTTATGCTTGCACCGAGATCATATTATGCTTTAGCAAAGTGTAATAATCCGATGGTACATGGAATAGTGAAAGTGCCCAGATCTTCCTTCTTCTTTGCAAGAGACCTTGTAGCCATAGCACTACAATGCTGCAGTCGGTCATGATCCTCAAAACAGATAGATCTTTCTTTGTAACCATATCCTTAATGAACTTGGCAGAATCGGGAATTTTCTATAATGCTTCTATCAATGGAACATTTATAGAGAGTTGTTTCAACATAGTGATAAAACACTGATATTTACCATCCTTTGTCTTCTTCACCAATCTCTCAGGGAATGGTGGTGGTGGTCTAGCAATGGGGATCACTTTTTTGGGTACCTCTACTTCTTTCATCGCTTTGTTCCCCTATTCACCACTAGTTTGCAATACGTCTTTATCTTTTCTCATCTCATCTTCTACCACAGACGGTATAGGTAGATCAATGGTTTACATACCTCCTCTAGTATTGACTTTCATGCAATAGCCATCATTTTTAGGATTTTGAATGGTATTTCTAGAAAGAGTTCCCGGTTGATGTGGGTTCACAGTAGTAGACAATTGGGATATTTGTACCTCAAGATGCTTAATCGAGAGCGCATGTGCATCAACCTCTTGGACAATAATATCCAAATCACCTCTCAATTGGTTGTAGTGATCATCAGTAGCATCAAACCTTCTAATCATCTTTTGCAACATATCTTCAACTCGCGCCATACTAACTCCACCATCCATACGAGAAACTTCTCGATTTTGAGGTGGAACATAGGGACCACTTTAATCATTTCTATTACCCCGGTTGAAATTGTTGTTGCAGTTGTACTTTTTATATCGAACAAAACGTTCCTCTCTGTTGTAATTCCCCTAGTTCAAACCTTGATTTCCTTGACCTTGACGGAAATTCTCCTAATTGGAGCCTTGGGCGTTAGGTCGGAAACCCCCCGTTTGATCATTCACTACATAAGTATCCTCTTCATAATAGTAGTTATGCGCTGGCGGTGGTGGTTTAGTCAAGTAATTCACCGCATTAACTTTATATGCACCTCCAATGACATGCTTCAATACAATCCCAATATCAGCTCTCATTTGAGTCATTTCTTCACCAATCTCATCTATTGTCGTATTGTGTATAGCTTGCTAAAGATGATTCTCCTAGTATCCGACTTTCCAGTAATCCAATCCTTATTGTTGTGAGAGATTTTCTCCAACTTCTCTGCGATCTCTGCATATGTGCACTCACCATAAGAACCACCTGCAATAGAATCAAGCATTTCCTTATTATTATCATCTTGTACCCGATAGTAGTACTCTTTCAACGACTCATCATTAAAACATTGGTTTGAGACACCTATCACATAAGCACTAAATCTTTTCCAAGAGATACTTACCGACTCCAAGGTAGTGCCACAAAGTTGTTCACTCTATCATTGTGGTTGATATTTTTCGAAATCGGGTAGTACAGTGCTAGGATCACATCCCTCAATTGACCCCATGTATAGATAGAATTATAGGGCAAATTATTGAACCATATTGCGGCCTCTCCCATTAGTGAAAGACAGAATGACGCTCTCAACCCGATGACGTTCATATATAAGTAAGGCCTCCCTGCAAAACTCTTGCACACCGAGCTTAGTTTGTCGATGTGAGCATGTGGATCCTCAAATGGTAGCCCAGAAAAGAAACCCCTTGCAGTGAGCATCTGCATAAAGCTACTAGTTACCACGAATGTTTGACCCTGCGGTAGAAGAGGTAGGAAGGGAGGCCCATGAGAATCAGTTATGTTAATATTTCCCCTATAGAATTGTTGAGGCGTGGGACGGGAGTTTGCATCCTTAAAGAGTCATCAACTGGGTTTTCTACAACCACTAGATTATGAGCATCAACCGATGGTGGGAGCTGGTGATTAATCCCATCACCTAGATAATCTGGGTTTTGCGTATTATTTATTCTTCGAAGTGTACGGTTCAATTAAGGATCGAATAGAAGTATTGGTTCTCCTTGGCTCCGCGTTCTTGGCATACACTAGAGCTAGACATGTGAGAAACAAAAAAAGAGAAAAAAGTAAAATTAGGAAATTGTTGGCTAAAATTCAGTGATGTTATTAAAGTTAATTTAAAAGTCATTTTTACCCGGTAGTGGCGCCAAAATTTGATACGCTAAATTATACTTCCCTATAGAAGTATAAACGGTCGTATTAAGTAAAGAACACAACTATTACGTTGGGGTCGATCCCAAGAGAAAAATGGTTTAGACTTAACTCCAATGTACGATTACTTCTATTTAGTCAAGTCATTTTCGAAAATAGGAAATTAAAGGGGGTATTTTGTGAAACAAAAGTCTTTTAATATTATTAAGTAAAAAAAGTAACAAGATTAAATCTTTGGTGTTTATCAAGTTGTGAGAGAAACTAGGGAAAGTGTTACCCATAAGTTCATAAGTTGTATCCTAGCTATAATAATTCTTCTTTAAAGTTTTGCATGCAAAGTGATAAATTAGGTATCTTCAAATCCATGGTCCGACATTTAGAGAATTTCACCCTGTACCTTGGTCCAGATACGTGTGTCTAAGTTACTAACCCTTACCTTTACTCATATTAAGCATCATATTCGATGTATGAAATAGTTATTACTTCGCACCAATCGAGACAATCCTATTAGATAGTATCCTACTAAATCTATGTTGATAATTCTTTTCCTATTAACTACCTATTTGGTCCGGCTAGTATCAATAAGGCTAGTTCTAACGCGTACACTGGTTAGAAAAATTGATAGCGAAAGAATTGTCAATGCATGCAATAACCTATTTGAGAATTGTTATTAAGATAGGTTTACTTTGTTAATTATCCATGGTTCCCACAACACTAGTTATGGATTAAGTTAACCATGCATACAAGAACATAATTCATGGTTAATAAACAATAAATCATAAACTTACTTTGACAAATTCGAAGAAACTACAAAAATTCAAATTGAAACCGCACAAAATCCCTTGAAAACCAAGTCCAGAAATTTGAATTAATGCCAAAGTTGCAAAAAAAATCATCAAGAACAAACTAAGAAAAATAATAATAGAATCCAACCCCGTAAATGAGGTTTCACACCCTATTTATAAAAACATTGTCCTAACTTAAAAGGAATTCAAATAAGGAAAGTTGTCCAAAAAATACGGCTTCAATCGACGACCCTCACCAAAGGTCTGTCGATGACACGACGGACCGTCGCCTACCTCTGAATGTCCAGACTTAGCATCTTGTTTAAAGACTTCAACTAGCATCTTCTCTCATATAATCGACGGATTAACAGTACTGTCCATCGATGCTTTTCGTCATTCTATACTAAGTCTTTCTTAAACTTCGGGTACTGGGATATTCTCTGATAAGATCAACAATTTACAAGGACGATCCGTTGATCAATTGATGGACCGTACTTCCTTATGTAGCCCCACACTTGGTAAGAATTCCTTGAGTTGCTTCCAGATGCTTGAAATTTCGATCGACGGTTACCATCTACGCTCCGTCGATAGGACGACAGGTCGTCAATGGCCTTCATGGGTTACCTCTACACTAAATCTCCACAACCTTCTGAATTTTGGTTTCGGACACCATTCCTGCAAAACAAAGATAAAAACATATTAAAATTACTACAAAAATGTTCTATACACACACCAATCTTAAGGAAAAAGCATTGAAAGTACCGTGAAACCACGGTATGTAACTTAACCTTTTGGAAAAGTGAAATCATTTCAATTCTCGCTTATGTAGATTATTAGTATGCAGGGGATCTTGATAAAATGAGGTCCAAAACTAGATACATCTTTACTCTCGTTGGTAGTGTCGTTTGTTGGAAATCAACTTTATAGTCTATTGTCCTTTGTCTATAAAAGAGGCAGATTATATGATTGAACGGATGCAGTGAAAGAAGCTATTTGGTTGAAAGGTTTAGTGGCAGAACTGAGATCGACTTAGCTAGAATCAATTCTAAGATGTGATAGTAAAAGTGCTATACATTTAATTAAAAATCAAAGATTTCATGAGATCACTAGACACATTAATGTAAAATTCCATTTTATTTGAGACTTCATAGAAGAGGAGCTATCAAGGTTGAGAAGGTTATCAAAAACGGTAACGCTGAATACATGTTGAACGAAATATTCCCACTTGCCAAGTTTGCACATGCAAGGAAATGGCGGGAGTATGCATTAATTGATGCAACTCTAAGAAAACGACTGCTAGGTGGAGCTGGTATGTTTAACAAAGGTTTAATTTTTCTGGTTTTTTACAATGGGATTGCCTAGTAAGCTTATAAGTTCTGGTCGGAATTTTTTATGTACATGCTTGGAACATAAAACATAGGTGGAGATTGAAAGAGTTGGTTTGGTTCCTTTGGAATCAAACTCAATAGAAGATGAATTATCATGAATATTTGATAGGAAGATAATTAGAACAAAATAAAAGTAAAGATAGTATCTTGATAGGTGAAATTTAGGTAAACCATAAAATGGTTACACATGTTAAACCTTGACATTTTTTACATATACTAATGTCATTGATGACTTCAATAGGAGGAATTCATTCCTATAAATAGGTAGTTCTTAATTCATATTCAAATCATCCTCTCACTTGCCTTCTCACCGTCTATGACATTTGATGTTCTCTCTCTTGTATTATTTCACTAGTATTATTTGTAGAGTGAATAAATATAGGTGCAGTTGTTCTTTGGTGGATGTAGGATCATTTTGATCCGAACCACGTTATTATTTGTTGTTCTTCCTTGTTCCTTATTTTCATGTTTCCGCTAACAGCAATCAAAACCACTATCATCAGGAACATCCATAAAATTAAATTTGTCCTTAATCAGATCAAAATAGATAATAAATTTTACCTTGCGTGTAGCCAGCTAATAAACAAAACCATTCACAGAGACCTGATGTCTCAAAGAACAAGTTAGGCTGAGAAGAGTGAATCGTACAGTTCTCCATGAACCTGAACTCAGAGTATAAACCCACACAACTTTCGTTGATTCATCATCCCTCCTCCGCACCCGATAAGGCATGTACAAATTTTTATATTCATTAATTTGTTGATGAAACCCGAGTGTTAGATAAGTGAATTTGGAGCACTAAGAGGGTATATTAATCAAGTTGTGTTTACGATTAGCGAGATTTAGAGGATAACTACTGGTGAGGAATAGAAATCCTTTATAAAATAAAATAACCAATTGTAGCAAAACTCGAGTTTTGCCCTATGAATAGGAAAAGGTGAATATAATTGTGGCTTTATAGGGGAATTATATCGTTCAATGTTGCGTAAAGCGATATGGATAGAAAGAAAATAAATGATTTGATGATTGTGATGAATTTTGTAAAACTAGTCTCTTGATAAACATATACCATGATTTGGCAAGACACATGAACCGGAGTAGCGATTTGACCGGAAGCCTTGCGAATATTAGCTCTATTGCATCTTTCGAAAAATTGTAGTTTATAACTCCATAATATTCATCTTCTTCATTATAGATTTGATCCGCCATGGAATTTACCTACAAAAATTGGTTCACAAGGACTAACAAGGAGAGCAGAACTCATGATATTGTTTCAAACACTGATTCTAGCTAGCTAGTTAGAATTGTCCACAAAATTAGCTGAAATTGTCCAAGTAGTATATCAATTCTTCAGAGCAACATATCTTGTCAATGGGCGTTAGACTGCCAAGATTGTTGGTCCAACAATAAAGATCTACTACTACTCTCCCTATTTACATCCGATCTATCAATAAGAGGCACATATCTAATAAGGCTTCCGTAAGGTCATCAACAAAGCTTGATTTTTCTATTTCAAAAAGTGTAATACATTCTTCTTCGGGTTTTGGTTCTTGTTATATTTGAAACAATGTGTAGCCCATATCGATCATTTTTGGCATCACAAATTCATGAATCTGAAAAAAGGCACAGTTTGCCACAACAGACCATTCGCTTCACCACCACCAGCCTATTGAATGATCTACGCATGATGTTTATTATATTCTACAATTTCTTTTTTAGAAAATTCAAAAGCATTGTCCAGATTCATCAATACATCGACATCCATATATTCAGCCAAAGTACCATATGTTTCAGGCATAGTTATATCTTACATCACATTTACAAAGTTAGGAATCATAGGTTCTTGCATCCTAGAAAAAGTATTTAGTTCCCAATTGATCCTGTAGCGCCCCTTTCCAACAGATACTACCACTTCAGAAACGCCTAATTTAATACTTGCGACATTTAAATGATATTAACGAAGGTATGCTGATTTTTTTATCTAGTTGAGGGATTAAGTTCATAACGAATAATTTAGTTAAGGATGTGCATCTTGTCCTCCTTAAATATTAAATTGAGGTCAAAATTTATATGGCACGAAATTTTAACTAAGGATGAAAAATCGTTCCAAAATCTATTAAGAAAATTACCGAGAAGCTTTCATGCATATATTATTCTCACTTTAAGCACGAAATAACAATAGTATTACCAACTTACATTTAGAAAAAATCAACATGTTAATGCCTCACACAACTTACAAAAGATATAGTAGATTATTATATTACAAGACATGGGTTTACACACCCCAAAAAGATAAAAACGTACAGTCATACTTACAGCTCATGGTGACATGAACAATTCAACCCTCAAAATCTCATGTAATTGTACAACACATAGATCATACACAAGTCCCGAGGTTTATACAAAATATATATATTCCAATATGCAAGTGTGATCGTCCTTTAAGGCTTTCAAAATTTCCATCTTCAATAACTAACTTCAAGCGTCCTCTCAAACATTCCCTACAATAGAAACAATGATCGCTAAGCATAAATCTTAGTGGTGTAGAAACTATAGATCCGGCGCCCTTAGATTCATCAAGTCATTATTGTCAAGTCAAGGACAACATAATTGAAATATAATAAAAAAAAAATCAAGTAAATTATATACAAAGAGTATCAAGTTCGATAACTAAAGTTCCAAACGTCAATAACATTCATAGAACAATTTTCCATGAGGCTCAATAACAAGACTCACCAAATATATATATCATGTCATCACATCAAGGCCCGGTTTGTCCTTCTTCCCGCAAGAACCCTAACCCTTCATTCTATTCCATACAGCCTTGGGATCAGAAACAAGAAGGGTCGACACCCTGTATCAAGAAGGGTCAAAGCCCCATAATCAAGAGAACTAAGAACCATATTAAAAATTGTTTTCTAGTTCGTACTTAAAATGAATAAATCCCATACTTAAGATGAACTAAAACCCCATGTTCAAGATGGCAAATGATCCGAATCAAGATTCATGCCAATAGTGACAATTTCACAGCCACAAGACGGGCAAAGTCCCAACAAGAATGTGAAGTGATCAAACAATCCGTACAAATGGCCGAGTTACACAAGGGTCTTTAATATCACAAATGACCACAACATGAAAATTCAAAATTACAAGAGGTAACCATGGTACCAAGATATTATTTCTAATATATAAGCAGGTAAAAATAGTACAAGTACAAGTGTAAACACAAACCTCAACGCTTTAGCAAAGAAAAAGTCCAACACTACTTCAAGAGCTCAAACCATAGACCAACCAACGTACGAAGGTCCTCAACTTGTTCACGAGTATATACAACCTTGAAAATACAATTGAATAACTATTTAGTTCCTAGTATCTCAAAAATAACGAAGTAAATCAGGAAAACTATCACAAGTATGCTTAGCCTTTACAAATACGACTAATTCTCCCAGTATAGTTATTTTGGCAAGCTTAATGTCTCATGTCCCAACTATGATTTGAAAGAGAAAACGGAAAAACTGAACTTTTTATTCTTCATAAAGATGTAGTTACATCTATTAAGCTCGCAAATAATAAAGAATCACCTCAAAAAATATTTTGTACAAAAAGATATGATCAAAAAAATAACAATTGAACAGACAATATTTCTAATTACAGAAGCTAGACAAAACTTGCCTTTTGTTGCGTCCCATTTTTGGATCCATAACAACATAATTAGAGTTTTACACAAGCATATGAGTTGTCGAATTACAAATTATCTTTCCAAATCATATTTAATCACTGTAAACAAAGTTATATTGAACGAGATATGATTAAACTACCAAACACTACCCTATATTAAAATAAATTCTTTATCACTTACCAAGATGAAGTGTGTGTGTGTTGGATTCAAGACAAAAGGACCTAATTTTTCTCTATTTTTAGAAGAACAATTGTTTTTCTAATGTATAATGTTCATACACTTCAGTTGAAACGAAAATCACTAAGGGAAAGTGTCCAAATATAGTGTTAAGAGTAAAGTGTAGTCACACATACAAATGCCAAATAAAGGTACTACCCGTTTTATTCTGTGCTGCCAAAATTTCATACATATACTCTAATATATATAAATAAGAGAACCCTAGGTCCGCCTACGTGGCACCACCACAAACAAGTGTTCCCTTTTAATTTATTCATTTTCAAAATTAGTCTTTCTCTTTCATGAAAAGTTGTGACTTTCATGATATGGTTGTGACATTCATGATAAGGTTGTGACTTGTATTGATAATTTGTTACTTTTATGTAAGGTTTTAACACTTATGAAAGGTTGTGACCTTTCCAAAAAGTTCTGACTTTTCTATAGAGCTGTGATATATACAGTAAGGCCAAATTAACATTTGTTCACATTATCCTTTGTTTTCTCTATAAATAGAGGGGTTTCCTCTCATTTTAAAATAACGAAACAGTTAAATATTTGATTTAGAAAACCTTCTTCTACATTTACATAATATAATATTTGTGTACTTAACTCCTGTTCAGTTGCTCACCGAAAAGGAGACATTTTGCATTCCATGGGCTCGATTTTTCATTTTTGTTTCATTCTATTGTTCAAATTCTGGTATGTTTGTTTTTACAACTTATCATATTAATATTGTTTTTGACTACATGATTTAAAAATTGTTTTTTATGTTTCAATTTTTTTTGTTATAATTATTTATTAGTATAGACTATATGCAACTCCATCTATGCGGATTTCACAAATAATTTTTTACATAATACATTTATTTGGAACACTATCCAAAGAAATCTTTTCTTCCCCAAGAGATCAAGTATAAATGTATGTGTTATTTTTGTTGTCATAATAATGTTCTACAATTCTAGGCATATGACTTCTGTCGACGTATAGCCTCAAAAAGGTTCTTTCAAAGGAATGTGTGCCTAAAAATTTGGTCATGCACTTACTGCCTTGTTCATTTTCCCCTTGATCACAAGATCTGTGTGCCTAAAATTAATAGTGAACAATTATGAACCTGACGTTCCTTTTTCAAACTCATTAGTACGAAATAAACATTATGCAAATAGTCCCATTTCTCTCTATTATAAATATAAATAATAAAAAATTAATAACATCCATACTTTTAGTACCATTATCATTTAAACATTCATTAATTACTAATCCTACATTATTTGAACCTAATTTTTTGCTCTTCTTTATAATTATCTTTCTAATTTTGAGATAATTATTATACAACAAATATATAAATGCAAATAACAAAACAATTAAAAGTGTACAACAGATAAATATCAATAATCTCCATCTTCTTAATCCTTAGCTTCCAGCTGATTAAACTCCTATTCGCAGAGTTAATTAATTTTTTTCTTTTTAATAGAGGGAAGTGGGACTATTTGCTTAATGTTTATTTCGTATTAACGAGTTTGATGTAATTGATGACTTCAATAAAAGGAATTCATTCCTATAAATAGGTAGTTCTTAATTCATATTCAAATCATCCTCTCACTTGCCTTCTCACCGTCTATGACATTTGATGTTCTCTCTCTTGTATTATTTCACTAGTATTATTTGTAGAGAGAATAAATATAGGTGCAGTTGTTCTTTGGTGGATGTAGGATCATTTTGATCCGAACCACGTTATTATTTGTTGTTCTTCCTTGTTCCTTATTTTCATGTTTCCGCTAACAGCGATCAAAACCACTATCATCAGGAACATCCATAAAATTAAATTAGTCCTTAATCATATCAAAGTAGATAATAAATTTTACCTTGCGCGTAGCCAGCTAATAAAAAAAACCATTCACAGAGACCTGAGGTCTCAAAGAACAAGTTAGGCTGAGAAGAGTGAATGGTACAGTTCTCCAAGAACCTGAACTCAGAGTATAAACCCACACAACTTTCGTTGATTCATCATCCCTCATCCGCACCCGATAAGGCATGTACAAATTTTTATATCATTGATTTGTTGATGAAACTCGAGTGTTAGATAAGTGAATTTGGAGCACTAAGAGGGTATATTAATCCAGTTGTGTTTACGATTAGCGATATTTATAGGATAACTACTGGTGAGGAATAGAAATCCATTATAAAATAAAATAACCAATTGTAGCAAAACACAAATTTTGCCCTATGAATAGGAAAAGGTGAATATAATTGTGGCTTTATAGGGGAATTATATTGTTCAATGTTGCGTAAAGCGATAATGATAGAAGGAATACAAATGATTTGATGATTGCGATGAATTTTGTAAAACTAGTCTCTTGATAAACATATACCATAATTTGGCAAGACACATTAATCGGAGTAGTGATTTGACCGGAAGCCTTGCGAATATTAGCTCTATTGCATCTTTTGAAAAATTGTAGTTTATAAATCCATAATATTCTTCTTCTCCATTATAGATTTTATCCGCCATGGAATTTACCTACAAAAATCGGTTCACAAGGACTAAGTAGGAGAGCACAACTCATGATATTGTTTCAAATACTGATTCTAGCTAGCTAGATAGAATTGTCTACAAAATTAGCTGAAATTGTCCAAGTAGTACATCAATTCTTCAAAGCAACATATCTTGTCAATGGGCGTTAGACTGGCAAGATTGTTGGTCCAACAATAATGTTCTACTACTCTACCTATTTACATCCTATCTATCAATAAGAGGCACATATCTAACAAAGCTTCCGTAAGGTCATCAACAAAGCTTGATTTTTCTACTTCACAAAGTGTAATACATTCTTCTTGGGGTTTTGGTTCTTGTTATATTAGAAACAATGTGTAACCTATATCGATCATTTTTGGCATCACAAATTCTTTAATCTGAAAAAAGGTGCAGTTTGCCCCAACAGACCATTCGCTTCACCACCACCAGCCTATTGAATAATCTGCACATGATGTTTATTATATTCTACTATTTCTTGTTTAGAAAATTCAAAAGCATTGTCCAGATTCATCAATACATCGGCATCCATATATTCAGCCAAAGTACCAGATGTTTCAGGCATAGTTATATTTGACATCACATTCACAAAGTTAGGAATCATAGGTTCTTGCGTCCGAGAAGAAGTATTTAGTTCCTAATTGATCCTGTAGCGCCCCTTTCCGAGAGATACTACCACTGGAGAAAAACCTAATTTAATACTTGCGACATTTAAAAGAGATTAACGAAGGTATGCTGATTTTTTTATCTAGTGGAGGGATTAGGTTCATAACGAATAATTTAGTTAAGGATGTGCATCTTGTCCTCTTTAAGTATTAAATTTAGGTCAAAATTTATATTGCATGAAATTTTAACTAAGGATGAAAAATCGTCGCAAAATCTATTAAGAAAATCACCGAGAAGCTTTCATGCATATATTATCCTCACATTTCAGCACGAAATAACAATAGTATTACCAACTTACATTTAGCAAAAATCAACATGTTAATGCCTCACATAACTTACAAAAGATATAGTAGATTATTATATTACAAGACATGGGTTTACACACCCCAAAAAGATAAAAACGTACAGTCATACTTACAGCTCATGGTGACATTAATAATTCAACCCTCCAAATCTCATGTAATTGTACAACACATAGATCATACACAAGTCCCAAGGTTTATACAAAATATATATATTCCAATATGCAAGTGTGATCGTCCTTTAAGGCTTTCAAAATCTCCATCTTCAATAACAAACATCAAGTGTCCTCTCAAACATTCCCTACAATAGAAAGAATTATCGCTAAGCATAAATCTTAGTGCTGAGGAAACTATAGATCCAGCGCCCTTAGATTCATCAAGTCATCATTGTCAAATCAAGGGCAACATAATTGAAATATAATAAAAAATCAAGTAAATGATATACAAAGAGTATCAAGTAGGATAACTAAAGCTCCAAATGTCAATAACATTCATAGAACAATTTTCCATGAGGCTCAATAACAAGACTCACCAAATATATATATCATGTCATCACATCAAGAACGATCAGAAACAAGAAGGGTCATCACCCTGTATCAAGAAGGGTCAAAGTCCCATAATCAAGAGAACCAAGAACAATATTAAAAATGGTTTTCTTGTTCGTACTTAAAATGAATAAATCCCATAATTAAGATGAACTAAAACCCCATATTCAAGATGGCAAATGATCCGAATCAAGATTCATGCAAATAGTGACAATGTCACAGCCACAAGATGGACAAAGTCCCAACAAGAATGTGAAGTGATCAAACAATCCGTACAAATGGCCGACTTACACAAGAGTCTATAATATCACAAATGACCACAACATGAAAAAGCAAAATTACAAGAGGTAACCATGGTACTAAGATATTATTTCTGATATACCAGCAAGTAAAAATAGTACAAGTACAAGTGTAAACACAAACCTCAACGCTTTAGCAAAGAAACAGTCCAACACTACTTCAACAATTCAAACAATAGACCAACCAACGTACGAAGGTCCTCAACTTGTTCACGAGTATATACAACCTTGAAAATACAATTGAATAACTATTTAGTTCCTTGTATCTCAAAAATATCGAAGTAAAATAGGAAAACTATCACAAGTATGCTTAACCTTTACAAATACGACTAATGCCCCCAGAATAGTTATTTTAGCAAGCTTAATGTCTCATGTCCAACCTAAGATTTGAAAGAGAAAACGGAAAAACTGAAATTATATCCTTCAGAAAGTTGTAGGTACATCTATTAAGCTCGCAAATAATAAAGAATCACCTCAAAAAATATTTTGTACAAAAAGATATGATCAAAATAACAGCAGTTGAACAGACAATATTTCTAATTCCAGAAGCTGGACAAAGCTTTCCCTTTGTTGCGTCCCATATTTCGAATCCATAACAGCATAATTAGAGTTTTCCACAAGCGTAAGAGTTGTCGAATTACAAATTATCTTTCCAAATCATATTTAATCACTGTAAACAAAATTATATTGAACGAGATATGATTAAACTACCAAACACTACCCTATATTAAAATAAATTCTTCATCACTTATCCTTTGTTGTCTCTATAAATAGAGGGGTTTCCTCTCATTTTAAAATAACGAAACAGTTAAATATTTGATTTGGAAAACC
The DNA here is from genome assembly GCF_036512215.1 of Solanum lycopersicum. Taxonomy (NCBI): domain Eukaryota; kingdom Viridiplantae; phylum Streptophyta; class Magnoliopsida; order Solanales; family Solanaceae; genus Solanum; species Solanum lycopersicum. Next base: position 32,597,986 of record NC_090810.1, on the reverse strand, counting down.
TTCTTCTACATCTACATAATATAATATTTGTGTAGTTAAATCTTATTCAGTTGCTCACCGAAAAGGAGACATTTTGCATTCCGTGGGCTCCATTTTTCATTTTTGCTTCATTCTATTGTTCAAATTCTGGTATGTTTGTTTTTAAAACTTATCATATTAATATTGTTTGACTACATGATTTAAAAATTGTTTTTTATGTTTCTATATTGTTTTGTTATAATTATTTATTAGTATACACGATATGCAACTCCATCTATGCGGATTTCACAAATAATGTTTTACGTAATACATTTATTTGGAACACTATCCAAAGAAATCTTTTCTTCTCCAAGAGATCAAGTATAAATGTATGTGTTATTTTTGTTGTCATAATAATGTTAACATTGGAAGGAGTAAAAAAGAAGAAGTTAGATGATAGAATTAAATCTAGCAATAAATTATAATTATATATACAATATACAATGATGACTATTCTCTCACACCAAATTACTTTTTTAAAAAAAATAAAAAAATTTCCCACTATCCTTACTTTTCTTTTATCCTTTCCAAGGACCCGTAATGTTTTGTTTGTGCTTAGGTTCAATTCCAAAACACTATCAGAACTATATTACATTTCAAATTTTGATTTTGGAATATTTCATTTTAACTTTTTAAGGCATAGTCAGTACGTATTACTTATTGGTATATCATATGATTATGGAAGATTTTCTTTCGATAAACACGTTAGTTATATCTATATATTACCTTAAAAGAATGAACTCCTAACTTAAATGTTAAATAACTATAATATCCCCAACATAGGTTGTGACTTTTTTTTATAAGTTGTGACTTTTTTTGAAGGTTTGTGACTTATTGATGAGTTGTGAATTTTTCAACGAGTTTTGACTTTTTCCATAAGTTGTGACTTTTCCAAAGAGTTGTGACTTTTCGAAATATTGTGACCTTTTCAAAAAGTTATGAATTTGTCAAAGTGTTGTGACATCTTGGAAAAGTCATGATTTTTCATGTAAGACACAAAAAAAATTCATGATGCTACTTTTATTTTCACTATAAATAGAGGGGTTTCCTCTCATGTTTTCGACCACATATACTTCAAATGTTCTACTCCTCTCATTAGTCTTGTTGCATTTTAAATGGTGATTTATTGTTGTTAAGTGAGTTCAAAGTTTAGTCGAATATGAAGTACCGTCATTCTGATGAAGTAAAATCATTCTATTCTATGATGATTTATTCCATAACCTCAAGTAGCAAATAACATAATTTTTATGATATAATAGTTGTTTTTTTGGTTAATATATACATTAGTATATACTGTTCCGATATATAAAGTTACCATGATGTAGTCTAAATCAATTTTATTTTGTTAAAAATATTTCTTCTGATGTAGATATATGCTTCTAAATATCTTTTTCCAAAATATTTAGATTTCTCATAATTATTTTTACTTTATGCATTAGTTTTATTTTAAAACAAGATTTGTCCATGATGCTGCTTAGAAAACTAGATCCCTTTAATGACTTATGCAATGAGTCATAGTTGATTTTTAGAGGCTTTTGACGAGCGTGTCATACCTATAGAAAAAATAACATATTGCAACAAACCAGATGTTACTCCAACAATACAACTATTACCAACATCCCTTCCCCCATTAGGGGTCTTCAAAAACCAAATCGATCGATAAGCCGAACAAATTAAAGTGTTATTGGTTTATTGTTGTTGGGTTATTGGGTGAACGGTTTCTTAATGATTTTAAAAAAAAGGTATGGGGTTATCGATTCGGTATTGGCTTTCAATATGTTAATAGTTATGTCTTTGTCAATTTGACATAAATGCGTAACTTCGCAGTGACTTTGAGTTCACAATTTTTCATTGTGCAAATCATAAAAACATAAAGTAAGAAGCATATTCGGTTATATTTCCCTTTGTGTTACACATGTATTGTTCTTTTCATCTTATTATTATTATTTATATTTTATGAGTTTTTGTAAAGTTACATTGTTGTCTTGTCGTGTCAAATTTATTAGAGAAGTCATATATTTATTTTATAAGCATATTCTTATTGGTTAAAGTTAAAATATAATTGTTAATGACCAAAACTATTAAATAAAAAACCAATTAAAAATAGAATATGCTAAAGGTCAAGCGATATCTAATGTAGAAATATACCTACACTGACATGTTTTCTCATTTGACAAACTATATGTTGCACTATCTAGAGGAATATCTATGCTAACAAAAAAAGTGCAAGTCATGACTGAACAACCAGATTAATACCTCAGGACATATACAAGAAATAGTGTCTACAAGAAAGTATTAGTTTAGATATAATTAATACAAATATTATAAGATATCAAACAGTAAAAAACATGCACCACACATGTAGCTAATGAAAATTGTATTGGACAAATTCCTTGAATTGGTGGAATAGGAATCTGAAAAATGCCAGAAAATTACCACAGAAGACATTACTTTTAATTAAAGGCAAAATACCCAAGTACCCCCTCAAACTATGTCCGAAATCCCAGAGACAAGAGTTATACTATACTAAGGTCCTATTACCCCCCCTGAACTTATTTTATATGTAATTTTCTACCCCTTTTTAGCCTACATGGCACTAGTTAAAAAAAAATTCAACCATCGTTGGGCCTGCAAGATAGTGCCACTTAAGCTAAAAAGGGGTAAAAAATTATTAACAAAATAAGTTCAAGGGGGTAATAGGACCTTAGTATAGTATAAGTGTGTCTCTGAGATTTCGGGCATAGGTTGAGGGGGTACTTGGGCATTATCCCTTAATTAAAGAAAGTTATTTAATATAGCATGTACCAAATTTCATATATTAAAAAGGAACATACAGTTCATGACATGACATATCTAAGATGACAAACTGCTAATTCGTGCACAAATATGTACTAACAAATTGCCTAATAATAATTTGAGTATACGACGTTCATCACAACAATCCCGACAAGCCTGAAGGAAAATGAATTGTTCATTCACTTAGTATGACGTAGTGTAATATTGAATACATATTGATACGTTGAAAGCCTAAAAAATACATAAAAAATAAATTTTCTCGTGTAAAGGGATCTTAGGATTTAACCTACACGTGCAACAATAATGTAGTCTCTGTGTATATACACACACACACACATATATATATAAAATATATTTTAAAAGTAATTTATAGTGTTATACTAACAAAGTTTTAAAAAGAAGAAAATTGAGAAAATATTTATTTGTCTCTTTAACTAAAGACACGAAGTATTAAAACTTGGAGAAAATAGTGTTATGATTTATAATCTTGCCTTTTATTTTAACATAAAATTTGTAAACTATAATTGATTCACTTATTATGAAAAGTTGTGACTTTTATGACAAGTTCTCACTTTAAGAAAGAGTTGTGGCTTTAATAAAAGATTGTGACATTTATGTATGTTTTTTATTTTCACAAAAAGTTGTGACATTTCTAAAGAGTTGTGGCGTTTGGATTAAGGCACAATTATCATTTGTTCACACTACCCTTTGTTGTCTATATAAAGAGGGGTGTTTTTTCCTTTTTAAAAAACGAAAAAATCTCTACTTCCTCTTGTGCACAGTTAAATATTTGATTCAACACTCCTCCTCCTCCTCTTCCTTCCTCTTGTGCACAGTTAAATATTTGATTCAACACTCCTCCTCCTCTTCCTCCTCCTCCTCCTTCCTCTTGTGCACAGTTAAATATTTGATTCAACACTCCTCCTCCGCCTCCTCCTCCTCCTCCTCCTCCTCTTCTTCTTCTTCTTCTTAATTATTACTCGTGTACTTTGCTCCTGTTGAATAACACACTGACAAGGAGACACTCCACATTAAGTGGGCTCGAGTTTTCCATTTTATTTCAATTTATTGTTTCAGATCGTGATATATTTTTTAGTCATTAATTTATGCATACATACATACATACATACATACATACATACATACATACATACATACATACATACATACATACATACATACATACATACATACATACATACATACATATATATATATATATATATATATATATATATTATTTTGTTTGACTACATATTTTAAACTTTGATTTTTATGTTTCTACAAATTATTATTCTATGTATTTGTTAGTACTTACTATGTGTAAATCTAACTATGTCGATTCACAAGTAACTTCCTACAGAATACATTAATATACGACATTCTTCAAAGAAGTCTTTTTTTCTCCAAGAGATCAAGTCTTATAATATATTTGATTTTTTGTTGTTGTCATAATATGTTAATATTAATATGTGTAAAAAATAGAAAGTCAAATGTTAAGAATTAAAACTAGCAAATTAATTGTAATTATATGATAGAAAATGATGTTTATTCTCTCAAACCTAAGTACTTGTTTTAATTTTTTTCCCAATTATCCCTTAATTTTGATTCATTCTTTACAAAGATCCTTAATGTTTTGTTTGTGCAAAACTTCAGTCCCAAATTACTATCATAACTATTTTACATATCAAATTTGAATTTTAGAAGATTTGCATGTTAATATTAAAACACGTAATGACTACATATTACTTTTGGTATATCATATGACTATGGGACCTTTGCTCTTGATAAAAACATTAGTTATATATATTAAAAATATTTTTAATATTTTTAAAGTAACTGATAGTGTTATTATAAAATTATGCAAACTAGGAGAAAATATACTCTTCAAAACGAATTTATCTAAAAATACTATAACATCAAATTACAAGAAAATTTCTATTCTAATAAATTTTGACCAAGAATATTCTAACCGCGCGAAGCGCTGGCCTATTTTCTAGTAATAATATATTCATTAACAATATCAAAAGTTGAAATCCTCCATCCACATTTTGTAGAGGTAACAAAAATTAATAAAATTCTCAACTCAAGAACGCATATCAAAACATATTTAAAATGAGAAAACAAAAGTAATGAAAACATCACAAATATTGAGAAATCATTCTAAAGAATACATAGAAAAACAATATTAACACAGCAAAATGTTCCATGCCCCTATCAGAATATAATCTCGTCTTGACCTGCAGTGTAATTGAGATAATCAAAACCTTTAAAAACTCGCTAATACGAACATGAAAAAACAAACAACTTCTTTGAAGCATATTAGAAAGAAACAATTTCATCGTAGTAGAATGACATAATTTGATGTTCCATGTCATTGAAAAATGAAGACATACTAATATTTTATATAAAAATGTTTAATATATCCTTAACAATGATACGAAAGAAATGACATATTTAGGTGAATAAGATTTACATGAAATGTTTTGCGTACTGTTTTTGTTCGATTTCATATTATTAACAAAAATTGAAGAATTTCTCTCATGGAAGTGTGTGAGATGTTATATATCGTGAAAACATCCTATACAAATCATAAATATTTGATATTAAAGCTCATTAAAAAAAGAGTTAACAATAATTATTCGTAAGTTATAAATATAGTGAGCTCACCATATAATATACACTATAATTCTTTTTTAGTACATTTCAAAAGCTATTTTTAAATTAAAATATAATTCAATTAAAATATCATCTTGAGAGTTTCAAGATCGACATCGCATCAATTACATGCAATATATTCCGATTACCTTTATCAAGTGAACACTAATAAAAGGGGAATGAATTATTCAACTGGACTTTATCAATGTGTTCATATCATTAAAGTCAAATGTTAAATTAAAATCTATGAGAATAACACTATAAAAATTAGGACAACTCAAAGAAAGACTAACATTATTTTCAAAAAGGTCATTTTTCGAACCTACTTGAATTTTTTTTAATTAAATGATTGTAAAAATATTTTGATATTCTCACGTTCTTTTGGCTAAAAAACATATCGTTAAATTTTATCTCAATTTTAAGAGGACTATCACTGAATACATTCATGTCCTTAATAGATAAACAATTGTAACAATAAATTTCACTAGGAAAGAGACATTTGTCGCTAATCAAATTTTTAGTATTTTAGTAGCTAAAGAAGAAATAAATTCACCTTTTATCACAAGAATATAAGGAAACACTTTGTACCACATTTTTTGACATACTTCATATAACACTTAATTTAAAAATTTTAAGATCAAAATCAATGTCAATTTAAGCTCCACAACCATCAGCAAAAGTGTAAGATCACTCTATTTGCATATTAATACAAAGCAACCTCAGTAAGAGATTGTTTAAAATTCATATTGAAGTCTTTGGCAAGTTATTAGAACTAACTAAATCGTTCGGATAAGTTTATTTTACCTTGACTAGTACATAATGAACAATCTTTATCTTTATTTTATAAAATAAACATATCTTTCTCACTTGAAAAGGTATTCTCATCTTTATTTGCTTTATCGATTCATGAATTTCTTCCTTTCTATCTTGTCCTTTTTATGATCCTCTTGTCTTCATGAGTATGTACAAAAAAATAATCATGGTTTTCTCTTACTCCTTTCAGGAAAAAAACCAAGGGAAGCGCGGGGGATTCCATTCGCTGAATGGTCCAGAGGGAAGAAGTTAAGATCTGAATGAAAATCAACATCCACAATTAGAGAAAAGTAGTCTCAAAGCTTCTGGAATGAAATATTTTGCTGGTATACTACTAATGGACTAACTATCCAATGATTCCATTCATTGTACACTACAAGAAATTTCATCAATGATTTACCAGGAATGAAAGGTAATACAGGTTTCATAACCACATCTTTGAACTTCATGTCTTCTCTCCTAATGTAGTCTGTAGGTAATTTAGATTCCTCATTCCATTCCCGCTTATAAGCAACAGGTTTAAAGTCGTCCTCTGGAACCTCCATTCCAAGTCAAAAGAGGTATTGTTATCAGACGAAAGAAATATATACCCATCAATTAGATAATTACAACTCAACGTCATATTAGTTTGTATAAGTCCCATGAAACATTTATTTCTACGAGTAGAAATAAACTTTTCATGGGACTGATACAAACTAGTATGACGTTGAGTTGTAATATTCTAATTGATAGGTATATATTTCTTTCATCTGATTACAATACATCTTTTGACTTGGATTGGAGGTTCCAGAAGATGACTTTAACTCCATGTTACAACCCGTGTAGTCGGTTTAGGCACTAGAAATTTTTATGTTAGAAAATACTTTCTGATAGATTTAAGTTGGTGTTTTGGACTATTCATAATTATAATTATGAAATTAGTAGGATAGTTTTACTAATTTATTTAGTTAATGGTTAAGAAATAATATTATAATTAATAGTGGGTCACTTTTATAACTATTATTATTATATGAGTATAATAATTAGGGTAACAAATAATCTGTAGACGAAAAGAAAAGAGGAAAAAAGAAGAACAGTGAGAAAGACGCTTTACCTGTGCAGCTACATTGAAGATTAAGCGTGGATTCGTTTAGCAGTAAGTTTCTTTATGAATTCGTAACATGCAGATTGGTGGAAAGAATATATTAGTTCTTGTAAAACTATAAATGTTCAGGTGTATGCTAAATTGCTACGAGATAGGTTTAAGTACAAATTGTTGGTTGAAAAAGTTAGGCAGCCATTAATCATTAATGTGTAAACAAATTGGAATGATATTGAATTGAAAGAGCATGAACCCAATTCTCCTAGTTATTGTTAATTAATGGTAGGAATAATTATGACATGAAATTTGGCCAAGAATTAGAAGTTAATGATTAGAATATGTAGTGTAGGAAATTATTATTTTAAAGGATTGGAGCTTACAGTGATTGGCGAATGTAGGATTGACGTTATTTGTTAATTTTATAAAATAAATTGGGTTGAAACTTGCTGGCCAATCACGTGGGTTTGAATATTAGTATATGAGTCTTTCTTTTATACCCAAATAGTGATAGGTATTTGATTTAATTAGTTTTACAAATTATATGTTGTATAGATTACAATGAATTGTATAAAAGACAATGTCATCGATTCTATTGGACATGTAAAATTTTGTAGTTCGTAATGGTTTAAGTTTTAACATATTTTAATACGTAATTAAATATAAGGTGTAGTACACTATATAAAGTACATTAAAATTATGCTAATGGGAGGAATTAAGGTTTATCCTTGAATTTGAACTTAGAAAATTGATCATAGAATTAGGTGAATTTTTGGGTCTAAGCTAAACATAGAATAACATGAGTGATTATAGGATTTAAAACTTACAAATTATGTATATATAATTGATAGATTGGAAAGGTTCGAAAGCATTGAGGAAAGGAAAAGTATTGGAGCTTGCTTGTATTCGGTTCTTCGGTGGAGGTAGGTTATGGTTTATGCTATTTGATAATAAACTCTTAATAGTTATTGATATGTCTTGAATGATATTGTGAAGTTCTATGTACTTGACTGTGTGATTGTGTGATTTGGTTGTGTGGTTTGTGATTTGTCTGAAATGCTTAGACCGTAGAATTTATATTCTCTAATCCTACCTATCAAAGTGATGCCTTGAATAAAGAATGCTTGATGGAAATAATATAACAATGAATTGAAAGCGGTGATAATAAAGGATAAATTAATAGTATAATTGGATCGGAGTGTCACGTTTTGACACGGTATTCTTGGATCGGAGTGTCACGTTCCGACACGGTATTTTTAGATCGGAGTGTCACATTCCGACAAGGTATTCTTGAATCAGAGTGTCACGTTCCGACACGGTATTTTTGGATCGGAGTGTCACTTTCCGACACGATAATATTAATGGAAAATATGTTGAATTAATGGAAGATATTCAATCTCAAAGAACTCAATTCCCAAAATGGTTTGGTTTGGAGGCATGAGTCCTCATGTGTGATCTTGATACCGTTGACTTAATACGTGCTTAATTTATTGTTATTTACACTTGTTCATGTTGTTTGTTGCTTATCACATGTTAAGTGCTATAGTTGAGTTCATACTATTATTCTTTGTATATTAGTTACTATTTTGGGTTGACCGATGATACTTACTCAGTACATGTTTCCTCGTACTGAGTCCTACTTATTTTCTTCTTTGTTTTCCTTTTATGAAATGCAACGAGTGTACCTATGACTTCTGATTTCCGTTAGCTCTAGCCAGCCTCCCGCATATCAAGTTACAGGGTGAGCTATCCATTCAAGCTCGTGTTGGATTCTCTCGGTCACGACATAATGTACTATACTTTCGGACACATACCATTTTATTCTTTATTTTAGTGTATTCTATATTCTTAGTCTTAGTATTGGAGATTAGATGTCTTTGATGTGATGACTATCAGATTTTGGGATGATAAGTATTAAACTTTAGAAACTTATTTAAATTGGTTGCTTAGTATCTTTTGGAGCTTCTGCATTATTTATATTATTTATAGTTGAACTATTGGTATATGTTAGGGTTTAGATGTGTTGGTTCGCCCACCTAAGGAGGTAAGTGTGGGTGCCATTCACCAACCGTTTTGGGTCTGACACTCCATCGCTTATATGAAGGAATTGAATGAGGAATCTAATTATCTGCAGACTACACTAGGAGAGAAGACATGGACATCAAAGATGTGGCAATGCAACATTTATTGCACTTCCTTCCTGGTAAATGATTGATGAAGTTTTGGGCAGTGTCCAATGAATGGAATCATTTGATAAGTAGTTCGTTAGTACCATACAAACAAAGTATTTCATTGCAAAAACATTCAGGATTCTTTTACAAAATTGTGCATGTGGATTTCCAATCAGATCCTAAATTCTTATCTCTGGACCATTTTGTGAATGGATCCCCTATTCCTTCCCTTGGTTTATTATCTGAAAGGATTAAGGTTCTCAGTTCCATAAGCAGGTTACTCTTTCGTCAGCGGGTTGCTCCTATGAAAACAACCATTTAAAAGGTTAAGTCTTCTAATAAGAAAACTTCTTAGTCATACTATGTAGCTTGTTTCTTATATCATCTTGTTTCCTCTAAGTTTCCTCACTTGTCTTCATTTCTTATTGTGAAAATTCATTTTCAATTATCAGCTATCTTTTATTGTTTCTTGTAGCCACTCCCTAAATTCTTTTAAAATATTATATTCTTTTTAACATCATTAGTTTCCACTATTCTCTCCCTTATTTCATTATGTTCTCTCTTATTCATTTGATTGGAATGCAAGGCTTCGAGAATTCCATTTGACTCATTGGCATCACTTAAGTTTCAAGGACTCTATCTAAATTATTAAATTGACTTTTACAAAAATGAGATCACTGTTAAATAGAAGAGTCCCATATACCTCGAGAAGGCGGACATCATAAATATCCCGAGGATAAATTTGAGTGTTTAGATGTTCCCAACCAATCCAAAACCTAAATTCCTATAAATGCTAATTATATATATGAATCTGGTGGTTTTTCTTGTACCAATAGGGTTTTTAATTTGGTTATATATCGGAGACAACCCTTTTATATGCTTCAAAGTGTTGAAGAAGCCTTCATTAAGACTCGGAAAGCTTCTCAAAAAATTTGAAGAACAAAGTAGGGTTTCCTCTCAAATGTATCAAAATTGAAAACCCTATGAGTTCAAGACAGACCACCAGATTCACATGTATAGTGCATATTAGTAGGAATTAAGTTTTTGGATTGACAATGACCTTTTACCCACCTAAATTTTTCCTCCCGAAATGTATAATTTTCTCCTTCATTCTCTATTTGAGACTCTTTTGTTTTATCGTGTTCTCAATATATATTACAACGTATCTCCAATAACTGAACCAAATATAGATCCACGAATTTCATATAGCATAATTTATCTAAACCAAAGGTTCAATAAATAGTGTAACCAATCTTGTATCCCTCTACAATAACTTTGAATTAGTCATATTTTCATTAGTTTCATGCTTTCTCGTTCTTGTAAAAGCACTACTATAATCATTAGAGAATTCTACACAATAATATCTATAAGAACTGGAAGAGTATAAGACTTAATTAACATAAAAAGATTGCCAGTAAAAATAATAAACCACACAAGTCACTCTCTCACTTGTATTACTCAAATTATTGCACTCATTTTTATTTGAACTGCAGTACACACTCAAAGTCACATGCTTTAGACCCAGAATCAAATGATTTCCCTTTCTCTCTTTATAGTTCTACAATCTCCAATAAGGTCAGTGTAAGTTTACGAGTATTGGTTTTGAATGGAATTTATGTTACTAACAAAGGAACAAAAATTATCGAACTTGGAATAAAATAAACACATAACACAACTAAAATAGAAAAGCGTGAAACAAAATGTAATAAAATGAAATATAAACATAAAAACTAGATAATACTAGCATGAAATAACATTAATTGTAACCTTATTATAAAACTCAAGAGAAAAATAAGAAAAACATGAACTAAAAGACTAATGTTAAACATAGACAGCAAAGTAGTCACAACTCAAATTATTTATTTCTGAAATTTCTCGAATTTAAGAATTGTTCTTCATGATTCTCAATTTTTTTTCTCAATTTATTTGAAAAAATCCAGTTGGAATTCCCCCGTAAAATCCAAAAAAAATCCTCAAAATTCCAATGATAAGAAGAGGAGGAATTCAATACATCCACTTCATAATTTTCACAAATCTGGCTATATCTAAAATCATCTTCTTCTTCTTCGAATCGGGTCTAAATATGCTGACTAAAAACTAGTTCAAAGCTATACCAAATGAACCCAAATTTAAGATTTGAAATCCTTAAGACATTCAGATATTTTTAATAAATTAAAGAAGACAGAATATACATATCAAAGATAAAGAAGAAGAAAAATAATTTGTTTTTCGAAGTAATTGAAGAGCAACTTCCTAATTTGAACAAGTTATTACATCATTAAATTGACTCATACATCTATAATGATACAAAATTATATTCAAGAAATATCCAATAGAGAGAAAAAGATACAACACATAAAACTCACCTAATAGAGTAGTCACCGAAAAATATTATCTATCACAATAGTATTAATCGTATTATATAATACTAGGGTTGACTAAATAAATAAAATACATAAATACCCTTAAAACCATGGACATCATACTTTTGTACTATTATTCTAAAATCCTAAAATATAATGATAATCTTTTTCTATATTGTGTAACTAAAACATCACAATCTTTTTTATTGAATCTTGGATTTTCATAATATCTTTTAAAACTATATGCTCATCATGCAAAATAGAAATCCTTCCATATAATGAATACTTCCCGGACTTGTAATACCTCACGCATATACTTTTTCAATCTACCTTTACCTCTCCTAATATCTAATATAATCAACCATTAAAATCTCCTAACTTGGACATTTGTGCATCTCCTAACTAGGGCATTTGTGCATTCATTTCACAGGTACAAATTATCTCAATCTTATTTCTCTCATCTTTTCCACCAAGGAGGTCACTCTTTACTTATACTAAATATCATAAATATCCTCATTGATAATTTTATCACGCATTGTATCCCAACATATCCATCTCAACAACCTCATTACTACACCATATTAGTTCATCATTACAACATACAACTTCTTGATATTGGGGTTCTTGGCTAGATAACACTCCACCACGTACAACAAAGACATTTTAACCACGTCTATACAAAGATCACTTTTAAATTTTATTGGTACATTTATATACACAAGGGGCTACATATCTCTCAGCAGGGATCCTATATTACCTAGGAAACTGTAGAAACTAGATCTTGATCACATGGACTACAGAGAAGGGTAAAATTGAGGCACACATTTACTTTGAAGGTTTGTTTAGTTGCTCAACTATCAAGATTGTAACTATTTATATTAAGGACACTTTTTGATAGCTTTAATTTTTATATGTTTCTGTGATCAATCAATTAGGAAAACCTAACGTTTACTTCACAAACTTATTTATTCAAGTTGAATAAAATTAATCAACAAATGCTTATGACCGTATACTACGACAAGCCAGAATCCCATCTAGATATTTATAATGCAAAAAATAAAATATTTCAGGCAGGATTTAATCGAATAACAAACCTTAGTTTTAAAAAGGTTCTGACTATCATTCAATAATTAATTGCATTAAGTGGAAAATTAGTATGAAAACTGCAGAAATAAATCAATGAGAATATTTATTCGGACAGATCAATTTTAAAATAGATAAAGTTTTAAAATATTAAGAGCACTAGTTGATTAATAAGCTACAATTTATTATCAATCTTATGAATGAAACTTTATTAGGTATGATTTCTAAGTGAAAATATGTCATTAGCCAGACTGGTTATTTACTTGATACAATTAACTCAAAACATGATTGACCTACATGGTCAATCTTATTCTTTAAATATAATAGACATGATTTTCTAGGAAAAGAATAAGACAACTATTATTCAACGTACATACACAATTTTCTAGGTGAATAATAAGAGAGCAATTATCAGACCTATAGTTAAGACTTGATTGATTAACATACTACAATTCTATTATCAATCTTATTAATGAAAATCATATAGGCATGATTCCTAGATGAAAATATATCATTAGTAACACTAGTTATGTCATGCCCCAAACTACCCCCGAGACGCGGACATTGAACCTAGGACCGCAATTGATCCCAAGCTAACCCTACTGGCATGATCATGAGCATACTAAAGATAATAAACTGAATCAGGAGATAAATCATAATTAATATAAAAATTTGTGAAATACCCATATATTATAGCTGAGATAAATGAAGTATTGATTAGTTTAATACAAGGAAGTTATTCACTCATTCTAATATGAAACTAACTATGTCTTAATTAAGCCTCTAACTGACTATAAATGCTCGAACAAACCCCAGCTAAGTCTAGCAAAAATAGAAACTAAATGACTAAAAGACTGTAAAGAATCTAATGACTATTTTTCTCGAGGATGAGGACTCACCACTGAATCTGCTTAACTGGAGATTAGGAATATCTATGTGTGATCTAGATGCTGAGAACCTGAACCTACATTTAGAGAAGATGTAACGCACGTATGCGTCAGTACTTGAAAGGTACTGAGCATGTCGGATAGAATACATATGAAATAAAACATAACTGAACAAGCATGAAAGCAAGTATAATAATTTGAACATGATAAACTAAATTTCTGAGCTAACTCAATGGAATGACTAATTTATAAAATGTTGAAACTGAATACTTAATATACTGATAAATAGTTAATGCAAGAGAGTTTGACATAAATTTAGGAGCCACTAATAATCGATAATAAAACCACATGAGCTAAATGTGGAGTCCGATGTATACGCCCCATCAAGAGGACCCAATATACCATGTCAAAGGTATAAAGGCATGCTGACGTGATCACTAAACTTATTGCCCATAGAGAGGACTTACAACCTAGTTGGCCAGTAGTTCTGGGACTAATTGGGTACGCTGAACCCTACTCCAACTCGATATTAATGGTACTCGCAATAAATTATGTAATTAACTAATTTTGACTGAGTTTTTGTAAATACTGGATACCTCAAAACTTAACATGTAAACCGCAAATGCAATAATTAATTTGGTAATTATGCATTTGTAACTGAAGCATGTATATATAAAGTAACTGAAGTATCTAAACAAGCATGTGTAATTCAAGAACTAACAAAATACATAGCTAGGTTTTGAAATTAATGCAATAATCTAAGTAATAACATAGTAATCTTATTTGGTACATATATCTAATCAATTCATGAAGTTCTGTTGAGGTTCTAGAAACCTTAGGCCTAATCAAGATATGGGAATCAAGAATATGACTGAGAACTAGGGACCCAATGGGTGAAAGTAAACCACTACTGAAATTCCATATACTTAGTGATGAAATTCACGGAAAAACACTTAGATTTCGAGGATGGAATTGCTGAAACCTTGTTGCGTTCTTGAACTAGGGTTCTTGATCTTTCTCTCCTTTCTTTCTTTTTTATTTTCTAAGTTTTGATTTAATAATTTGACTTAGGTTCGTTTTTAGTTATGTTTCTAGCCTTTAACTAACTAAAATATGATGATTTAGGGTCAAAAACGACGTATCTTAGGGTATAAATAAAATAGGAAAATACCAAAAGACCCATGAGTTAATTTATCTTGGACCAAACGATGACCTCAATCGACAGTCCGTCGTTTGGGTCCGTAGGTTGTGTCTGTTCGATAGGCCTTTAGTAAAACTGGTATAACTTTTTACTCGAAGATCTGATTTTAGCAAGGTCGGTGGCTATCAAAAGTTAATTCAATTGCATATCTTTTTGTATGTCATGGGACACCTAATTCATTTTGTGATAAGATTTATAACAAATTAAATTTGACCAAACTGTTAGGGTCACCAACCGACGACTCACAGATGGCCCGTTGACGGGGTTCCGTCTGTTAGGGTCCAAGTTCTTGCAAATTTTAATTTCATTTAATTTAAAATAATTAAGGGGTTTATGGGTTATTTAGGGATTAATGTAATATTGATTAACTAATTTAACCCCCCATATAAGACCTCAATCCTCATTTGATTAAACACAACTCTAAAAATAAATCATCTTCCTTCTCTCTTCTTTCTCTCTCTATTGGAAGATTCCATTGAAAACAAGCTAGGGGGAGATTTTGGGGGCTGGAAAGGTATGAATTCACTATAAATTCTTCATCAATTAACAAGGTATGTGATTGAATTCACCTTTGAGACTCTTTCCTCAAAGGGTTCCTTCAAAATGGATTTCAAAAGTTGGATTTTAAAGTGGGTTTCACTAAATTACGAATTCCATGTTATGAACTGAGTTATTAATGGTTTATTTAGGATATTATGCATATATTTACATTAAATTTAACTTGATTATAGTAATTTATGATTATTTGACATAAATTGAAGAGCATGATCCTTAACCCTTAACCATAGGTTGGTCTTGACGTAAATTGGATTGTGATTGATTCAACTGTCTTAATTATGGGTTAAATCACTATTAGATGATATTTTTACACAAATCATTAACAAATTAGAATGAATTATTATCTTTCATGCTAATCTTGAGAATTGTTTTAAGCATTGGTTTGGTATGAAATTATGGTGTAGTGACTCTTCTAGTATTATTATCTTGTTCATTTTTGAATTATGATTTGGAAAATCAAAATTGGATTAAATTGAGGGTTTATGGTAAGGCCTAAATGATGAACTATGAAGAAGACTTGGCAAGTCTTGAAATATCTAATGTTAATTCCAATCGTGATTAATTGTAGTTAAGTCGTGATGTTATTGCAATATGCCTTCTATTAGGATTAATAGGGTGGTATGAGAGTGAATTGAAATGTCTTGACTTTGTTTTGAGGTTGATTAAGGTGTATGTGATATAAGGATGGTGATAACTATCAGTGTGCCTTGTTATACTATGAAATGTTAATGTGTTAACCTCACTTATATGAATTATGATGAAAGGACTATACTCATGCATTTTTTATTGAGATATTGATGAAGATGATTATACAAGGAGTAGAACCTATGACCTAAACTAAGATATCAGCGATAATTAAAGGCTTAAAGAAATTTCAACAAAGGGAATTAGCTTAGAACTGAGTGAACTTGACAATGTGAGGTGATGACTTCCCGTAAAGGAAGATTCTTTCTATAGTTGTACATGAGATGTTGACTTCCCGAAGAGGAATACTCATCTAATAGATTCCCATGAGAGGAGACCCTTATTACCAAGTGATATCAAGAGGGAATATACTATTCTTAGTTCTTGAACTATGTTGCCCCCATACTAAGACTAGCTAGTGGATCCACCTAGAAAGCTATGCTAATGATTGGTTTTACTTTAGCCGGTGGCCCACCTTCCTTCGGTGTAAGGTTTACAACATCAGATTCCACACTAAGCTCTTGTGGTCTATGTCGGTTAAGGCAAGTGTTCCCTAAATTAAAATAAAGTGATGAATTCTAAACAAGCTAAGGTGACTTGAGAGGATTAACTTATCCAAGGTAGGGGTATGGGAATCTACTTATGCCTTGTACTAGTTGACCTTGATGAAAGCTTTAGAAAGTTGATATATGTATGCATATGATAATGATGTATAGGATGATAACATGTTGATGTTATAATATAAATGATATTATATGATGACCATTATTCTCTTGAACATGTAATTGGGTTGAACTATTAATGTATGATGTTATGTGTCCTTTAAAGGTTATGTTATGTGAAGTTGGACATTTGTCATGGTTTCTTGTTGGTTACTTGGTTGAGTAAGGTTATGGGTATTTGCTTCGTCATTGTGTTTGTTGACTCGATGAGGATTCATGAGTAGTTTACTTGCTTATTATGATATGATTAACTCTTACTCATGTTTGTGATGTTAATTCCTTGATGATAGAGGTGTATTAAATTATGGGCTCAAGTATGTCGATATGAATATTACTTGGTTGAGTTAGTAAACATGTGTTGTTGTTTGGTATGACTTGCTTGATTGTGCATATGACTTTCCAAAAAGGGTAAATGAGAATGGTGTAAACTAAGTGTCCCATTTTTAGCATGTTTCACTATTATATGAGCATATGGTGTCATACTCAGTACAAGTGGCGTACTAACCCCATTTTCGTCTTCCTTCCCAAACATTTTAGGTTTTGGTCATTGAAGGCTCATTCGAGACGACTTGAAGAAGGCTTGGATATTCTCTATCATCCAAGTAGGTAAGTCCTCAATTTCTCATGGCGATCCAAATATCTTGCTTATGATGTTTCTATGTTTTTAAAAGACTTTTATGTTCATTCCACTTTCATTTGAGTATAATTTTTATAAGCCTATGTGTGGATTCGTTACATTGATGTAGGAATATGCCAAAATTTCTATGATCTTTAGATGGTATGACTTGAGACAATCCTTAAGACTATCTTTTATCTTATATATATATTTATGTGCAATAAAAGTAGAAGACTATGTAACCTTCTTATACGAAGGGTCTATATATACTCGATATATATATTACGTGTATGTAGAGGTCTATGTAAACCTCAAAATAGAAGTGGTAAAAGTTTTAAATTTTCTGCTAAATTTGACTTATGAATGTGATGATGTAAGCTAAGAGGCTAGTCCTACTCATCAAAGAGGGAGACGATGCCGGTTACATCTTGGGGAAAACCAGATGTGATAAACTTATCAGAGAACGAGGTTGAATATCGTTGAGTTATGCCTCTCTCTCTTTCCACGCCTATGTAGGTTTGTATTCATATTTGTGAAGCACACCACACTTATGTATAGAAATCTATGTGGTGCTTAGGAACTGCTCTCTTTCTTCTAAATCTTATATCGTGCCATTATAGTATACTTATGGTGTGATTTTTCATCTACTCCTATAGTTGTTCTTATAGGGAGAATGAAAACTCGAAGAAATGCGGCACGAAGACTTGAAGAGGAAATTTTCAATGGGCGAGCTTGTCCACGTGGTGAGCAAGTTCCTCCACTGGAAGAAGATGCTACTGTTGACCAAGCTCCGGTCAATCCTCCACCCTTGACCGATGGAGATAGAAGGTCTGACCTCGTTCAATTGGATCAAGCAACCATTGTCCAAGCCTAAGCTATGACAGCCAGAGCCAACCGTGAGATTGTACCCCGTCCTCATCAACAAGTCACTACTATGGCTTCCCGTCAAAGGGACTTCACTCGAATGAACCCTCCTACTTTCTACGGATCTAAGGTTGATGAAGACCCCTAAGAATTCATCGATGAATTCTCTAAAATACTTTTAGCTATGGGGTTGACCACAAGTGAGAAGGCCGAATAGTCCACCTACAAACTCAAGCACATGGCACAAGCATTTATGTGCAATGGATGGATAATAGGCCATTGAGGGTTGGTACGTTGACTTGGGAGATCTTTAAGAAGACTTTTCTTGATCGGTTTTTCCCTAAGGATATGAGGGAGAAAATAATGGGGGAGTTCATCAACCTTTACCAAGGAGGAAGGAGTGTTCACGAATACTCCTTGGAATTCATTAAATTGTCCAAATAAGCTCCTTCTTTGGTTTCCAATCCTAGAGACCAAATGATCCGCTTTGTGACGGGGGTGTCGGAGGACTTACAATAGGAGTGTCATTCGGCCATGATATATGACAACATGAACATTCCCCGTCTTATGGTGCATGCTACAAGGGTTGAGGATTTAAGGGCTAAGAGAAAGAGTAGAGATGCTAAGAGGGCAAGATCATTTGATGAATGTTCTATAAAGAATAGGCTTGAAATACAAGACAAGCCCAAATTTAAGAAGTGGTTTTCTAATCAAGTTCTATCCAAGTTTTCTAATGCTTCTGATGACAAGGGAAATAATCCAAGAGCTCAAAAGGGAAGGAGTGGAAACTCACCAAATGAGAATCCCACATGTTCCATGTGTCCTCTTGGTGAGTGCTTAGTAGGAACGGGAAATTGCTTTAGGTGTGTCAAATGTGGTAAGAAGATGAGATTTTTTCGAAACATGAAGGGTCAAGATAGGGGTGGTCAAGCTCAATCAAGTGGTTCTAGTGATGCTCCTAAGAAGAACCGCTTATATGCTCTCCTCTCTAGGAGTGAACAAGATACTTCTCCCGGCGTGGTAACGGTATGTTAAAAGTCTTTACCATAAATGCATATGCTTTACTTGATCCGGGTGTTACCTTGTAATTTGTTACCCCTCTTGTAGATAAAAAATTTGATATTTTACTTGATATTTTGCATGAACCTTTTATAGTGTCTACTTCGGTTAGTGAGTTGGTTGTTGCAAAAGGGGTGTATAGAAATTGTCCAATAATGTTGCCCGATAGAGTTTCTTATGTTGATATAGTAGAACTATATATGCTAGATTATGATATTATATTGGGTATGTATTGGTTTCACACTTTCTTTGCTTCAATTGAGTGTAGGTCAAGGGTGCTTAAGTTTAGCTTTCCAAATGAACGTGTTGTAGAGCGAAAGAGAGGAAATTGTATTCCTAGAGGTCATATTATCTCTTATCTAAAAGCATGCAAAATGATCTCCAAAGGTTGTCTATACCATATTGTAGGAGTCCAAGATCTAGACTCCGAAATTCCTCCCATTGATTCGGTCCCCTTAGTGACTTTTCCGAGGTCTTTCTTAATGACCTTCCTGGTATTCCTCCTGAATTGGAAATTTATTTTGGTATCAATTTGCTATCGGAAATGAATCCAGTTTCAATTACTCCTTATCGGATGTCTCCGACCGAATTGAAAGAGTTGAAGGCTCAACTCAAAGATTTACTAGATAAGGGTTTCATTAGACCGAGTATTTCTCCATCGGGTGCTCCAGTTTTGTTTGTGTAGAAGAATGATGGGTCCTTAAGAATGTGTATTGATTACCACCAACTCAATAAGATCACAATCAAGAACAAGTGTCCTCTCCCTCGTATTGACGACTGGTTTAATCAACTCCAAGGGGTAACCTACGTTTCTACAATTGACTTGAGGTCAGTGTAACAACCCTAAAAATGGATATGCTAAGTAATGCTTAATGTGTCTAGAATACCAACTATTAGACCGGGTTCACAAGGATTGATGCGCGTAGAACCAGAACTCGAAACCCTTTCTACATCAATGCCAACTAACTTAGGGAGTTAGTTTAGCTAGGAAAGGTTGGATCCAACCATTTAGGGTTCTCTAATATTAAGATTTACTTGAAGGAGTCTTTACTGGACTTAAAAAGGGAAAATCTTAGGTTTGGAGGTTCGAGGGGTAAAATGGTCTTTTTCCAGGATAAGGGTATTATCATAATTAATCTGAATATATAATTACTTATTTAATTAATAATATTGAGGGGCATTTTAAGGAGAGAGGGCCAAAATTGGGCTCTTGAAGTGAAGTCTTGCTCCCCCCGGGTTCGAACCTAGGTGGAAGCAATGAATTAAATTTTTTTTTATTTAAGTTGGTAAATTGATGTAATTAATTTAAATTTATTATTTATTAAATGATTTAAAATACAATTAAATCATATTTTTAATAATTAAATAAAAAACTTATTTCACTAAATCCTAAACTAGACTCCTAATCCTAAGAAAATCGTTCTCTCCCACACTCATCTCTCTCTATCACGTCTCTATCACTCTCACTCATGATTCTATCTGCCAAATAACATCAAAAAATAGTAGGAAAACCAAAGTTCTTCACACTTGAAGAACTCACAACGAAAATATAAGAAAACAAACGAAATCAATCACGTAAGCATAGAAAAGTCTGTCCATCGAGTTGGTGTTGACATTGAGGGGATTTGGACGTGATTTTTGGAGAAGATTTTGGGCAGAAAGTCATGGTTTGAACGTAATAAAAGGTGTGGGTTTTATTACTCTTGGTCCATTTCGCAATAGACCCTTAAGGCTCAAATGAATCTACTCGAAAACTAGGGTTGTTCCCGTTCTTCTCGAACTCTTTGTCCCTAGTATCTCTTTGATGTCAATGTGAAATAGGTTAGAGATCATGTTTTTTGTATGTTTTCTGGTAGTTTAAGAATGAAGTTTGATTTTCGTCATAATGTGTTCTTGATTATGTGTTTAGAATTGTAAGCATGTTTAGTTATGTCAACCGAAAGTATGTGAAAAATGATACATTTTATGGTGGAATTTAATGTGCGAATGTTTGTGTAAATCATGAGGTTTAAAAGTGGTGTAATGTTGCTGGATGAAATGGTAATTCTTGGCTGAATATAATCATAAAAATATTACACTTAAAATGCACAAAATGATCCACGAAATGCCTTAAAAATTAGCGTATGAATGATGATAAAAAGAAGTTGAAAATAGTGAACAAATTTACAGCATTTGGTAGGTTGGGTTCGTCCAAATAAATGGTACAAAATGCAATTAAAAATAAATGTAAAATATGTGATATCACTAAGGATTGAATCAAAGACATCATTACAGTAAATATACAAATAGAATCAACAAAAAATTAAGACAAAAATGGATTGGAAGAGACTTAATTTACAGCCTACTGGAAATAGTAGTCTCGGCTCACTTTTAAAAAAATGAGCTTCGTTTAATTTTTTTTAAAATGTGAGGTCATTGGGGATTGAACCCATGACATCACTAAATGAAAATTTCATAAACAATTCGTGAGAAAAATGCAAGGAAAAATAGATGTGGTGAGTGGGGATTGAACCCAAAACCTCTTGAATGAATGAGAGAGTTAGGAGAAAAATAAAGGAGAAAATAAATGTCGAGAGTGGGGATTGAACCCACAACCTCTTGGATAGGTGGTAAAGATAATATATAAATTAAACGAAAAATAATGAGCTTGTGGGGGATTGAACCAACAATCTCCTTAACTTAAACAAAAAAAGGAGAGGAGAAAAAAAGAGAAAATATTACGGGATTGATGGGGATCGAACAAGGGTCCCCCAAATCTAAAAAATGTGATTATGAAGTTTAAAATAAGGTTAAGTTTTGTCCAAGGGATTGGAAACTGGGTTCCCTTGCCCTATTCCGTATTGACATATAAGTCATACGTAAGTAAATATTTATTGAATGCTGCCTCTAATGATTGAAATCAATATCTTGGCATATCTACAAGATGAATAAGTCTTGTACCACATAATCTTGGGTATATATGAATCAACTAGACAAACTATGAATGAAACCCCATGGATTGTATGTATAGATTCATAAGTCCAACATATGTTTAAAATTAAGTGAACCTAAGATGTATGTGATGAAATGATGTAACCCTAAAAGGGTTAAGTAAGAGTGTGAAACACACTAAATGGGAAAGTGCATTGACGTATGATGAAATGAACAATGAAATGATGAAATGAACAATGAAATGATGAAACCCTAGAAGGGTTAATTAAGAGTGTGAAACCCACTAAATGGCCAAGTGCATTGGCATATAATGACATTCACGTAAAATGGGGTGAGTAATTATGAAGAGCAAATGTGATAATTTTAATGAATGTGGTGACAGCATGATATGAGGCTAGTGTAAAAGATGAGAGCAATATCAAATGAGCCTAACTAAATGTTACCAAAATGTACTCACCAATGAGAGTTAAAGTTAATGAAGAGACCAGTCTCTATGAACACTCTAATGAAAGTATTGATATTAACACACAAAATACTAATGATGAGATGTTAAATCATCTATTGAGCTATGATTTCCTCATACTAGAAGCCAACTTCCACGACATATGAGTTGAATGTAATAGAACTTTATACAGAACACCGATAGACTATCTATGAGCGGTGATGCCTTCTTTCAGGAAGGGCGGAAGTTCACGTAACTCTCATGAGATGAGACTATTCGGCATTCCGGGTATGGGTCTCCTTATATCTCGTATTCTTCGAACCTAAACTTCCAATATAGGTATTTGGTGGGGTTCAATCCCAATATACTCTAGCATGTTGTGGGTCACTTCGTCCGGTATTCAACCTCTTTTCAGTGTGGGGTTTAATTACACTGGAGTTCATGATTCTCACATGATTCATATTGGTTAAAGTTAAAGTTCCCCATGAATGTATGAGGTCATCCTCAAATGATGCACATAACGAAATGAATGATACCAAAGGTGTTAGGATAGGATAATCAAGAGGTGAGCAAGACTTAAGTAATGAAACCAGGTCATTCTTGATCAAGCACAGCGAACTCAATGAAAGTCTTAAACTACATTCTATGTATAGCTGGTTTTTTGCACTAGCCTATAAATGAAATAAAATGAAGTATATACGAATGAATGAAGCGGACTCTGTGTGTGCTTAATAAGGATCCCTAATAGAGGTCCCATATGTTGAGCCCTCATTTTTTGGAAGTCTTTATGTCTAGTCCATGATTACAAGGTCTCATGGAATATTAACGAATGATAAGAAAAATGTTATGTGCTATATGCAATATGTTATGTGTTATGTGCAAGATGTTATGTTTTGTGTGCAATATGATAAGTATGATGATCCGTTTTACTCTCATGGCATGAATTTGCTAATACAAATTAGGAAAGTTCAATCACTTTCCTAATCAAAATTTAAAAAGCTCACTAACTTTCCTAATCCCAATTTGGCAAGTCCACTAACTAGACTTTTCATAATCATGTTGTTAGAAAAGAGTTGTTCTTAGTCATGCATGTCCTTGGTATGTGCTTGCATATACTCATACTTAGTACAAGTGTACTAATCCTATACAACTCTACAATTTTAGGTGAAGGCACAGGTTGATGCTGAAACTATCTAGACGTGGAGTATTCATCCGGCGTTGGGAGTCCCTCATGCTCTCGAGGATGATTGCCAATTATATTGTAGCTTAGTTATAGGATTGAGCTAGTGGAGTATGTTACACTAGCGTTTCTTTCTGCTTTTGTTTGACATTGTATTGGTGCCATTTTGGCAAGTATACATTTAATTCTATATTAAACTATTTCTTTGATTTGATGATCTTAATGTTAGATGGTTACTGGTGAACAATTATGAATCGAATAGAGTGATTTGTATGTATGTTATGAAACAAAAAAATTCAAATTTTCCGCTAAAATTAACCTAGACGAAGTAAGAATGACGTATGTAGGCTTGTATGGGACCTCTGAGAGGTCAACAACGCCGGTCTTGTCTGGTGTCTAGACTTCGTTCGTGACAGTCGTGGTATCACCAACATAGGATGAGAGGTGATGATATACAAAAGATTGCATTCCAGACTAGATATGGTCATTTGATTTCTTAATAATGTATTTCAGACTCACCAATGCTCCGTCGACATTTATGGACCTAACGAATAGAGTGTTTCAAAAATACCTAGATTTATTTGTCGTTCATTGATGATATCTTAGTATATTCAAAGAATGAGGGTGATCATATTGGTCATTTGAGGGTGGTATTGTAAACCATTAAGGAACATCAATTATTTGCCAAATATAGCAACTCTAAGTTTTGGTTAAGGTCGGTGACTTTTCTTGGTCATATCATATCTAGTGAAGGAGTTGAGTTTGACCCAAAGAAAACAGAGGCTCTGAAAAATTGGACTAGACCTTTGACTCCAACCGATATTAGCAGTTTCTTGGGCTTAGAGGGCTATTATTTGAGGTTCGTTGATGGTTTTGCATCCATTACATCTCCCTTGACTGCTTTGACACAAAAGTGTAAGAAATTTAAGTGGTTGGAGGCATGTGAGAGAAGTTTTCAAATGTAAAAAGATAGGCTTACTTCTGCTCCGGTGTTGACCTTACCGGAGGGTACAAAGGGTTTTGTTGTGCATTGTGACGCACCCCGTATGGGTCTAGGGTGTGTGCTTATGTAACATGGGAAAGTGATATCCTAAACTTCTAGGAAACTTAAGGTAGATTAGTGAAACTATCTGACTCATGACCTTGAGTTAGCGGTCGTGGTGTTTTGTATGAAAATATGGAGGCATTACTTGTATGGTGTTAATATTGATGTTTTCACCGACCATAAGAGTCTCCAATATGTGTTTACCCAAAAGGAGTTGAATCTCAGACAAAGAAGGTTGTTAGAATTGTTGAAAGACTATAACATGAGTGTCCGCTATCACCCTGACAAGGCTAATGATGTTGCAGATGCCAAGAAAGACCTAGTGAGAGATGTTCATGGGTTGTCTAGGTTGGGGGTAGGATTAGAAGATTCCTCAATTGGTGGAGTCATTGTCCATCATAACTCCAAGTCATCTTTAGTGGTGGAAGTAAAGTATAAAAGCAACACCTTGATGAACCTTTTATGGAGTTGAAAGAATCGGTTCTCGGCAAGTAAATTGAATCATTCTCCTTGGGGGGGGTGGTGTGTTAAGGTACCATAGGAGATTGTGTGTTCTAGATGTAGATGGATTGAGGGACCAGATCCTAGAAGAAGCCCATGGGTCCTTCTACTCAATTCATCCGGGTTCGACAAAAATGTACCATGACCTTAGAGAGAGATATTGGTGGGAAGGAATGAAGAAGGACATAACGCAGTTTGTAGTTATATGTCCAAATTGCCAACAAATAAAGTCCGAACATCAAAAGTCGGGTGGCTTACTACAAGAAATTGAAGTTCCTATTTGGATGAGGGAAGACATTAATATGTATTTTGTAGTGATTTTACCTTGGACTCACAAGTCATATGACTCAATATGGGTGGTTGTGGATAAGTTGACCATGTCCGCTCGATTTATTCTCGTCAAATCTACTTATTTGGTGGAAGATTATACTATGATATTCATCGAAGAGATTGTGTTGCCATGGTATTCTGTTATCCATCATATCGAATCGGGGTGGACAATTCACATCTAGGTTTTGGAGGTCATTCCAAAAACTGATGGCTATCAAGCTGAAGTTGAGTACCATTTTTCATCCCCAAACGGATGGTCAAGTGTGACGTACTATTCAAACTATTTATTATATGCTTAGGCCTTGCATTATTTATTTAAAGAAAATTGGGATAAGCATTTTCCTTTGGTGGAGTTTGCTCACAACAATAGTTTTTATTCATCCATTTCCATGGCTCGCTATAAAGTCTTGTATGGTAGGAGGTGTAGGCCCAGAGGAGCTACGTTTGCATTCCTGGCATTCGCAATCCTAGCATTAGCTATTTGAGGAGGCATAATATGAAATGTAGAAGATAAAGTTAGAGTGAAATAAGATCATACTTTACGCACGATAAGATTAAAAAGAAAGTGAAGTTTTCCAAAAACACTTTGTAGTCTCCCTTTCATTTGATGTGGTGCACTTCACACCCATGAAAAAGGCTCTGCATAATGCTGCTTTTTATACATGCTAGGACTCTTGAACCTAGTCTCTGACACCATGTTTTGTCACGCCCCGGGCTACTCCCTAGACGCGGACACGAAACCTAGGACCATAAGTGAACCAAAGCTATCCCTACTGGCAGGATCATGAGCATACTAAAAATAATAAACTGAATGCAAAAGCTAAATCATAATTAATATAAAAAGATGGGAAATACCAATATACTATAATTTAGATAAATGAAGTACTGATGAGTTTAATACAAAGAATTTATTAACTCAATACTAAGTTGAAACTAACTATGTCTCAAATAATCCTCTAACTGACTAGAAATGCAGGGACAAGCCCCAACTAAGTCTAGAAAAAACTTAAAGTAAATGACTAAAAGGCAGAAATGAACTCATAAAAATGAGGACTCAGCACTATCTCTGTTGAACTGGAGATCAGAATTTGATATAAGCGCGATCTAGATGCTGAGAACCTTAACCTACATCACGAGAAATAACTGAAATAATATATAGCTGAACAAACACTAAGCAAGTGTATAATCTTAACAGGAAATAGATCTTTAATACTGAGATAACTTAATGCAATGACAAATTTATAACATACTGAAACTGAATATTGAATATACTGATAAATGGTCAATACAGTGGAATATGACTGATGTATGGTAGCTACTAATAACTAATAATAAAACCAAATGATACAATTATGGAGTCCGATGTATACGCCCCATCGAGAGGACCCAATATACCGTACCAGAGATATAAAGGCATTGTTGGTGTATTCACTAAACTGATGCACACATAAGAACTTACAACCTTATTGGCTAATAGTTCTTTGATTAATTTGGTACGTTGAACCCTAGACCAACTTGGTATTAATTCTACTTCCAATGAATTATGTAATTAACTGATTATGACTAAGTTTCTGTAAATACTGGATAGCTCAAAATTGAACATGTAAACTGAGAATGCAACAATTAATCTAGTAATTATAAATTTATAATTGAGGCATGTCTATTTTAAGCAACTCGAATATCTGACCTTACATGTATAATTCAAGAACTAAAGAAATACATAGCTAAAGTTCTGAATTCATGCAATAATCTGAGTAATAACATTGTAATATAATGTCAAACATATAACTTATTAATTCATGAAGTTCTAGAAACCCTAGGTCTAATTGTGATATGGAAATTAAGAATCTGACTGAAAACTAGGAACCCAATGAATGGAAGGAACCCACTAGTGAAATACCACATACCAAGTGATGAAATTAACGGAAAAATATTCAGATTTTGGGGCTTGAACTTCTGGAACCTTGTTGCATTCTTGAACTAGGGTTCTTGACCTTTTTCTACTTTCTTGCTTCTAATTTTCTAAGTTTTTAATTAATGATTTGACTTAGGTAAGTTTTAGTTATGTTTCTAGGCTTAAATTGATTAAAATTTAAGGATTTGGGGTTAAAACGATGTAGCTTAGTGTTTAAATGAAGTGGAAAAAGACAAAAAGACCCCTGAGCTAATTGATGTCGGACCAAATGATGACCTGGACTAACGGGCCGTCGTTCAATTGATGGTCTATCATTTGCGTCCGTAGGTTGGATCGATAGGCCTTTACTAAAATGGGTATAACGTTTTACTTGAGGGTCTAATTTTAGCAAGGTCGGTGGATATGGAAATCTAATTCAATTATCTATCTTTTGGTATGTCATGGGACACCTTTTTAATTTTGTTATAAGAGTTATGATCAATTGAAGTTGACCCAACTGCAATTTCCTCCCTTATTGTCTACTAATATCCATCTAGGGTCATACCTATGGTCCGCAGGTCTATCTACGGACCATTATAGTCAATCGTGGTTCTTGTCAGAGAGTGGATAAATGGTGTCTTCATCAGCGGACACATACTACGGATCGTAATCTCGCTTACGCATCGTAGGTCCATCCGTCGTTCGACACTTAGTCAAATTTTCTAGGCTGCATTTTTGGGGAGTTTGAGTCACAATCCATGGATGTGCAGAACGGGCCTTGGGTCAGGCTACGGTCCGTTGATGGTAACCGTTAGCTGCACCTGCAGATTTTTAAAAATGTAAGTTTTTGTCTTTTTTGGATAAGGGGTGTTACAAGTTATTCACATGCTACGATTAATTAAAGACTTGATTGATTAACATGTTGAATGTTATTCATTAAACAGTACATACATAATTATCTATCTGAAGAATAAGATAAAAATTAATTAACCTATATGCACGGTTTCTACGCCAAATAACATATGAATTATTGTTCAGATTTGAATGGTTTGATCTCATGAAACAGATTATTAAATACTTAATCATGTTTGGAAAAATAAAATCCAATAGGCATTGTATGTAGACTTGTTACATATATAAGACTCATTAGGCGAACAATTAATCAATCTTAACAAGCTATCAGACAAAATAATGACCTGGACTGACGGGCCGTAGTTTAATAAAAGGTCCATCATTTGGATCCGTAGGTTGGGTCTGTTCGACAAACCTTTACTAAAATGGGCATAACTTTTTACTCGAAGGTCTGGTTTTACCAAGGTCGGTTCATATGCAAAGCTATTAAATTATGTATCTTTTGGTAAGTAATGGGACTCCTAGTTACTTTTGTGGTAAGAGTTATGATCATTTGAAGTTGACCTAACTACATCCCCCCTAACTAACTGCTGATTCCCACCAACAGTCAGACCTATGGACCGTATGTTGAAAGGAGGCGTGCTTCTCAATCATAATTCTTATCAGAGAATGGGTAAATGGGGTGTTGATAAATGGAACGTAGTCTGACCTACGGACAGTAGGCCCGTCCGTCGTTCGACACTTAGTCAAATTTTCATGGGCTGAATTTCAGGGTTTTTGACTCTATCGATGGATGTGCAGGATGGACCGTGGGTCATCTACGGTTCGTCGATGGCTACCATCTGTTTCACCAATAGATTTTCTGAAAATCTTGTTTTTGGTCTGTTTTGGATACGGGGTGTTATAGCGTATAAAAGTGAGAATGTTGTTGAATGCTTTGGATTTGAACCAACTTGAATCTCATTTAAAATACTTTTCTATATCATATGAACTAATGAATGAGTGTATAGATAAGGTAAAAGGCCCCTATATCCTATAGTGTTTTAGTCCACATAGAAAAAATTACATTTCTCACCTAAGGGCCAACAAGTGCAAGATGCCATATATATCATTTGGTTCCTTTTACTTTATATCACCATCCCTAGAGAGGTGCACAATAATTGATGCATAGTTAGGGATAAAACTCATAAGTTCAAAGTAGAAAGAGAAGTGGTGAACTTACTTGTGCCGTGTGGGATGTTAAATCAGGCTCTTATTGTAGGTAACACAATAAGTAGTGTAATTTCTTATTTTATTTTAATTTTTTATCAGTATCCCTTTTTTATTTTGTTGTTGTTTTTACGATTTTTGAAGTAGTTTGTGTATACGAAAATTTTAGATTATGAGCATGTTTGAGTTTAAAATTGGGGTGATGACCATTGATAAAAATTAAGAGAACATGCTACTAGCTAAGCCAAAAGTCCTTAAGGAGTTTTCCAATACCATGTTTTAATTTTATTTGATACTTTAGGGACATAACAAGAGGGACCTTGAGTTTATGGCAGCTTAATTGGTTTATTTGAAGATATCACCCATGAAATGGGTGATGAGGTTTGGAGTTGAAGGAATCCGTTCTTAGCAAGTTCAATGAGTAATTCTACAAAGGAGTTGATGGTGTACTCAGGTACAAAAGAAAGTTGTGTGTGTCGTATGTGGATGACTTAAAAAGACAAATTATGGAAGAGGTTCATGGTTCCTGATATATCATTCATCCGAATGACACCAAAATGTCTCGTGATCTATAGGAGGTCTATTGTTGGAAATGCTTGAAGAAGGATATAGTGGAGTATTTGGCTAAATTTTCTAATTGTCAATAAGTCAAGGCTGAACATTAAAGACCAAAAGGATTAAATCAAAATTTACCTATCCCTGCTTGGAAATGGGACGATATCAATATGGATTTCGTATTGGGTTTTCCTTGTACACGAAGGTAAACCGATTCGATATGGGTTATTGTTGGTATGCTTACAAAATTTTCCCATTTTATTTACGTCAAAGCTACTTATTATTCAAAGGAATCCTCTAACTTCTATCTTAAGGATACTTTCAGAATTCACGGAATTCCCTTGTCTATCGTTTCTGATAGGGGCAATCAATTCAATTCTCATTTTTGGAAAACATTACAAAGTAAAGTTGGTACCAAGGTGAAACTAAGTACCGCATTTCATCCTCAAACGGATGGTTTGGAGGAACGAACCATCCAAACCTTAGAAGATATGTTGAGGGCATGTGTCATTGACTTCAAGGGTAATAAAGATTACCATCTACCATTGATTGAATTTTCGTAATATAATAGTTATCGTTCAAGTATTTCCATGGCACCGTTTGAGGTCCTTTATGGGAGGAGATGTAGATCTCCAATCATGTGGTTTGAGGTAGATGAGTTTCTCTAATAGGTCCCAAAGCAATTTATGGGGTTGTGGAGAAACTTCGACTCATAAGGGATGTTTGAAGGTGGTCCAAAGTCGGCAAATATCTTATGCCAACAACAAAAAGAGGGATCTTGAGTTTTTGGTAGGTTAATTCATCTATTTTTCAATATAACCCATAAAAGGGGTGATGAAGTTTTGTAAAAATGGGAAACGTAGTCCCCGATATTTGGGGCCATACGAGATTCTAAAAAGCATCAAAAGTGTTTCCTATGATTTGAAATTACCTATTGAGTTGGCTCTTGTTCATCCGGTTTTCCATGTGTCAATGCTACAAAAATGCATAGGTGATCCGGCGTCTATCCTTCCTCTACATTGTTTAGATGTCGATGCTTAGCTTTCCTATTAGATTTCCTAGTTTATATCTTACAATGACAAGTGAAGAAGTTTAGGACTAAAAAATTATCTTCTATAAAGGTTCTTTGGAAGAACCATCTAGTGGAAAATGCTACTTAGGAGGCTGAGTCCAACTTGATGTCCCTATATCCTCATGTTTTTCCTTCCTCTTCTAGTCAAGTTAAGGTTAGTAGCTTCTCCTAGTTTTGTTTTTTAAAGGGTCTTAAGTGATTTTTCAAATCCTATAATTTCCCATTATTATGATTTTTCTTGTGAAGAATCAATGTTTCGTGTGTATTGAATTATATGTTCTTCATACTTGATGAAAGTTGATTACATGTTTGGAATAGTGAGTTATATGATGTTTCTTGTGAATTTTCTCTAGTTTTATATGATGAAATCATGTATTTCTTCTTGTTGAATATGGGATCCATATGGGAAGGAAAAGGATATTCCTCCTTGCAAATGTGAAATTGTGAAAGGAGTGCATAATTGGTAGTTGGCATAGTTTCTATCTCTTAAATGGTGATTTGTTGTGTTGAGAGTGTTGAGAAGGGAGTGAATGTTTCCTCCTTTGTTATTGAATCCTTATGTCTTAATGGTTTGTTGGGTTGCTAGTCTTGACTCATAGTTTCCAAAAAGTGAGTAAAGTGTTATACGAGAAAAATGTTCCCCAAGGGGGGGGGGATATATTGTTATACCTAGGAAGTCCGAGGACCTAGTCTAGTGTCTCACCTAATGTGTAATGTGTAAAAATAGTGTTTCCAGGCCTAAACAAAGTTAATTAACTTGTTTAGGAAGTATTAGAGCCTAAAAGTGAAGAAACGACCATGACTTATGGAGAAAGTGAAAGTGATCTAGTGTGTCTTTAGGTTTGGTAAGGGGTTTGAAGACTCATATGAAGGTAAAACTTTGTGAAAATGCATAGGGTACACCTTAGTCCGCATTTAGGGCCACAACGTCTTCGTATGACTCCCCAAGTACCTCCCTAAGGAACCTTGTGGAGGACCCAACCATTGACCCTAAAGGATGTCAAAAAACAGCTTTGAACCACGAAGGGGATCGACGAGCCGTTGATGGACTCACGCCCCGTCGATGTTGGTCGTGAGTACATACATGGAATCCTCCCCCTTTGTACCCAAAATGGGTCCTTAGTCCCAACTCACGTTTGACTAGGATGGTCGGTGGACTGGCTAACGAGGCGTCAATGGGTCTTGTCGTTTGGCCCAAACTTCACTGCCTCCACACGGCTTAAGTGCTGGTAGTTAAGTAATTTGTTAATAAAAACTCATAAATGGTTATAATTAATTAATTTTGGGGTATTATAGTATCCTCAGTAATTAAACTAGAATAACACCCCATAACTCTCAAAACCCCAAAAGCTCTCATCTCTCTCTAGTTTCTCTCACTACCTCAAAGACCTCATTGAAGAAGAAGGTCAAGATTTCTCTAGGGATTAATGATCAAGACTTTCCTCCATAAATATAAAACTATTTTTAAGGTAAGGATACTATTCAATCTTGGGAATCTTTTACCCAAGAGGTTCTTCAAAATTTTGATTTCAATATTCTTTAAAAAACTAGTTTTCATCCTATTTCATGGGTCTTCTTTCTAACTTGATTTATTTAGTCTTTATTAGATTATTAGGGATGATTTATGTATGGATATGGGTTGATTGATGTATTACTTTAGCCTTTGACCCAATTCTCTAGAAAGGCCCATGAATACCCCTTTTCTTCTAACCCTAACTTGTGAATTAGGTTTGTGTATGATTACAGGAGATGTAATTCCATGTGTTCTTGCATAATTTACTATTATATGATGATGATTGAATTATTTTTGGACTATCATGGATTTGGGGTTGATGTCTTTGATGTATTTCTTGAAGGCCATTGGTGAGACTTACAAGGTCATGAACACTTTATTGTAATTAATAATGTTGGTGTATTCTTGGTAATGTTGTTCAATTGAAGTATGAATGGGTGAATAGGTTATAAACATTATGGGTGTGACTTGATGATTTGTATTTTATTATGAGTTATTGGAGGTGATTTCCATGTGGATCTTATAACTATGTCATTATGTAATCTTCTCACATAATGTTGGATTGTGACGAAAGGACCTATGAACATTTTATATGAGGAGCTAAACTCCTAAGACCTATTTCATAAATTTATTCTAAGGAAGATTTAAATCATAATTCAAAAAATGAATTTATCTTTAGCACCGAGTGAACATGACAATGAGAGGTGTCCCTTCCTAAAAAGAAGGTAGGTTCACAGAATGTTCTCATGAGGTGGAAACTACAATGAAAATTAGGATAAGAGAGTTTCTAGTAACTATATCCTAGTTCCTTAACTATGTGCCCCTATAGGAAACCTAACTAGTGGATCCACCTACATGATATTATCATGTATATGTCCTACCTTGGCAGGTAGAATGCCCTTCTTTCAGTGTGAAGAGTTGACACTGGAATGCTTGTTCAGCTCACATGGTCTAATGTAGGTCATGGCAAAGTTTCCCCGATGTAAAATAAATAAATGAACGTAAAAGATGAATATTAACTAGGATTAGTTAAGTGGTGTAATTATTGGACTTTACCTATTCATTGCACAAGTTGACCTTGAGGGGAGTCAAAGGGTGATTTACTTATGTACACATATTATGATATAAATGCATAATGTAAATCCTATATAATGTTGGTTTTATATGATTTTGGTTTCAATTGATATGCATAAGGTTGGTCTAAATTGTTATGTATGAGGTTGAATATTCTTCTTTTGATGCTTTATGATGTAAAGCAAATGCTTAAGGTCTCTTTGCTAGTTTACTTGATTTATGTGGGGGTTGTGGGGCTTTACATATGCATTGCACTCGTTGTCTTGAATTTTGATAACGAATAAAGTCTTGTGTTGTATTGATGAAATGTTGCTTATGACTTTATTATGATGTTACTCCTGAACATGTAATATGAAAATGTCTTATTTTTGTTATGTCATGGACTTGTATATTTATTGGAATGTGCATGAAAGCTTTTAAAGAAAACTTGGCATGCTTATAAAAAATTTCCCTTTGTGCATACTTTCAAGTGATTTACTAGCATATGTTTCCATACATAGTACTTGTAGTTTGTACTAACCTATATTCTCTTCTATTTTCTACACAAAGTGTAGGTTCATGTCATTGAAGATATTCCACTATTTCCTTGAAGAGCATGGATTGATAACACCAAGTTGGTGAGTCCTAAAGTCCAAAGAGGAAGATGCATAACTCTAGTTTCGTATATCCTATTTCAAAGACTTTATTGTAATTCGTATAATGAAATCTATATTAATGATGTAAGGGCTATGTACCAAATCTTGAACTCTTATGTTTAGTTGGTCGTGTGAGATAATGGTAGTCTATTTTCGATATATATTAAAATGAAATTAAAGTTCAAAGAAAGTTATTAGTTTGTCCACTTTTATTTTACCTATGATGCGATGATGTATGATAAGGTCTAGTCTAAAGTCTCTTCGAGGATGAACAGGCTGATTACGTCTAGGGAATACTATCTGGTCGTGACACATAGGGGCGGTGAAACCTACCATTCTTATTGTATGACTATCTGTTTTGTTTCATGTACCATCGAGAGTATCTATTATATCAGGTTGTCTATAGAAGTGTTCGACTGCCTAAAATTGAAGCAAGAGGTTCCATACGTCAATAAATATTCTCTACTTACGCATGCCAACCTACAATTGAAGAAAGAGGTTGCATCGTTCAATGCATATTTTACCTTTTATGCATGAAAACAAACTTCTCATTATTTCTGTATGTATCACATGAACTATAGTTTTCCTAGGTTCAACCTCTCGTTTAGATAAATTTGAAAAACGTAACTTAAACATTTTTCGATCTTTCCCGTCTCTTTAGGAAAAAAACAAATGAACCTAATAGTGTGATGGAAAAGGCATTCGAGCGATATGTTTCCCGTCTCTTGATGAATAACTCAAATTCATCTATTAAAGAGTAATAACTGTCTTCTTGGCCAAAATGTGAATACAAAAATTCTAAAGAAATCCACTCCAGATCCAAACATGTTACTATTGTAATGAAGGATTATAGGATATCCTTTCGCACTCGTGGTATGACAACTTGATAAATCCGCTTATGTTTACAATCGTATGCACCAAATTGCAATTAACAAATTTGAAGACCATCCTCACAGGGTCCCAAAATTCCAACAAGGCCCAAATGAAGTGAAACTCATGGATGACCAAAATGAGGTATGTAAAACCGCCCCTCAGATGTAAATCACTCTTTCATGGTGATCCTTTGAATCATTCCAATGCTCTCTCTTTCATGGTGCTCCTTTGAATCATTCCACCGCTCTCTTACTTGTAGCTTATTTCAAGGATCTTTTGCGGGGTAAAGGAATATGGAAATGTCATGATTCTACAAATAAACAACAAAAAAAATTCAAAAACTCCATTTTTGGCATAATTTGACTTAATATAATTATCGTAACCATATTAACAAAAAATATGAAATTTGTATAAAGGGTGTTGGGGCCCTTTACCCTATAGGGTCGCTACTAATCGTGCAAATTGACACAAAGGGTAAAACCACCTAAAGCTTATGCAACATGTATAGCCTAATAAAAATTAACGAATTTTGTTTGACATAGACTTGAAGAGGTTCTATGCGAGAAGGCAATATATCCTTGTTAGATTATACTTCTTAGTTATGTATAGTTCATCCTTTATACTTTATTCACCTATGTAAATATATCCTGCTTGCTTAGTGCATTCCATGTAATGATGCATACTTTGGGCTACATTATTTAATGATGTAAGATCAGGTAAGAATCACCCATATCAATACCTTTAGAAAACTACTTTTTAGTCTTATTATCATATTTTACTTTATAAAGTCAAAGGATAATGTGTCGGATCCACTTACAAAAAGGCCTTATTAGTGACAAAGTATAAATATCATCTAATGGAATCGGTTTACATGTCATTATGGTGGTTACTCAACCTAGCAGATCAGAGAAGCTAAGCTCAATGATGAAAAAAATTTTTGAATGATGGTTTAGTATTAACAACAAACTCAATACATTCTCATGTTCAATACAATGTTAAAGAATAAGGATAAAACAATACTGCTTCTCAACAACTTAATAAAGCCTGAAGTTTTTAATGATTTGCTATGTTTGGAAGATATGAACAAATCATGTATTTATGGGATAACATTTGTTAGAAATCACCTATATGAGTGTGAGAGGATACATCTTCAAAGAAAACCATTATAAAAAGCGTATTATCTATACACTCATGAACCTAGGATTGTTTCCAGCTAAAACATACACAACTTTAAGAACCATAATTGGTAAAGGGTGTAATTTTTGACATACGGTTCTTTATGTATACACCAATGCTAGACATTTTTGAGGATGTCACGCCTACAAAATTACCGAGTATATATATTCGACATATTGTCACAACAAAAATTTAGAAGGGAAAGCTTATTATATATGTCGATGCAATTAATTCTTGCTTGTAAAATATAATACTTTTCGTTTCCATGTCCTAGATTCATTCCCCATTCATGCGAGGGATAGTTGAGGTTTTAAAAAGATGAATGATAAAGAAGAGTTGTGACTTTTATGGAAGGTTGTGACCTTTCCGAAGGACTGTGACTTTCCCAAAATGTTGTGGCACTTCTTGTAAGGAACAATATGCACCTTTTTTCACTAACCTTTGTTTTCACCAAATAGAGGGATTTCCTCTTATTTTAAAAGAACCAATTTTTGTATCTTCTAAAATTAAATCTACTATTGGAAGAGTACTTTACTATTTGAGTGGTCCGTTGATACCATGGGTATAGGTATCTTTGCACAGGTGAGTAAGATTGTACTATCCTAGAATGATGTATTTCATTAATGTAGGTATCATTGCATAGGTGAGATAACAATATATTCTTCAAATCAAACATATAATGCATTTACTACAAAAAATCATGGTCAGAAATTTATTTTGATCAGTAAAAGCTTAGTTCCAATTCTTTGTGAAAGCATCGATATTTTTTATCACGACCAGAACAGACCCCATGATGCGGACACGGGACCTAGGATCACAAGTAACCCCAAGATAACCCTACTAGCATGACAGGAGCATACAAAGAATAATAATAATTGATGCAGAAACTAATAATAAATAAATCTAAAATGACTGGTATACGCGTATAGTAAATGTAAATATATCAAATCTAAAAGTTTAATACAAGAGAAATATAAAACTCAAATACTAAGAAAAATATAACTATGTCTGAAATAAGCCTCTGAAGTTAACTAGAAATGTTAATACATGTCCCAACTAGATCTACCAAAGTGAAAGTAAAGAAGATAATTGGTAACGCAAATGCTTCCAGCTCAAGGTCATCGGTCTGATAGTTGTTCTCATTCACCTTAAATTGCCTAGAAGCATAATCTATAACCTTACCTCATTGTATCAACACACAACCTAGGACGAATGTGGAATTATGAAAAATGTATAACATAACCATTTGACCCTTCTCGCATACTCAAAATAGAAGCTCTAGTCAAACTAGTTTTTAATTCAACAAATCTTTTCCCACAATCATCTGACTACTAATCCTTGATCTTTTTCTCAGTCAACTCAATCAACAGAGAGTCTATGGGTGAAAATACTTCCACGAACCTTCTGTAATAACCCATTAGACCAAGAAAACATCTAATATCTCAAGGAGAGGTAGGTCTATGACATTGTTTCACTGCATCTATTTTATCTAAATCAACTATAATCCCGTTGCTCGAGTCTATATGTCCAAGGAAGGAAACTTAGAGAAACCAAAACTCACATTTGATAAATTTAACGAATAACTGGCAATTCTTGAGAGTTTGCAGAACAACCCTCAAATGACTCACATGTTATTCCTCATTCCTAGAATATTTGAGTATATCATCAATAAAGACAAATAAAAAAGTGCAGATATTTCTTTAACGCTTTCCTCATCAACTTCATGACAATTGCAGGAGTATTGGTTATTCCAAATGACCTTAGTATGAATTCATAATGACCATACCGACTTCTGAAGGTTGTATTCAGGATGGCACTATTCATGACTCTAAGGTGAATTCTATCTTTGAGAAATTACTAGCACCCTAAAGATTGTCGAACAAGTCATCATTTCTAGAATAGGATACTTATTCTTGATTGTAACCTTGTTCAACTTCCTACAGTTAATTCTCATTCTTAGAGAACAATCGTTCTTCATTACGAATAAGACTAGTGCACCCCATGGTGAAATACTAGGTCTGATGAAGCCCTCATCTAGAAGGTCATTCAATTTCTCTATATGTTTCTTATGCTCTACTGGAGTGATGAGGAATTCAGATATGTTGGGTATTTGGAAGGAGATCAATTCCAAAGTTGATTCTCTAGGAAGATCTTTTGGAAACACTTCTGGGAACTCATTGACTATAGTAACTGACTCAAAAAGTTGAGGTTTTGGAGCTTTAATCCTTAACCCGAACTAGATGATAACTATAACCCTTAGAGAACGTCTTTTTGGCATTAGGGTAAGAAAATGAATCGACCTATAGGCTCTAAAATACTACATTTCCATTCTAAGATTGGTGCATCTGGAATCCGAAAACAAACAATCGTAATTCTACAATGACGGAAGTATAACAAGAATGCAACCAAAACATTCTTAGAATTACATTTAAGTCTAACATTTCTAACTCGACAAGATTTACTGATGTGACTTTCTGAGAGACTCTACAACAAAATGATTTAATTATACCCATCTAGATATGAATGGAACACAGAGTAGAGTAAAGACTGAGAAAGGTTCTGAGAGAGTTTCCTCACAAATAGTGAATTTGGTTGCTATATAAGGGGTTAAAAAGTAAAAATTAGCCCTTAAATCTGGCAATGCATGAACATAAAAATTAAAGACTCGTAACGTACCGATGACCATATCACGAGAATCTTCCTAATCCTAGGGAGCCTAGAGAGCATACAACCTATTTTAGCACTAACCACCACATGTATAAGATGTCTTATCGTGTTGAGTCAGGTGACCTGCTAGTGCTGATGATGTTCTGGAATAACCTCTAACATTATTGCCGTATTGACCCTATCTAAAAGTACAATCCTTTGACGTATGACTAGACTGACCATAACCGAAGTATCTTTCCTTTTCTGCGAGACAATTGCTCGGATGGTTCTTACTATATTTTGGGAAGTTGGTATGTTCTCGTGCCTAAAACACTATATTGAGTCTAATAGGATGATTCCCTAACTTTTTTATTGTTACGAAACTTGGAAGATGGAACACTAGATGATGAAGATGCTGGAGTCGACGAATTTTGCTAAAACTACAAGAAATTACACCACCCAATTTCTATTGAGAATTGTCATAGTTGCCTATCCTAGCTTTCTTATTCTTCTTAGCCCGATCCCTAAGCTTATCACCCTCAAAGTGCTGAGCATGACTCATCTATCTAGAGATGTTCATATCTTCATGCAACATAAGATTCATGCGATATGCTTTCACTTAATCCTGACACTCCATACAGAAACTTATTCATATGATCCTTGGAATCATCAACCCTATCAGGAGCATACCTAGAGATTTAGGTAAAGTTGAGACCATACTCTTGGACTGTCATGATACCTTGCCTCAACTTCATATATTCCTCAACTTTTTCCTCCCTTATCTCTCTTGGGAAAAACCTATCCACAAAGGTCTCAATAATTCAATCCCAAGTAATAGGAGCAAGATCTATACACCTGTTCTCCTTCCATTGAGTATACCAGATATGAGCTACATCCTGAAGTTGATACGATGCTTACTAAACCT
Organism: Solanum lycopersicum; assembly: GCF_036512215.1. NCBI lineage: Eukaryota > Viridiplantae > Streptophyta > Magnoliopsida > Solanales > Solanaceae > Solanum > Solanum lycopersicum. The sequence continues at coordinate 32,557,562 of NC_090810.1, read as the reverse complement.
GATCCTTCCAAGTTACTATCATCACTTGAAAGATTTTCTTCACATTATCAATGAACATTTGGGATCCTAATCAAAATGTACTCCTAAGACTGTTGCAAATTCATTCTCACAAAATACCACACCCTACCTATATATGACAAAACATTAGCGTTATCATGATCTGGAACCCGCTCATATATGCATGATGTGACTTTTGGGGACCTAAACCTACAATACGAGAAGATGTAGCACCGACCATGCATCAATACTTGAAAAGTTTTGAGTATTCATGATAGAGGAAACCTAAAATAGAATATGAACAAACAAGAGAGAAAGAGCATAATGTGAACATTATATAGATATTGAATACTAAGCGAACTTAATTTAATGACCAATTCATGACATGCTAAGACTGAATACTGACTAAACTAATGGGTGGCTTACCCTAGTCCAACTCACTATATGTTATGCTCAATAGATTTAGTGATTAACATAATATGAATGAATTTTTTTGATATATAGGATAGATCAAAATGACATGCAAAATAATAATGCACATTAATAAACTAATAATGACACATTCAAAACTATGGCATGTATATATGAAATAACGAAAAGATATGTCTTAGCATGCGTAATTCAAGAACTAAAGAAACACTTAGATAGGGTTCTAAAACACATGCAATAAATTGAGTAATAACATAATAATTTGAATTGAATCATTCTATTAGATAAAAATCCAAGAATTCTATCATTCAATATACCCTAGGTCTAGAAGATACTGAGGGAGTCAAGAATCTAACTGAAAACTAGGGACCTAATGAGTGAAAGGAACCCACTAGTGAAATCCCACATACATGGTGATCAATTCCACAGAGAAATCTTTCGCTTTTAGGTCTAGAACTGATGAAACCTTGTTTCTTTCAGGACTAGGGTTGCTCACCTCTTTATCCACTTTCGCTTCAATTTTTCTAATTTTTTATTAATGATTTGACTAGGTAAGTTCTAGTTATGTTTCTTGGCTTAAACCGACTAAAACCACATCGTTTATGGGTTAAACAATGTTGTTTAGGTGACTAACAAATAGGGGAAATGACTGAAATAACCCTACTAAAAAATATGACATGCCAACCACAACAATATTTACAGACCGTATGATGGACCATGGACTGTGTGAGGGACCATAGACCACGAATGTCCATGTTGTCCTCTCTCGGTTCGGAGGTCTGAGGGTATGGGGTCTTGTCCATGTGGAAAACCATAGAATTTTGAAGGTCCCTGTTGTCTTCACTTAGTCTGAGGATTGGAGGCTCGGGTCATGGGGTATAGTGGTTAAGCCTCAATGGACCACGCTAGGATCCGTGTGAATGACGATGGACTGTGTAGGTCCTCATGGTCCTCACTTAGGCATGAAGATTTACAAGACATGCAAGGAGGGCTTGTAACGACCTGTTTAGTCGTTTTGAGCAGCAGATTTCAATTCTGGAAAAACTGGCAGAAGCAACGGACCCCACGACGGAGCGTCATGGGCACGACGGACCGTTGCAGGGTCTCGTTTCAAAACACTTAGAAAATCTGAAATTGGGTACTGAAAATCGACTCTCTGAACTTCGTAACGGAATGGCAGGACGGACGTCACAGGTGTGACGGACCGTCACAGACTCTTCAGAGAAATTGAGTCTCTGAACTCTGTGACGGACAGCAGGACGGACCGTCGCAGGCGCGACGGGCCGTCACAGACTGCGAAATCCCAGTTTGGGTCAGATTTCTTTATACATTTTAAAGGACGTTTTTGACTATTCCTGCCTTAATTATAAAGTTAGTGGGTTAATGTTAATAAGTCTAATTACTTGGGGGTTAAAAGAGTTAACCTTAAGTTAATTAGTGGGTTATTATTGCCATCTTTTATTCTTAATATACTAATTAGGGTAAAAGAAAGAGGGTTTGAATAAAGAAAATAGAAAGAACAAGAAGAGAGAGAGAGGGTCGATCGAGAAGGGGAAACACAAAGCTTTGGAGAAGATTTGCTTGCTTGATCACTAATCTTCGGTAGAGGTAGGTTATGGTTTTCATGCTTTCATAGTAAACTCTTAATAGAGAATGATATGTATTGATAGTATTGTAAACCCTGCTATGTGCTTAATTGTATGCATGCATGAACGTGATTATATAATTGTGATTATATTAAGCATGATGAAGTTATTGAATCCCAAATCTTGATAAAAATCTAATCTCTTTTTAATGATGATGCCTTGGTAAGGGAGAAGGCTTGATGAACTAAAGTAATGAGATTGATGATGCCGTGGTAAGGGAGAAGGCTTGATGAGTTGATAGAATGAGATTAGGGGATCGGGTGTCACGAACCGACACGTAGAATTAGGGGATCGGGTGTCACAAACTGACACGTAGATTTAGGGGATCGGGTGTCACGAACCGACACGTAGATTTAGGGGATCGGGTGTCACGAACCGACACGTAGAATTAGGGGATCGGGTGTCACAAAACGACACGTAGATTTAGGGGATCAGAGTGTCACGTACCGACACAAGAGGATTAATGAATATGAGGGAGTGGAGTGTCACGTACCGACACAAGAGAAATAAAGATAATGAATCTTGAAAGAGGTTAATATACTCAATCTAATGAACATGATTCCCAAATGAGTATGGTATTGAGGCTTGAGTCCTCATGTGTGAACTTGACGGTAATTGTTAATGATATAGTGCTTGTTGTTGCTACATGTTGAGTATCATAGTTGATTTTATGATATTACTTGGTATATATTGATTTCTATTTTGAGTTGGCCGATTATATCTACTCAGTTGCCGTGTTTTGTACTGACCCCTACTTTTATTGTTTTCTTCTTTGTTATTTGTGGAGTGCAGCAAACGTGCCATCGTCTTCAACTCAACAGTAATTCTAGCCAGTCTTCGTCACACCGGATCTTCAGGGTGAGCTAACGCTTCTAGCTTGGACTGGATCTTCTTCTTCAAGTCTTGATGCCTTGAACTTCCGGCATGGACTAGCTTTTATTTGTTTTAGCTTCTTAGAATACTCTTAGTTTAGTAATTTGATCATAGATGTTCTTGTGATGATGACTTCCAGTTTTTGGGGATAATAATAGTTATTGATTTTATTAATGAGTTTAAGTCTTCCACATTACTTTCTGTTAATATTATACTGAAATGTTAAGGTTAGATTGGTTGGTTCGCTCACATAGGAGGGTAAGTGTGGGTGCCAGTCACGGCCCGGATTTGGGTCGTGACAGGGCTAAAGGCTAAGTCCTTTTGGACATTACTATGGTCCATCGTTCAGCTCATTGCAAGTGAAGGGTCCGGTGATCTAAGGTGTGGTCCTAATGGAGTTGAACTCAGGATCACTGAGAGGTCAACAAATCGTAGACCCTATAACGGTCCGTCAACCCTGTTATGGTTAACAACTTCAGGTAGGTTTTCTTCAATTCTTTTCTAGGTAATGTTTTTGAGGTATTACATTTTCACAATAAAAAATTGATGAAAATAAGTATTGTAATTTTAAATCTTACCAAATAGAAATAATCCACCAAAGAAACTTTCTTCAACATGATGGAAAACACTGAAGAAGAATAAAGTAGAGAGAGAAGAAAGAAGTAATTTTATTTCTATTGAATGGTTAATTTTCAATGAAGAAAGCCTCTTTATTTATAGTGAAAATAGATTTATTTCCTTGTTAGTATTTAAATCTTTTCTACAAAATCACAATAATAATTGAATTTTAAATGTCATTAAGTTTTATAAATAACTACTACAGTTTATATCGAAACTGAAACTTAGCTTAATGTGTTTGATTACTTATGAACTCAAACTTAGCTTATTTTCACTAAGATTTTGCAATGACACTCAAATATTGACACTAAAACACTGCCAAAAGTATACTAATTTGTTGACAGCATCAATGTAGTTAAAGAAGGACAATGGGAACTTTTAACATTTTTTAAACTCATGCTCAGAGGTATTTCATTACTTAATATGTAGACCACAAATCTGTGTATACACAATTAAGTGTGACTATTTTGCCCACTGTGTTCATTAGAACTATTTAATATTGGGGTAAGAAATCTATTTTGCATGGTACATAGTTTATAAGGAAAGTAGTATTACAGTGGCTTGGAACGTGCACCATTTTCTCTTCAATAGGGTTTTGCATTCAATTCCCCATTTTTTTCATATTTTAAATAACTCATTTTCATGTGAACTATAAAAATAAAATGAAACGTCAGAAGTACGACATGACTAATAGCAATGAGGAATTTGATAACGACACTATTTGTAAAATTACAATTTTAGTTATGAATGAAAATATGCAGGCTACCAAAAAAGATAGTGGAATTACATGTTTTTAGAGGTTGAGTTTAAGATTGTTGCTTATCAAAACAAATGCTATGAACAATCTAAATTACACCATACTACATTTAAAGAAAGGACATGAAATCAAATGTGTCAAAAACATGTAGTGTCTTTCCTTCCCACTAAATTAGTAATGATATTTCGGGGAATATCCAAAGAAGGGTATCATTGATATTAGTTCATTATTATCATACTAGCAAAGAACTACATGTAATAAATATTCACTCTACTTTCAACAAATATCGACTGAGGATTTAAATCTAATCCTATTTTCTTTCATTTCTTCATTGTTACATGAATAGACCCTTATGTTATTTACTTTATATCATTATTGAAAATGTAAAAGTTCTAAGTTCTATCGAGGGGTTATTCGTTTGTCAAGGGTGCGAGAATTATTCAGATTGTAATAATATAATTGAAGATTGGAAACTTATTCCTCTTCATCAATATTTTCATGGATTTTTGGAAGTTATTGTTCTTGCATTCAATCCTCTAGATAATATTTAATCGTATTATCTCATTGTCACTTCAGTCACTCCTATTGATCAGCCAATTTAATTATTTGAGGTTTACTCATCTCAATCAAATTCTTGAAAGTTCTCTCCCATATTTGTCTTATGTAGAAGATTCAATTGTTATTGGTGAGAGATATTATATGAGGTTGATCGTGTACTGAAATACAACATCAAACGATGGTATTATCATCTAATGTGAAAAATGAGATCACAATAGGATATAAGTTAAGCTATTTAACTCTATATAATGAAAATGGGGACATTTTCTTATGTTTATTAGATATGTATGAAAGAATGAGAATATGTACCAGCACCTTGTACGTAAATCTTAGACATAAAATCCTTGAGAAACTTTTCTTTGTTAACAGACATATTGCGTCATATTGCGTACTACATTGTACTAATCTTTTAAAGACATTATGGTTATAAACATTTCTAAAGGATATGTCCTTATTTCTTCTGGGATCATAAGGTTGGGATTCTCATGAGTACATGATAATGATATTCATAGAGAAGATTCAAATCTTCAAAAACAATCTCGATATGTACAAGAATTGTAGAATTAGGGACCTTGATGATATTTTCAATTCTTGTCAAGTAAAAAACCTATTTCATGTTCTTTGTTAAAGCATATATTTTCTCTCATTGATCTCGGATGAAATTTTATATATACACGTGAATATATCTGCGTAAAAAGCTTACGAAAAACTAATCTGCCACCCCTAGACACAAGTAGGCAGATTGTGCCCATGGTTAAAGATCTAATTTTCAGCTTTCAGGTCGTAAGTTCGACTCTCATATTGCTTCTTTTTAATGCATTTTTCGTTTCTTTTGCTAAATAATAATGTTGGCGCTTTGACTCGAACCCTCCAAACATGACAAAAAAATGTTAATACCATTAAGCCATGGTCTATACTTGACTTTAATAGACATTATTATAATATCGTATATGTGATGAAAAATAACAAACGGTTAAGACTTAACGATATGTCATATATATATATATATAGAAAGTTTTCTTTCTATAATGTTCATTCATATATTTTTCTAATTAACGGAAAAGGGAAGGGTTTTGAGGACACAACTCTTGTCATATAGGTGTATGGAATGAGGTGTTTACCCGTTTTAGGTGTATTGGAGTCTTGAATGGTCAATAACTCTTGCATTACATGTTACTACATATGTGATTAAGTTATTTGTACATACATTGTCAATGATGTTTTAGAAGAATGAATAATATTTTGTGGGTATTGGTGTTTGTCTTCCCTAGTATATTATAGTTTATTTTGCGTACTTAACCACATACCTACTATTGATTTAAAAAAAAATTCTCACAAATTTACATTTTGAAACTATGTCATTGTTGACTCAAATTGTCTTGAGATTGCTGGTGTGCATAGCTTTGTAGTTGTTCGAGCATTGAATTTCTTCTATTTTTTTCTTTGCTTTCTATTTCTTCAGCCATTGTTCAGACTGTATTTAATTTCTTTCTTGTCCATGTCAAATTTATAGCATTTATTTCCTATTATGAAAATTTAATTTGTGTATTTGATTTTCTAATACATCGTTTAAATTTTGTATGTTGTATTTCGTCTTGTATTTTCTACTACATTCTTGAAATTTTGTATCATTTTTCTATATTCTTTGAAGTTTGCCTTTACTGAAATTCCTGTAATTCTATTTGTTCATAAACTCTTCCCTACATTATTTTGTATTTGATATTTTCTCAATGTCTATAGTATTGGTTTACTGTTTATTTCTATCATTGTTCGTGATTTCACTGTAAACATCTACTCTCTTTGTTTAATAATTTTGTCTATTCATTGCTCCTTGTCATTTTAGTATTAATATTAATTCATGATTATTTTGTTGTATGCATATTAATTTAGTGTATACCCTGATTATTTGTTGTCTTTATCTAGTTGGTAGTTTTTCTAATCAATCATAGACTTCCCACTTGATTGAGTAGTTTAAGTACCTTCCTATTCTATTTAAGTCTTGTCTAGTTAATCTGTTTAATGTCTTTTGGAAATAATTGTAGACTAGGGTCATTTCTTCAGTAGAGGATATGGTGGTACATGGGTTAAGAGTTATCTTAAGCTAATAGTAGGGCTATTAACGAGAAAGTCTATAGTGTTTGTAAAGATAATGAAGAAAAGGACGATAAACATAATTTGTGGACTGGATAACAGATGGGAAGGTACCAAGGCATGATATCAAGAAATAGAAATGGAGGAGGTATTTTAGTTGATGGAGATCTTCAAGATCCAAGGTAGAGGTTAGGAGATCAATAATAGGATTCTGATGATTAAGATAGTGTTTGATGGTTTTATTTTAAACCATTATGAATACTTACGCATCTGTCGCACCACGTTTTTCTGAAAAACAAATTTCGGTGCACGATCTATCAACTCTTTTGGAATTCTTTTAAATAAATAGTCGTAGACTAACAAATTATGGTTTGTTACAACACCTATCTAACCTAACTAATATAACTAAAGGGTCAACAAACCAGAGATCAACTAATAGTTCATACTTCCTCGAGGAAAAGGTGTTAAATATCTCTCGACGTCCAAAGTTGTGTGCCCTAACTGTATCTCATGCAATTTATGTGGGGGTTACAAGTATCAATTAAGGTCACTTCATTTATTTACTATTTGGTCAATCATGTGAACTATATGACTAGATAAACAACAAGCAAATATTAAAAATGAGACAATTAAAGAAGATAACTGAGAAGACAAAGTTCTACAAAAGTACATAGGCAAGAAACAATTTTAATGTATTTACTACCCAAAATAATAATAATTAGAAAAAAAAATAAAATGAAAAACAGAAATGGAGAGTTCAAAACCTTAACTAACACTCTTCTATGGATCAATGCACGACTTATTATTTGTTAAAGTAAAAATCAATGTTTTATCTTTTTATGCTCGAGTCAACTTTCATCATCTTTGTTAAAGGCCCTAACTACCCCTACCTTACCTTCCACACCCATAGCGTTCTAGAAGGTGTGTGACGTCTCTGCTTAATGTTCAAGAGACACTGGATTATTAATAGCGAGGTTTTAGACTCAAAGCAAATACAGGTTGTTAATTAGGCCCGCCAAACATCAGGTGAAACAGTTTAGAGGAGCAGTTAACACACATATCTCTCATTGACCTCTACATTAGGTTATTTAGCATGCTTGCAAACAAAATAATAGTTAAAGGTCTCATGTGAAGTGTGTATCATACAATCAGTTAAGCAGGCGGCACAACGGTATATTAATTAATAAAATAGAAAAAAATTATGACTATATATATGACTATATATATATATATATATATATATATATATATATATATATATATATATATATATATATATAAACACCCTAGGTCCGCCTCCGTGGTACCACCACAAACAAACCATTTCCTTTTAATTAATTTATTTCCAAAAATTTTCTTTCCCTTTCATGAAAACATTCGACTTTTATGAAAAATTATGACTTTTATTACTAATTTATAACTTTTATAAAAAGTTATGGCTTTTATAAAAGGTTCTAGCATTTATTAAAGGTTGTGATCGTTCAAAAAAGTTTTGACTTTTCCAAAGAGATGTGACATTTACAGTATATATATATATATATATATATATATATATATATATATATATATATATATATATATATATATATATATATATATATATATATATATATATAGACACACACACACATACACAATTAACATTTGTTCACACTATCCTTTGTTGTCTATAAATAGAGGGGTTTCCTCTCATCTTCTTCATCCGAAAAGTTAAATATTTGATTCGGAAAACCTTCTTCTACATCTACATAATAAATATATGTGTAGTTTACTCATGTTCAGTTGCTCACCGAAAAGGAGACGCTCTGCATTGTGTGGGCACGACTTTTCGTTTTTGTTTCATTTTATTATTACAGATTCTGGAATATTCTTTTTACAATTTATCATATTAATATTGTTTTTGACTAAATGTTTTAAACATTGTTTGTTATGTTTCTGTATATTAACTGTTATAAATATTTGTTAGTACAGACTATATGTAAATCCATCTATGCCGATTCACAAATAACTTTTTACATAATACATTTCTTTGCAACACTCTCCGTAGAAATCTTTTCTTCTCCAACAGATCAAGCCTAAAAATATATTTGTTATTTTTTTTGTCTTAATAGTGTTAATATTAATAGGAGTAAAAAAAGAAGAACCCTAGACCCACCTACGTGCACAATCACAAAAAAAGATTCCCCTTGAGATTTATCTATGAAAAGTTGTGACTTTATGAAAAGTTAGACATAATAAGTGATCAAGTTTTCTTGAAACTAATAAATATCCAAAATACAATAAAAATATTTTTTATCCGTAATGAATATTCACAGTAACGAAGAGTGCTAGAGCCTTTACTTACATTTATTAATTATCATTAGATTCAATGTTGTTATGGAATATTTCCAGGGACATCGATTGTTGTAGCTTAATATCATTTTGCCGTAGTGATTACTTTTTCTTTTGATAATTTTTGTTTTGTTTATTTTTTATAAAGAAGTAATAACTCTTTCTTTTGTCTTATTTCAATTAAATTTGTGAGGTGTAAACTTGGATAGAGATTGTCAAATTATCTTTCAAAAAAATATGTTAAGCAACATGTGTTTTTCTTCTTGATTGTTAGGATGGTAAGGTTGTCTTTATTATTATTTTTTAGATATTTGTGAGTTCAAGCACTCAGAAATTTATGATTTGAGATTTTAATATGTTATGTGTAAAAATCTTTTGTTTAGAATATAGTTATGAATGATGTCTCCTACTGCTTGGTTGATAATTGCATTTATTCTTTGAAACTGCATAATATAACCATAATAATAACTATGGTTCATTTCCAAATAAGTTGGGCTTGTGATCTGAAACCTAAGCAATAATATTGACTATTCTGAGACGATGAGGAAAACCATTTATGATACTAATAATTTTAGGGTCATGAGAAAGGAGTCGAAGATCCTCCATTTGAAATAGTTAATTACGTTCTTGTATGGATGTAATGTTCCACTTTACTTGAGATTTGTCCAAGGCTCTTTGGTCTATTCTTTAACGTCTGATGTTGTTCTTTATAGGTTCTTGAAATTTAGTAAATTTCATCACTTGTGACAAACTATTTCCATGGAGACTTCTTAAACTTCTTTCTTATACTTAAAAAATATATGTACAGCTCATATTTTTTTCTTATAGAAAAATCAAAAATAGATAATACACAACACTTTTAAGGTTTTGGATTGCCTTAAAATAAAATGATTTTGACAATGTAGTGTATATATCGAAAATTCGAATATTAGCTAATTAATTATAATTATAAATATGATACACAATGATGAGTATTCTCTCACACCGAAGTACTTTTTTTGAACTTTTTTCCCATTATCCCTTACTTTTCTTTCATTCTTTTCAAAACCTGTAATGTTTTGTTTGTGCGTAACTTCAATTCCAAATCACTATCATAACTATATTGCGTATCAAATTTGGATTTTGGAAGATTATATTTTAATTTTATAACACATAGTAACTACGTATTAATTATTATTATATCATATGATAATGAACCTTTGATTTTGATAAACCACATTAGTTATATATTAATATGTTGAAAGAAATTGACAATGTTATACTAATGAAGATTTCAAAGAAGAAAATTGAGAAAAAATTTATTTGAATCTCTAACTAAAGACACTATCTACACATGGTAAAATAAAATTATAAAAACTAGGAGAAAATAGAGTTATGATTTATAATTGTGGCTTTTATTTTTATATAAAAAATTCTAAACTAGAATTGATTAACCTTTGATGAAAAGTTGTGACTTTTATGAAAATTTGTGACTTTTATGATAAGTTCTGACATTAATGAAGAGTTGTCACTTTTAAAAAAAGTTGTAACATTTATGAATTTTTTTTTTGCCTATACAAAAAGTTGTGACTTTTCCATAGACTTGTGAGATTTGCAGTAAGTCACAATTAAGATTTATTCGCACTACCCTTTGTGTAACGACCCGCAAGTACCCCCTAGAAGTTAGGGAGCACCCTTGGATCTTCACAAAGCGTACTTGACCCCTTGGGGTCTGTACAAGCCCTTTAACTATCATTCATTGCATAAGACATGAAATGTATTGCGGTAATAAAAATTTTTTATGACATTTAATATAAAAAAAAAAGGAATTCTTTCATAAATACCAAGAAAAGTCTCATTTTCACAAGTCAAACTTAAAGACACGACATAATATCTTAGGAAAAGGCCCTTTACATTAAAAGAAATAGATAATAAGTCTTAAATAAACTAGGAAACATAGACTATGTCCTCAAATATATAAGGACATACTTAGTATTGAGAGAGTCTTTTCCAAGCTTGCCTTCTAACTTCATTCTCGCTTCCAAACCTATACTTATAGAGTATGAAAAGTATTGGGTTAGTAGAAACAATATACTAAATATGACATATGCAAAACCATGCAAAAATGGATATTTTATTATAAATAAAATCTCATGCCAAATAAGTAAAACCTTTATGAATATAGAAGTAAAACAACATAAGAATCATCATTTAACACTTAGAGAAGGATTTTCATAATTTTAGCAAAAAAGACCATTTTACAGTGAACTACCCAAAAGTTACATTGAAATCATTTTAGCATTAAAGTGAACCCTTTTTTAAACCCAAAACAGTGAACTCACAAAGTCAAGCCAAGAGCAAGTGAATTCATTTCCATAGGAGTTTCCCTAAAAAATAGGTTATCCTAAGACTCACCAAGGTAAGAAAATTGGGGACCACCCATACAATCCCTTCATGCACACCTAAATGATCCTCAAGACCATCTATTAAAGTCTTACTCACCTCGGGATAACAAGCCGACTCTTCAATAATAAGATATTGGAAGAACACTCAAAACACTTCACATAAAATAACAAGACTTCCCTTCCAAAAAGCCTACTTAGTGTAATGAATTGATGACGTCCCATTCTACCACCTACCTTAACTAGTACACTCTTTGAGAAAACATAGTTCATTCAATTCATATAAGACACCCCAAGACTCCCCTTTCGAAATGACTACCTAGTGAAATGGATCGATAGCATCTCATTCCACAACCTACCATAAGTAGTACACTGTTTTAGAAGACTTCGTAATTTAATTTATTTTGTGGGGGTTAGCTTAACCTATATAGACAATGAGAGCTAGACATGGAATCCCGATACTTCCCTTATCAGAGGAGGGTCCCTCCACTTGCCTAGAGTTAGGTGTTTCTTTTAGCTTTTACATAGTTAAGGGATAAGGACATCCCGCTACTAAGTAACTTATTCTCTACTAACGAGTAGTACTCATCTCAAGAGGTAACTTGAAATACAACTTCTCAACTTAGAAAGTGTAACCACCCCTCATCATATCCTCTCGATGCTAAGCATAAATCCCACGAATTCTCTACATTATATACTATAGGTTAAGGATAACTAGTGAACACCACATCTCAACTCACGAAGGGCAATTATCCTTTTAACCTATCTTAGAAAGATCTTTGGAGGTAGTGGGATTGCTACTAAACACTTCATCTCAACTCACGAAGAGTGTTCATCCCAAAAACTCCCCTTCTGATTCTCATTCCTTAACTTCATTCATTCATTCATTCAAAGTGTGAGTGTGTGTACATGTGAGCACACCTTGGACATTGGCATCATTTCATTCACATTCAATCTATACATGCTCAGACATTCATTCATCACATCACACACTTTAACATACTTTACATATTCATATAAATCATTTAGACATAATCCTTAGCATACTTTTCATAACAAGCATCATAAAACGCATTAACAAGAATAACTTCATTTCCATATTTCTTCCATAATATGCCCTCATGGACTCATTCACAATACACAATTAACTACACATTCATATAATTTAAGCGAACACCGCCACCAAAGGTGGACCATACAACTCAAGAGCATTTCATAGAAGAAGCTAAAACACATAACCAACTTACCCTTTATCCAAACTTCCATTACCTATAACACTTAACATTTCAACACAAGGACACCAAAGATCAAAGATTACAAAACCATGTTCATTCAACCCATTCCTTAAGCAAAAAATTGATTGAAATATTTAATATGTTTTAATTGAAGTTTTAGCATTAAAATCACCAAATAACATTAGAAACATGATATTTGAATCCTTTGAAACATTTTCATGGAAGACCCATACTTAGTCAAAGATAGAAGAAGTTAGAGTTGGAAAACCTCTTTTGAAATTCCTTAGAAGTGGATCCTTGAATAGAAGAGAGTTAAAGGATGACTACCATACCTCAAATAGAAGGAAACCCAATGATTTTAATGAAAAAACACGTCCACCACCAGCCCTCTAAGCCCTTCTTGAGTCCAAACTTCTATTTGGTTTTAGAGAGTGTCTTTCTAGAGAGAAGGTTTTGGATTTGAGGAAATGAAGTTTAAAATTTGGTCTAAGTGTTCGAAACTCCTTAATATACCCAAAGGACCCTAAAAGTATCATAAAATGTTCCTAAAAGACTTGGGGTGAATTTACCAAATACCCCAAGCCAAGGCAGTTTTTTGCACCAACGTCTCCCCACAAATGGACTGTCTCCCAATCAACGCCCTATTGGTGGAGGTCTATCAATTGGGACAGAGAATCCTTCACATGGTGGCTTGATATCCTTGCATGGCCAGTCGACGGACCGTTTCTTGACCAAAAGACCCTCCATTGTGGCCGTCGTTGGGCACTGTTTGGTAGCCTCTTAACACATAAATGGAGTCCTCTAGGGTAGCTCTTTGGTCCTAGATGGGGTCATACCTGGATGTTAAACCCCTAAACATAGACTTCTATGTCTTAGGAAAATTCTACACCAATTTCAAACAAAACGAACACGTAAAATTCACTAAAACACATCAAGACAAACAAGTACTTTCTAAAGCATATCTTCCAAACGTCATGGACGTTCTTGGACATATGACCTCCAAGCATTACCAAAGTTCACACACTGCCTAATAATATCAATGTAACTCATTTTTTTTTTAAAAAAAACTAACTCACGAAATATTTACGAAGCTCTAGTTCACCTTAATTCATTTTAGGGTGTTACACTTTGTTGTCTATAAATAGAGGGGTTTCCTCTCCTCTCAAAATAATGAAAAATTCTCTACTTCTTCTTGTGCCCAATTAAATATTGGATTCAAAACTTCTTCTTCTTCCTATTCTTTTTCATCTTCTGCATAATTAAATATTTGTGTACTTTCCTCCTGTTGAATAGCTCACTGACAAGGAGAAACTCCACACTCAATACGCTTGATTTTTCCTTATTATTTTAATTTATTATTACAGATCATGGTATATTTTTAAAGCCATTAATTTATGCTTATGATATGAATTGTTATTTTTGACTATATATTTTAAACTTTGTTGTTTAAATTTCTATAAATTATTGATATAAGTATTTTTTAGTACATACGACATATAAATCTAACTATGCAGATACACAAATAACATCTTACAAAATATATTTATATACGACAGTCTTCAAAGAAGTCTTTTCCTCTCCGGAGATCAAGCCTAATAATTCATATGAATTTTTGTTATTGTCATTATAATTTTAATATTAATATGAGTAAAAGAGTAGAAAGTCAAATGATAAGAATTAAAACTAGGAATTAATTATAATTATATGATAGAAAATGATGACTATTCTCTCACACAAATGTACTTCTTTTTTTTTCAAATTTTTCCCCTTTATCACTTACTTCTGTTTTATTCTTTCCAAGGATCCTCAATATTTTGTTTGTGCAAAACTCCAGTTCCAGAACAGTATCATAACTATTTTACACATGAAATTTGGATTTTAGAAGATTGCATGTCAATTTGAAAACATGTAATGGCTAAATATTACTCATTGGTATATCCTATGATTATGGGACCTTTGCTCTCTCTCTCTCTCTCTCGCTCTCTCTCTCTCTGTCTCTGTGCGGGCGGGCGTGCAAGAGGGCGAGCGGGTGTGTGTGTGTGAGATAGTGCTATTATTCAATCATTTAAATGAGGAGAAACTAATATTATGATATGTATTTTTTCTTATTCTTTTAATATTAAAAATTGTAAACTAAAATTGAATAACTATCTATTGTCTTAAAAAAAGATTTATCTAAAAATACTATAACATTAAAATACAAAAAAAGTTGTATTCTAATAAATTTTGAACAACAATAATCTAACCGCGCGAAGTGCTTACCCATTTACTAGTAATAATATATTCATTAACAATATCAATAGTTGAAATCCTCCATCCACCTTTTGTATAGGTAAAATAAATTAATAAAACTCTCAATTTAAGAACGCATATCAAAACAAATTTAAAATGAGAATACAAAAAGTAATGGAAACATCACAAATATTAATAAATAATTCTAAACAATACCTAGAAAAATAATATTAACATAACAAAATGAAAAGATAACAAACATTTGATACCCATATCAGAATATAATCATATCTTGACCTGAACTGTATTTGAGATAATTAAAAATAAACAGAAACTTAGGAATAAGAAAACAAAAAAGAAACAATTTCTTTGAAGCATATTAGAAAGAAACAATTTCATCGTAGTAGAATGACATAATTTGAAGTTTCCACTCATTAAAAAATGAAAGCATACTAATATTTTATTTAAAAATGAATATATCCTTAAGAATGATGCGAAAGGAACGACATTTTTTGGTCAACATGAGTTACATGAAATGTTTTCTATATTTTTTTCTTAGATGTCATATTATTAACAATAAATGAAGAAATTCTCTCATGAAACTGTGTGAACTGTTTTACATAGTGAAAACTTGCTATACAAATCTTAAATAGTTTATAATAAAGCTTATTATAAAAAAATAACTAATAGTAAGTATTCATAATTAGTAAATATAGTGGGCTCACCATCTGATTTACAGTATAATTCTTTTCTATTACATTTTAAAAGTTGTTTTTAAACAAAAATATAATTCAATTAAAATACCATCTTGAGAGTGTAAAATATCGACATCGCGTCAATTGCATGCATTGTATTCTGATTACTTTTATGAAGTGCACTAATAAAAAGGGAATGAATTATTTCAAATGGAGTTGATCAAAGTGTTTACATCTCTAGATTCAATTTTTAAATTGCGATATATGAGAATAACACTATAAACATTAGGACAACCCAAAGAAAGACTCACATTATTCACAAAAAGATCACTTTTCGAACCTTCTTGAATTTTTTTTTAAAAAAATAAATGATTGTAATTTTTTTATATATATTTTGAAATTATTTAGGCTAAAACGCATCATATCGTTACAATTTTATGCTGAATTTTAAAAGACCAATCACAAAAAACATTCATGTCCTTAGAAGATAAATATTTATAAGAAAAAATTTCACTAGGAAAGAGACATTTACTGCTAATCACATTTTTAGTACTCTTAGTAGCAAAAGAAGAAATAAATTCACCTTTATCACAAGAATATAAGGAAATACTTTGTACCACATTTATCCATACTTCATATAAAAATTATTTAAAAAATTTTAAGATTACAATCAATGACAATTTTAGCTCCATAACCATAAGCAACAAGTATGTGGTGACACTCTATTTGCATAATAATACAAAGCAACCTCACAAAGAGATTGTTTAAATTTAATACTCAACTCTCTGACAAGTTATTTGAAATAACTAAATGGTTGGGATAAGTTTTTCTTAACTTTATAAGTACATAATGAACAGTCTTTATCTTTATTTTATAAAATAAAGATTTCTTTCTACTTGAAAAAGTAGTCTCATCTTTATTTGCTTCATTGATTCATGAATTTCTTCCTTTCTAGGTTGTCCTTTTTATGACCCTCTTCTCTTCAATAATATGTACAAAACAAATAATCATGATTTTCTTTGACTCCTTTAAGGCAAGAAACCAAGGGATGCATGGAGGATTCCATCCGCAAAATGGTCCAGACAGAAGAAAGTAAGATCTGAATGGAAATCACATCCACAATTTGAGAATAGTCTGAAAGTTTCTGCATTGAAATACTTTACTGGTATGGTAATAATGGACTAACTATCCAATGATTCCATTCGTTGGACACTACATAAATTTCATTGATGATTTACCAGGAAAGAAAGGTAATACATGTTTCATAACTACATCTTTGAACTTCATGTCTTCTCTCCTAATAAATTCTGTAGGTAATTTAGATTTCTGATTCCATTCCCACTTATAAGAAACAACCTTAAAGTCTTCCTTTGGAACCTTCAATCCAAGAAAAAGAGGTATTGTTATCAGATGAACGATATATATATATATATATATATATATATATATATATATATATCAAGTAATTAATTAAAGCTCAAACACATAGTCGTTCCCAGGAAACATTTATTTCTACTCCTCCCTATTTAGGGCGGGCACTTTAAACATGTTCACATTCAAAGGCACATTTAAATAGTGTATTCATCAACATCTAAAAAAAAAGGAATACACTATTTAGATGAGCCTTTGTAAATGAACATGTTGAAAATACCCAACCTAAATAGAGAGGAGTAGAAATAAATGTTTCATGAGACTGATACCAACTAGTATGAGTTTGACTTGTAATTTCTAATTGATAGGTATATATCTCTTTCATTTAATGACAATACCTATTTTTACATGGATCGGAGGTTCAAAATGATGATTTTACTGCTGTTGTTTATATTCAGGAATGGAATGAGGAATCTAAACTACATGCAAACTACACTAGGAGAAAAGACATGTAGATCAAAGATGTGGCACTGAAACACATATTGACTTTCCTTCCTGGTAAATGATTGATGAAGTTGAAGTTTCACGCAGTATCCAATGAATGGATCATTGGATAGTTAGTCTGTTAGTAGCATAACAACAAAGTATTTCATTGTAGAAACATTCAGGCTACTTCTATAAAATTGTGCATGTGGATTTCCAATCAGATCCTAAATTCAGTCTACTTTCACTCATAGGGTTTTCAATTTGGTTACATTTTGGAGATAACCCTTCTATATGCTTCAAAGTGTTAGAGCATCATTCATTGATACTAGGAAAGCTTCTCCAAAATTTTGAATAAGAGAGTAGGGTTGTGTAATGACCCATTTAGTTGTTTTAAATATTAGAGATTTTTATTTCATAATATACTCTTTCAATATAATTTAAATAGATATTTTTGATCATTCATAACTACAATTATAGAAATAATGTGATAGTTTTAATAACTTATTTAGTTGGTGGTTAAAGAATATAACATTAAAATTAGAAGGATTTAATATTTATTAACCCATAATTTATCCCCATATAATTTATACCCATATATATAATTAATAAAGAAAATTAATTAATTAGTTAAAGAAATAATGGTTGTTATTATTTTAATATTAAAGACAGTCGGCATGCCCTCTTCTTCTTGTTCTTAGCGCCGCCCACCAGTTCGATAACAAGACTATAGGTAAAATCCAATCTAATTCAAAATTTATGTTATAAGTATTTATTGTTGGTTGCCATTAATTTCTTTATTATTGTGTTAAAGGGTTTTATTAATTGGATTATAGGAAGTATATAAAGAAATTGGGAGAAATATTTAATGTTAGTGTTTCTGAGATTGGGGGATAAGGTCTTGGTTATTAATTAATTTTTGATTAACTTTTGACTTCCTAATGATTATTAAAGAAACTAAATGGTGCAACATAAATTTTTTAAAAAAAGTGAGGATTTAAACTATTTTATTAACAAGTGACATTAGAATTGAAAGTGGATAGGTACTTGGTTGGAAAAAGATTGATTGGAAACTTATCTTGACAATGTGAATGTTAACAAGTTACTGGATAATGGTGGGTAAGTATTGACCAATATATATATATTAATGAATAAATTAGTAGTATGTATTAAAGGATTAAGATACTAATTTATTATTGGTGGTGTCAATTGTTAAATAGGGGAGGAAAAGATTAACAGTTAAATTAGAATACATAAATAAATAGAATAAGGTTAGAAGTGTGTTAATATGAATTATGTATCACCAAAGACCAATTGGATTAGAGGGAATATAATATGGTTATGATTAATGTTTTAGTGGGGGTAGAAATTGGATTGATGGCTCTGAAGTTATTATAACGTTATGGTGTTGGGTATTTGGAAGATGGGAAACGTATAAAGAAGGTGTGGTAGCAAATTGAAGTAAGCTATCGTAAGTTAACATGTAGGTACAATCTGTGTGTTGGATTGGTTTAGTTATCCATCATTTGCTATATGTGTATGGCATGTGTGATGAGTTGAAGCTTGATAGTGAGATATTATATAATAAATTATGTTTTGATATATTGAGATAAGTAATCAATATTAAATGTATTTAATTATTTGAATTCCATTAAAGATATGCTAATAAGAGGAATTAAGACTTACCCATAGGTCTGAACTTTAGGAAATTAATGATAGAATTAAGTGAGTTTTGAGTCTGGACTAGACATAAAATAATATACTTGTAAACTAATAAATTATGCATATATGGTTGATAGATTGGAAAAGTCGGAGGCATTGAGGAAATGAAAAGTATTGGAGAAGTATCTTTCTTGACTTCAGTTCTTTGGTGGAGGTAGGTAATGATTTATTTCTATGTAATAGATAAACTCAGAATAGCGATCAATATGTATTGAGTGATATTATAAAGTCTCCTATGTACTTGATTGTGTGGTTGTATGTTTTGATTGTGTGGTTTCTGGTTGGCCAAAAATTATGAGACTGTTGAATTTCTAATATTGAACCCTCTCTATTAAAATGACGCCTTGAATAAATAAGGCTTGATGAAATAAAATAATGAGATAATTGGATCGGAGTGTCACGTTCCGACAAGGTATTATTGGATCGGAGTGTCACATTCTGACAAGGTATTTTGGGATCGGAGTGTTACATTCCGACACGATATATGGGATCGGAGTGTCATGTTCCGACACAGTAACATTAAAGGAAAGGAATCTTGATGTAACTAAATATACTTATTCTCAAAGAACCTGTTTTTCAAATGAGTATGGTGTGGAGGAATGTGTTCTCGCAGGTGTTCTTGATGTTGTGATTGATGGTGTACCTATTATGATGTTGTTGTCAATGGTTCATGTGTTTGTTGCTTTCCACCTATTCAGTATTGTAGTTGATTTTATATTATTACTCAATGTATATTGATTTCTATTTTGAGTTGATCGAAGATACCTACTTAGTACGTGTTCCTTGTAATAACCCCTAACTATATTTTCTTCTGTGTTCTTTTGTGGAGTGTAGCAAGTGTACCATCGACTTCGACTCGCCCTCACCTCTAGCCAGTCTCCAGCACATAAGAGTTCAGGGTGAGCTATTAATTCTAGCTCGTACTGGATTCTCTCATTCACGTCTTAATGTCTTTCGATTCCGGACATGGACCATCTTTTTGCTTATTTTTGTTTTCTTAAACACTCTTAGACTTGGTAATTTGAAAATAGGTATCCCTGACGTGATGATTATAAGATTTTTGGATGATATAAACTATAGAAACTTATTTAAATTTGTTGCTTAGTATCATGTGGAGCTTTCACATTATTTATATTATTTATAGTTGAACTATTTGTATATGTTGGGGTTTAGATGTGTTGGTTCGTCCATCAAAGGAGGTAAGTGTGGGTGCCACTCACGAATCATTTTTGATCGTGACAGGTTGTCTCTCAGAAGTATCAAAACTGAAAACCCTATGAGTTCAAGACAGACCACTGGATTCACATATATACTGCCCATTACTAGGAATTCATTTTTTTGATTGATTATGACCTTCTACCCACCCAAATTTGTCCTCACGAAATGTATGATTTTCTCCTTCTTTCTCTATTTTGGACTCTTTTATTTTACCGTGTTCTCAATTTTATATTACAAGGTAACTCCAATAATTGAAGCAAAGATAGATCCACTAATTTAATATAACACAATTTATCTACACCTAAGGTTCAACAAAAAGTGCAACCAGTCTTATATCCCTCGACAATAACTTCGAATTTAGTCAAATTTTCTATAGGTTTATGCTTTCTTTTCTTGTAAAAGCACAACTATAATTATTATAGAATACTACACAATAATCTCTAAGAAGTGGAATAGTGTAATACATAATTAACACCAAAAAATTATTACTAAAAACAATAAACTGCACAAGTCACTCTCTCACTCGTATCACTCAAATTAGATTTGCACTGGAGTACACACTCAAAGTCAAAGGCTTTAGACTCGGACTACAATGATTTAATCACCAAAGGGTATCCCTTTGTCAATTCATAGTTCTACCATCTTAAATAAGGTCAATGTAAGCTTACGAATATTGGTACATAATAGAATTAATGTCACAAACAAAGGAAAAAAATAGTATCGAACATTGAATAAAATAAACGCATAGCACGACTTAAACAAAAAAACATGAAACAAAATACAACGAAATGAAATATAAACATAAAAACTACATAACGCTAGCATGAAATAATATTAATTATAACCTAATTATAGAACACAAGAGAAAAACATGAACTAGAAGAGAAAGTGTAAAACCTAGACAATAAAGTAGTCATAACAAAAATTTGGTTATTTCTGAAATTTCTGGAATTTAAGCATTGTTCTTCAAGATTCTCACATTTTTTCCGCAATTTATTAGACAAAATCCAATTTGAAGTCCCCTATAAAATCCATAAATGTCCTCAAAATTTCAACGATAAGAAGACGAATTTAATACATCTGCTTCATAATTTTCATGAATTTGGCTGTTTCTAAAAATCATCATTTTCTTCCTCGAATCAGGTCTGAATCTGTTCACTCAAAAAAAGTTTAAAGCTACACCAAATGAACCAAAATTTCATATTTGAAATCCTTCAGACATTATAGATATTTTTAAATTATTAAAGAAGAAAGAAAATAATTCCTTTTTCGAAGTAATTGAAGAGTAACTTCCTAATATGAACAACTTATTACATTATTTAATTCAACCAATACATATATAATGTTACCAAATTATTTTCAAGAAATATCCAATAGAGAGAAAAAGATACAACAAATAAAACTCACCTACTAGAGAAGTCACCAAAAAATATTATATACCACAATAGTACTAATCCTATTATATACTACTATGGTTGACTAAATTAAGAAAATACGTAACTACACATAATAACATGGACATCATACATTGGTACTATGATTTAAAAATCCTAAAACATAATGATAATCTTTTCCTATATTGTGTAACTAAAACATCACAATGTTTTGTATTGGTTCTTTGATGTTTATAATCTCTTTAAAAACTATATGCTCTTCATGCAAAATAGAAATTCATCCATGTAATGAATACTTCTCGGACTTGTAATACCACACCCATATACTCTTTCAATCTACCTTTACTTCTCCTGATATCTAAGATAATCAAACCATTAAAATATCCTAACTTAGACATTTGTGCATATTCTAACTAGGGCATTTGTGCATCTTCTTTTAACATGTACATATTATCTCCACCTTACTTCACTCATCTTGTCGACTATGGATGCCACTCTTTCATTATCCTAATTATCAAAATATCCTCATTGATAATTTTATCACTCTTTGTATACCCACATATCCATCTCAACATCCTCATTACTACAACGTCCTAGCTCACTACTACAACATACTTATTAACATTGGAGTTCTTGACTGGATAACACTCCACTATATACAAATAAGACAATTTAACAATGACTCTATAAATATAACTTTTAAATTTTGTTGATACATTTCTATAAACAAGGGGCTACATATCTCTAAGCAGGGACCATATATTACCAATGAAATTTTCCAAACTAGTTGAGTTCACATATTTGATCTTCGAAAGTTCTTGATCACATGGATTACATGTTAGGTTGTGGAGCCTGATTAATATATATAACTATTTATTCTCCATTTATTCTCTGTAACCAAAAATACTCTGATTTATTAATATAAATATACCCCACCGCCGTGGAAGTTTATCACGGGGTGTTACCACGAAATATTGGATTTTCTCTTTCTCTCTCTAGATCTCTCATCTCTTTCTCTTAAAAGTTCTTGTGTTTTTCATTCATCAAGTGTGTGTGCATGAATTCGATCCTAACAACTGGTATCAGAGCAAAGGAGATTCAACACGATCACTGAAGATGGATAGTTCAAAGCTTGGAATCGAGAAGTTTGATGGATCCAATTTCAGTTTCTCGAAGATGCAGATCAAAGATTATTTGTACTAGAAAAATCTTCATGAACCGTTTGCCGGGGTGAAGCCGAAAACCATGAAGGACGAGAAGTGGAACCTTAAGGATCGCCAGTCTCTAGGGTTGATCCGGTTGTTTTTGTCAAGAAACGTAGAGTTCAACATTGTGAAGGAGAAGACTATATCCGGTCTGTTGAAGGCACTGTCAAACATGTATGAAAAACCATCAGCAATGAACAAGGTATATTCTATGCGTAGATTTTTCAATTTACAAATGTCTGAGAATGGATCCATTTCTGATCATATAAACGAGTTCAATATGATTGTGAGTCAATTCAATTCTGTGAATATTAATTTGGAAGATGAAATTAAGGCGTTAATTTTGATTTCATTCTGCCCGAGTCTTGAGATACTGTTGTTGCTGCGATTAGCAGTTCCCGTGGATCTGAGAAACTAGAGTTTGATGAAATCCGTGATGTTGTTCTTAGCGAAAGTATTCGCAAACGAGAAGTGGGAGTTTCATCGAGTAGTGCTCTCAGCATTGACCGAAGGGGGAGAAGTAAGACGAAAGGCCAAATCAACATGGTCGATCAAAATCAAAGAATCAAGGAAAATCCCTAAACAGATCAAACGCGACTTCTTGGAACTGTGGAGAAAAAGGGCACTTTCAGAAGAACTGTACAAAACCAAAGAAGAAACAAAATCAGAAATTTGGAGATGACAATCATTTTATAAATTCAGCAGAGGCCATTGGGGATGCTCTAATCCTTAGTGTAAACAACCCGGTTGAATCATGGATTTTGGATTCTGGTACATCTTTCCATTCGTCTCCAAGCAAGGAGTTGTTCCAAAATTTCAAATTTGGAAATTTTGAAAAGGTGTATCTTGTTGACAATAAAGCCTTGGAGATTGAAGGAAAGGGGGATGTTTGCATAAAGACCACCTCAGGAAACCATTGGACATTGGAGGATGTCATATATATTCCTGGGCTCAAGAAATATATAATCTCTGTTGGTCAGTTGGATAGAACGGGATATGCAACAGAGTTTGGGAAAGGTTCGTGGAAGATTGTGAAAGGTGCTATGGTAGTAGCTTGTGGCACCAAATCTTGAACCTTGTACACCACTGCATGGTGTATTAATATGGCCGCTGTTGTTGAAGATGCTTCCGGTTCATGTCTGTGGCACAAAAGAGTTGGACACATGAGTGCTAAAGAAATGAAGATGCTGGTTGCAAAAGGAGCATTAGAGGGTCTGAAGTCTGTTGATATGGGTCTTTGCGAGAGCTGTGCTATGGGCAAACAGAAAAGAGTAATCTTCACAAAGACTCTTAGAGAGCCAAAGAAAGTGCAGTCTGAAATGGTCCATACAAATGTTTGGGGACCATCTCCAGTATCATCACTTGGAGGATCCAGATTCTATAATACCTTCATTGATGATTTCAGCAGGAAGGTATGAGTTTACTTCTTGAAGCATAAGTCAGATGTGTTTGCAACTTTCAAGAAGTGGAAAGCTGAAGTTGAGAATCAAACCGGTTTGAAAGTCAAATGCCTAAGGTCTTACAATGGAGGAGAGGATGACAAATCAGAGTTCAAGGCATCTTGTGCAGCTGAGGGAATCAAATTGATGAGAACAGTTCCTTGTAAGGCAAGGCAGAATGGAATTGCTGAGTGGATGAACAGAACATTGAATGAGCGTGCAAGGAGTATGAGGATACACTATGGGCTGCCCAAAACATTTTGGGCGGTGTTGTGAGCACACCTGCATACTTGATCAACAGGGGACCATCGGTTTTTTTAGGGTTCAAGATTCTAGAGGAGGTGTGGACAAGAAAAGAACTCAAGTACTCACACTTAAGGACTTCTAGTTGCACTGCTTATGTTCATGTTGATCTAGAAAAGAGAGACAAGCTTGATGCCAAGGCTGTGAAGTGTTACTTCATAGGCTATGGTTCTGATTTGTTTGGTTACAGGTTTTGGGATGACAAGAACAGAAAGATCCTGAGACATTGTGATGTGATATTTGATGAGTCTGTCCTGTACAAGGACAGAGAGCAGAAGTTTCTAGAGATTACCAAGCAAGTGAGAGTTGAGGTTGAGTTGGAGAAGAGTAACCCCCAGATATGTCAAAGCAGATACTGAACCAACTACTACTAAAGAATCTGAAGTGGAGAAAGTTACACCTGAGCAGGTGTGAAGGAGATCATTTAGAACCATCAGGGAACCAGATAGATATTCACCTTCATTACACTATCTATTGCTGACTGATGAGGGGAAACCAGAGTCTTTTGATGAGGCCCTATAGGTGGAGGATTCGATCAAGTGGGAGCAAGCCATGGGTGATGAGATGAGGTAACTTGAGAAGAACGGCACATGGGTGTTGACTGAGTTACTTGCAAGAAAGAGAGCTTTGCTGAACAAGTGGGTGTTCATAATCAAGGCAGAACCAGATGGCAAAAGAAGTTTCAAGGCTCGTTTAGTGGTTAAAGGATATTCACAAAGGAAAGGTATTGATTATGCTGAAATATTTTCTCCTGTTGTGAAGTTAACCTCTATTCAAATTTTGTTGAGTATTGTTGCATCGGAGAATTTGCATCTAGAGCAAATGGATGTAAAAACAGTGTTTTTACATGGTTATCTAGACAAAGAGATCTATACGCAGAAACCGGAAGGATTTGTGGTTCAAGGCAAGGAACATATGATGTGCAAGCTCACCAGGAGCTTGTATAAACTAAAGCAAGCACCAAGGCAGTGGTACAAGAAATTTGACTCCTTCATGACCAAGAGTGGATTCTTCAAAGCTGAAAAGGATCCTTGTTGTAACTTTAAGAAATACACTAATTCATATGTCTTTCTACTCTTGTATGTGGATGATATATTGATTGCGGGATATAGTATAAGGGAGATTAACAATCTGAAGACAAGGTTGTCTGCAACATTTGAGATGAAAGATTTGGGCCCAGCGAAGCAGATTTTGGGGATGATTCTCCGGATAGATCTGTTGGCACATTAAATCTATATCAGGAGTTGTTCATTAAGAAGGTGATGAGCAGATTTAGGGTTAATGCTCCTAAACACATGACTACTCTATCGGAAAATCACTTTACATTGTCAAAGGAGCAGTCACCCAAGACTGCCAAGGAGCGTGATCACATGTCACTTCTTCCATATGCTTTAGAAGTTGGTAGTTTGATGTATGTTATGGTCTACACTACACCTGATATAGCACATACAGTGAGAGTTATTAGCAGGTACATGCCGAACCCTAGGAAAGAGCATTGGGAAGCTATGAAGTGGCTTCTACGATATCTGAGAGGTACATCCAGTACTTCACTTTGTTTTGGCAAAGGCAAGGTGACTCTACCAGGTTTTGTGAATGCTGATCTCAGTGGGGATGTTGACTCGAGCAAGTGTACATCCGTATACATTTACACAATAGGTGGAAATGCAGTGAGTCGAATGTCCAGGCTTCAAAAGTGTGTTTCTCTCTCATCTACTGAAGCTGAGTATGTGGCAAAAGCTGAAGCTGGGAAAGACATGATATGGCTGACAAAATATCTTGAGGAATTGGGCAAGAAGCAGAGCGAGAAGATTCTCTACTCAGATAGCCAGAGTGCCATACAATTGGTAAAAAATCCAGTCTATCAGTCGAAGACAAAGCACATCAGAAGGCGATACCATTTCACTCACATGGCAGTGGAGGATGGTTATATGTGCTTGGAGAAGATAGAGGGTGCAAAGAGCCCGACAGACATGTTGACGATATATGTTGATGTTGGGAAACTGGGGTTATGCAAAACCTCGGTTGGTCTTCTGTAGTTGTTGCTACAAGTGTTGAGGTGTGGTAAAGATGTTGATGATGAAGAGATTTCTTTTTTGAAAATGTATTTTTTGGATGACTGAATTAGTCTCCAAGTGGAAGAATTGTTAGGTTGTGCAGCCTGATTAATATATATAATTGTTTACGCGGTATAACCTTTTAGGCTTTACTATTTATTCTCCATTTATTAACTTTAACCAAAAATACTCTGATTTATTAATATAAATATACCCCACCGCCGTAGAAGTTTACTCACGGGGTGTTACCACGAAATATTAGGTTTTCTCTTTATCTCTCTATATCTCTCATCTCTTTTTCTTGAAAGTCCTTGTGTTCTTCATTCATCAAGTGTGTGTGCGTGAATTCAATCCTAACACTACAGAGAGAATAAAATCGAGGCACACATTTACTTCGAAGATTTGTTTACTTGCTCAATTTTCAAGCTTTTAACTATGTATAGTAAGGACTCTTTTTGATAACTTTATATCTACATGTTTTTGTGATGGATCAATTGGGAAAACTTAATTTACTTCACAAACTTATTTATTAAAATTGGAAAAAATGAATAAACAAATGCCCATGACGGTATACTACGACAAGCCAGAATCCCTTTTATATTTATAATGCAAAAACTAAAATATATCAGGGAGGATTTAATTAGACAGTAAACCTTAATTTTAAAAAGGTTCTGATTATCATTCAATAATTAATTGCATTTAGTGGAAAATTAGAATGAAACATGCAGAAATAAATAAATGAGAATATTTAACAGAGGCAGATCAATTTTAAGATAGATAAAAATTAAAAAAATATTAAGAGCACCAATTGATTAACATGCTACAACTATATTATCAATATTATGAATGAAACTCCAATAGACATGATTTATTAGTAAAAATATGTGATTATTAAGACTGGTTATAAACATTCTACAATTTACTGAAGACTTGATTGATCAACATGTTCATTTTATTCTTTAAATCCTACATACATGGTTTTCTAGGCAAAGAATAAGATAACTATTATTCAACTTACACACACAATTTTCTAGGTGAAGAATAAGAAAAAAATTATCCAACCTATATTCAAGACTTGATTTATTGGCATAGCACAATTCTATTATCAATCTTATTAATGAAAATCCTATAGCATGATTTCTAAGTGAAAATATATCATTAATAACACTAGTTATTCACATGCTACAATTATTTCAAGACTTGATTGATCAACATGTTGAATCTTATTCATTAGATCCTACGGACATGATTTTCTAGGTGAAAAGTAAGATAAAAATTATTTAACCTATATGCATGGTTTCTACGCTAAATAACATAGAAAATTGATTGTTCCTATATGAATGATTTCGATCACATGAAACAGATAATTAAACACTCAATAAAGTTTGGAAAAATAAAATCTTATATGCATTTTATCTAACCTTGTTACATATATAAGAGTCATTAGGTCAATTATTATAATACATTTACCCAATTTTATTGCTAAGTGATACAAACAGATTTTTATAATAATCAAATGTAACAAATAACATAAAACAAAACAATTAGCACGTACATCTCGTTTCCCCTAGACTATCCCTGAAATATTTTATTTAGATACTAGAGAGTGTTTTTGCTTATTGCTAGAATGTGTGAGTGTTGAGTCGTGGAAATAAAGAGAATAAGGAGTGGTTTAATAATAAGCACGGGGCACAACCACAAGGAAAAAAAATGAATTAAGCCTCTGATACTTTTTTTTCCTTATTAAGAAGCAAGCTAAATGAGTTGACACTTTTTTAATTAGAAGAAATTTACTTAGTTTAGAGCATGTAAGAGTCTTTAAATTTATATAAGGCAGGAGGAAGCCATTTAGTATCAATATTATATAAAATTCATGTAAGTAAGAATTTTTGTTCAATTAATTAAGGCAAGGATGTAATAATTAATGGTAGCAAAGATAACATACGATTATTTAAGGGATCAAATACTTATTGACCAAGTAAAGGTCAGTACATACAATTTTACGATTAATTCTTAGAAAATAAAGTGATAAATAGGAAGATAGATATCAAAGATTTCAAATATAGAACGAAAAAGGAAGGATTTGGATATTTTTTCCTCTTTAACAAAGGAGCATAAAATTAGAAAAATTCTTCATTTTGCCTTAATCAAATACAACCTTTACATAAATAGTATGTAAGTATCAGCTCATATATAAATAAGAAAACTGGTGTCAATTAACAAAAAAGGAAAAATAATTAATTGAATTTTACATTTAACAAGAACCACAAAATATATTCATAGCTCAATTTGTAACAAGATTTTGACCTCTATTCTATTACCATAAGATCAAAAAGCATACAAAGGCAATGAAATTTTTGCAGTAAGATGAATCAATTGAGGGAATACTTCTCAAACTAAATAATTAGGAAAAGAATTGGGAAAATCGGTCAAATATCAATTAACTTAGCCAAACCGAGAATTAGAAAATCCAATGATGCTAAAATCAAAGATATGCTAACAGACGATAACGTAGAGATATCTTTACATTCTTGATAAATTTAAAGAAATTAAAAAATCAAACAGAAAGCATGCTTAAGATCATAAAAATAACCCATATTTTTAATTCTAATAACTTTATAGAAACTAGTAATTTTTCATATAAATTGAACATGCATAAATTTTTTTCATAGAAATCATGAGAAGATCGAGAACAAAAAATTAAGCACATTTGGAGATTAATAATAATTTAAGGAAAAGGGACAAACCTGATGGATCTGTTAAAGTTCCTTCTTTTGACCAGCTTGAAACTTTAAAAAACTCTGTCGGAGCTCGCTGCTGCTGACAAATGGGCTGGACACAGCTGCTACCTTAGCTGGCTTTTCCGGAATAAGGAAGAGGAGATGAGAGAGAGAGAGAGAGAGAGGGGAAGGACGATGGTTGAGGCCGGCGGCTACTGGCCTAGGGGGTGTGACCTCCCGTAAGTGGCAAAGAGAAGGAAGGAGAGAGTTGCGACTCTTCTCTTGCTACAGAGGAATAATGAGAATAAAATTAGGGTATGCTTATTTTAGGTTAAAATAAGAAAGAATGGTTATCTTGATCGTTGGATCTATAAATAAATAGCTAGGATAGGATATTAGAACTGACATAAGTGATGAACGGTCAAGATTAATCTATTTGATTACTAGTTTTATTTGGAATGGATATTATTGAAATAATGTTTGCTAGAGCTGAAATGGAAATGTGGCTACAATTGAAAAGAAAATTCATAGGATTGATCACAAATTAAATAAATTAAAACTGAATAATCTAAGATTTAGAAGAATATGGAAGTGCTATTCCATTAATAAAATACCACATATAGGCTGGTCAAAATTTGGTATCAACAACTACACCTTGGTATCTTGAGATTAAGGGATAAATTGTCGGGCAACCAACGTTGACTTAGTAGCCGATTTTTCCCAACCGGTAAGAGATATCAGTGGATCGATGGAAAAGTTATAGGGTTGGAAAGGGTTTCGGCCGAGGCATTAACATTAAGTTTCCTACATATCTCTATTATTATGAGAATCGTGTCGTGTGTAGTTCTAGATTTAGGAACAAATGAAGCTCCTAAAAGTTAAACAACGTTGTGATGTTTGAGTTGGAACGATAATGCTTGAACAAATAAGATTAGAGCAGTGAGAGAGTATGATAGACATATGTCCAGATTAAGAAAAGGATCAAATGAAAAAGGGTAAATACAAGTAGATAAGATTAAAGAGGGTCTTTCTTACAATAAATATGTAAGCCTGATAATCGTAGGTGAGAGGGAGAGTGATTTATCCTACAATATCATTCTCTGCAAATCTGTAGTTTGTAGTATTACAAAATAATGTGATGAGAGGAAATATATATCATATAAACATCGAAATATAAGCATGATGCAATTTATCGTATTGATCATGGTAGTTGATTTAAGTCCATGAAGATGACGTCTTGGGTTATGATGTATTTGAATTGAATTGAACTTTGTAAGGATGTATTTCTTTGAGCACCATGTGTTTCCCAAATGTTTTGAGCTCACTATAATCCTCAAGCCTAGTGGAATACTGGGAATAATGTAGTCTCAAGCGAATGCAATTCCTGGCACAGTGCAATCTCGAGCACATACAATTCGCTGGAACAATTCAATCTCAGGAAAAAAAATTCCTGGAACAATACAATCTCGGAAACAATGAAATTTCATGAACAATGCAATCTCTGGCACATGAAATTCTCGAGCACAATGTAATTCTCGGACAAAATGAAATCTAGGCACGTGCAATATCAGACGCACTGCGATTCTAAGTCACAATGCAATCTCAGGCACACGCAAACATCAGGCACAATGAAATCTTAGACACAATTCAATTCTCAGGTTCATTCAATTTTCGGGCACAATATAATAGTTGAGATTATGAAAGTTTGTCGTATGTCCTTTCCTCCATGAATGATTGTCACAAATTTTATTGATGTTATACTATTTGGATTGAGTGTCAGGATTCTTGGAAGGGAAAGAATTCACACATCAAGCTACTTTAATCCTTTCATATACTTTGTTTATCTAATCTGCTTAAAGAGCATAAATTTCGACAAATTCTTGAAAACATCGAATAGGTTTTTTTGCGAATATGTTGTTGGTTGAGGGCTTTGATTTTGTAGACACGATATTTATGTTGTTGATATGGAGACATTGATGATAGGCCAAAAAGCATATTTGGAATCATTATTTTCCACACATTTGTTATTTATACTTGTCCTTTTGCAGTATGGATTTTACTAATTGTGCTTAATAATGTATTTTATTTGCAGGAGTAAATTGGTGTAATATTAAAGAAATTTGGATTTAAAGCGAATTAAAGAGAGAATATTTAAGAAGGATATAAAGTAGGTATCTTAATGAATTAAATTGAATATTAATATATAATTATTTAAACGTACAAAGATTTGAAACTAAAAAAAGTTTACATTCCATAATTGCTACGGGACTGATTCTGAATGCGGTAAAGAGAATTTAGAACTGGGATGACCACTGTTCACGTGGCAGTCAAATTCCACTTGGTTTCGGTTTCCTAGTTTATGTTGGACTCAATTAATTTATTTAGGGCTTTCTAAATCTGTAAATAGTCCATATAAATAATTATTTCGGGGATGAATCATAGCGCATCAAGTATAAATTTGTCAATATTTTTTATGGTTCTTTTCATCTTCTTTTTCCCTAGAAATTAGGGGTTCAACATCTTTGAGGCTATGGCTACGCCTTGATTGTTGAATATTAATGGTTTTTGAATTAATTCTTGGTTATCTTTAGGATACTTTTATAGTCTTGTTTAAATATTTCTTTGACTTACTATGTAAAGATACATATGTTGTCTATCCTTAAATCTAGATAGGAGAGGCTTGACAGACCAGAGAATATTGTAATAACGACTAAATATTCTTCCTACGTTTTAGCATGTTCTTGTCTTAGTTGTTTTACAAATTTTTACAATTAGAGTCCATCTCAATCACTTCAGTTAACCTACATTATCTCTTATTTTTATCATACACAGACTTCGAATATTAGGACTTTGTATCATCGAGGAATAGCCCTTTCTATATGACATAACATAAATCAATAATAAAATCGATTCATTCTATAATATCGTCTTATTCTTTATGGTATTTGAGCATCTATAACTCTCATGAGTACTTTCACTATTATTCAATCTCATGAGTACCTTCCCTATTCTTTATGCTCTAATCAATTGCACTGGCCGCTAATGTTTCAGTAGTTAATTCTTATTCTGAGAAAAAAGCCAAGATTGTCCCATTAAATTATTTCACGCAATTGCCAATAAAATAGCTTGCGGCCACAATTTCTCTTTGGGGAAAGCTCAAGTATCGATGCATAGGCGTGCCCATAATATCCATGACAATCTCGATAGATCCATTCCTACCCCTCCTCACACGCAATCCAAAAACGATCAAGATATTAGAAATCCTGTATATTTTGTTTGGTTTCGTCGAGATCAGTTTATCCAAACTTCTATCTTTGCCTCTGTTGAACCAATTGTTACTTCCACTGTAGCTGATGTTGACCACGCCAAAGCTGCTTGGGACGTTGTGCACAATCCTTATGCAAAAAAGCCTCAAACAAGAATCTTTAGTTTCCCCGTGTACCCAAATACACTTGTACAATTTCTAATTATCTTCATAAAGTTAGATCTCTTTGTGATGAACTTGCAACTATTGGGGCACTTGTATCTAATATAGAACTGATTGTTAAAATTCATAGTGGAGTTGGATTTGAATTTCGTGAACTTTCTATTGCTATTCATGCAAGAGTTTCCATAATCTCATACAAAAAAATCATATGAAAATTTTCTCGACCATGAGCTTTTTTCTCAAGCATGAACTAGGAAACAACAACCACCTACAATTATAACTGCCATAGTACAACGAGCATATACAACTCCTCCCAGAAAAATGCCAATAACAACAATGGGTGTCATAGTAATAATGATACCAGTAATCAACCATGGCATTCACGCAAAAATAAATAACAACAAGATATCAACCTTTGTTTCCATCTTTTTCATCATCTAGGGCAATCATTTAAAGTTTGTCCTTCTCATTTGCACTACCATCTGTAGTCCTGAACCAACTTTGTTGATCTCTTTTACCAACAGGAAGCCCCTTGGATAGTTCATAGTGGGATAAATGACCACATTGATTCTAATCATCAAATTTTGCTACTATGCATGATTACTGTGGTCTCGAATGTTATCTCATATATTCAGGTTAGTCAATAAAACACAAACAAAAGAAAGATGAAATAGAAAAATATAATCTAAGTCCAAAGAAACCACTGTGTTTCCTTATGAAATTTAATCCCCTCACCATACACGAGGTTGTAGATTAATTTCTTTCAAGATAAAAGGGATTAACTTTTTGAGAAGTAGTGGTACCTCAAACTTCAATAACTTCAGTGAACGCAAGAACACAAACAAGAGCACACACTAACTCAATTTATCGATAATTTTTTTTGATAGAAAAATATATGCAGAGATGAAAAAAAATTCGGTGTTTAAAAAAATAGAAAAAACCTCTTATTTATAGCCATTTTCAGCAAAGAACGCGTTCGTTCAATCAAATTTGTTCAAACCCATTTTTTCCAGATCGTTATGTACTTTTGGAAAAGTAATGACTCTTTTAAAGAAACAAGTCCTTTCAGGCCATTATTATCTTTACACGCAAATTTCAAATAAATTCTCTTGCGCCAAATTAATTATGTTATTTAACTAACATTCGAAATCAATTTATAAGGGAAACGAAATCAATTATAAGATTGATTAAATAAATATTGTTTAAAAATAGTATCAATCAATCACATCATTACCCAATAAAAATCTAAAGCCCAAACTGAAGTTAAGGCCGAGGCGGAGCGAGCGAATGACGACGGTGCGAGGGGACATCTTCTTCTTAACCTTGTAAGAAGTAAAGAAAGTTTTCCCAAATATAAGGACAACAACTTCCTTTCTTCTAACAATATGGAATAAATTGCTTTTCATTTGCACTTTGCAATGACTTTTCATTTTCCCTCAAAAATAGATTTCCTCACATGTTCATTTTCTTTTCTCATTTTCCATTCATACTTTGCTAAAAAAACCAACAATCCCCCATATGCACGGGGAATGACTATTATAAAAACACATGCATGAAAAACATGGCTGTCTTTTAAGAAAGGGTTAATTGCATCTGGATAAGTAGGTTTCCCTTTAAACATTATGTCGTGAACATATATTGAATATACTAAGTCAATCTGTATATTTGATACCTTTTAACCGTCATGCTTTGGAGTATACCTAGACAAAATAAGTGACACAATCAACCCTTGAAATATTTTTAGCACTCATTGTTTTCTTTGTTTCAACCATACACACATCTAGGTTAGTAAATGCTTGGAGATTTTGTTGTACCATATTCTCCTTGAAGCGGCTTACACTTCACACTCATAGGTGGTTTCTAAATGTGTTATCACGTAGCTACATATAAGATCCCAAAAATGAGTTACGCTGTATAGTGGCTAAAATGTTCGTCATAAGGGTCTAATATCCTAAAATGACTTATAATATGTTTTAGAGGCAGTGTGTAAGATTGAGGTGAATTGGAAGTCAAACATTAAAGGACGAACACGATGTTCCACGACTAGTCACCTATGTTCCTCATGTGTCTATATGTGCTTATATATTGTATGTCATGAGCTTGTGAAGTTTTATAATGAGTTCTAATGATTTTTATAGGTAGTATATGTATTTTAATGAAGTTGGAGGTCAAACATCCAAGAACATCTAAGACGTTCAAAAGTTAGCCCTTAAGACGTTCAAGTATGTCTTGATGGTGCCTAGCATGTTTGGGCGTGTTTTATGTTTGTATTTTTCGTGAAACTTGCATGGAAGATCATTGAATTTTTGATGTGAATATTTACGTTGGAAATGTCCATGTGCGAATTTTCAAGGGCCCCACAAAAGGGTCCATAAGAAGGACCCAAGGGACGTCGAAACACTGCCTTGGCAGTGTCAATTGACAAGCTCCAAGTGACACGTTCTCATTCCATCGACGCCCTGTCGATTAGGGCTTGGGTTTAAACTTATCCACAGGAGATGAATCCACCAAGAGGACGCTGCAGTCACCAACGACGGAGCAGCATGAAGACCCATCGTCCAGTCGATGCTGTCTGTTGATAGTGGCCTGCAACTTCTGCCATATGACAACCTCATTAAAGGGGTGAATTGAAAATTTAATCCACGTACTAACCTGACCCTAGTAGTTTTAATGTAGTAATTTTTTGGTGTATATAAGTGATAAAAAATGTGATCAACCCATTCCCAATCCCACACACACAAAATAGACTTTCCCTCCAAAGCCACTTCTCCCTAGAAACCTCCATTGTTAATGAACCTGAAGAGCAGCTTGGATCGTGGATTCCTATGGTTTTTATTCATCAAGTTTTAAAGGTTGTCATGAATATAAAGGTATGGTGATCCTTCATCTCGAAGTAACATTTCACTTGAAGAGTTAATCTCAATGTGTTTGAAGGAAGTTTCATGATCAAATCTCATCTTCTTCAATCTAGACACGGGTTTGCTTAATCATTATGAATTGATGTTAATATATTGGGTTTAACGTGATTTTTAATCCAATTGAATTATGCACCCATGCCCCTTTAAAAAATCGATTTAGCCCTTTCATGGGCATTGTGATCATGACTTGTTAATGGTTGGATTGTGATTGTCTTACGTTGAATTGTCTATATATACTGTTATTTATATGATTTAATGATTAATTTATGATGAAGGATCCATGTGGATCATTGCATAAGGAATTGAACTAGCCTAGTTTGGAATTCTAGGATTTCAGTGTTACATTGTCTCTTCAATGGTTGAATGTTGAATTCAATTAAGTTTACTATTTTGGGTTAATATCATGATTTAATTATGGATAGGAATCTCGTATGATCAAAGTAAAGAAGGATTGGAATGAGTTAATCTAGTTTCTTCCACTCTATCAATTGATAATACTATATATATGTGATGTGATCTCGATTTTAGGTTAGACGAAACTTGATTCCTTTTGATTAATGATCTCTTATGCTAATATATAACATGTACATTATTTTTAAAATATGATTGAAGATCAAGGCCTTAGCGAACTTGTATTGTTGACACGGACTCAAAACCTAGAACCACAAGTGATCCCAAGCTAATCCTGCTGGCATGATCATAATCATACTAAAGATAATAAACTGATGCGAAATCTAAATCATTATTAAATCTTAAAAATGGGGAATACTCATATTCTATAACTGTGATATTTGAAAACAATGCGTTTAATACAAAGGAAATATTAACTTAATACTAAGTTGAATATAACTATGTCTGAAATAAGCCTCTAAACTTGACTAAAAATACTTGGAAAAGCACCAATTAAATCTAGCAAAAACTAAAACTAAATGACTAAAGACTTAAATGACACTCATGATTGTTGTCCTCTAAGAATGAGGACTCACCACTAAATTTGCTTAATTGGAGATCAATAATCGATCTATGTGTGATCTGGATGCTGAGAACTTGAACCTACATAACGAGAAGTTGTAGTGCACGTATGCATCAGTACTTGAAAGGTAGTAAGCATGTAGGATAGAGTAAATCTAAAATAAAACATAACTAAACAAGCATAAAAAATAGTATAATAATCTGACATGATAAACTTAATTCTGAGCTAACTGAATGCAATGACCAATTTATAACATGTTGAAACTAAATACTGAATATACTGATAAATGGTCAATGCAGAGAGGCAGACTGTACTATGGGAGCTACTAATAACCGATAATAAAACCACATGAGCTAAATATGGATTCCGATGTTTATGCCCCATCGAGAGGATCCAAGAGGTATAAAGGCATGATCACTAAACTGATTTGGCCATAGAGGGGACTTACAATCTACTTGGCTAGTAGTTCTGGGACTAATTGGGTACTCTTAACCCTAGTCCAACCCGGTATTATGCTATTCCCAATGAATTTTGTAAATTTACTGATTATGTGTGAATTTATTTAAACACTAGATAGCTCGAAACTGAACATGAAAACTGAGAATGCAACAATTAATCTTGTAATTATTCATTTATAACTGAGGAATATATATCTGAAGTGTCTGAAATATGTGACCTAGCATATGTAATTCAAGAACTAAAGAAACACAAAACGAGGGTCCCAAAATTCATGTGATAATCTGAGTAATAACATGATAATCTTATTTGAACCATATATTTAATAAATTCATGAAGTTTTATCAAAGTTCTAGTAACCCTAGGTCTAAGCATTATATGAGAATCAAAAATCTGACCGAAAACTAGGGACCCAACGGGTGAAAGGAACCCACTAGTGAAATCTGACATATCTAGTGATGAAATTCACGAAAAGATATTTAAGTTTTGGGGCTGGAACTGCTAGAGCTTGTGGCGATCTTGAACTAGAGTTCTTGAAATTTTTTCTCCTCTCTTGCTTTTACTTTTCTATGTTTTGATTTAATGATTTGACTTAGATATGTTTTAATTATGTTTCTAGGCTTAAACTTACTAAAATATGATGATTTATTGTCAAAACGATGTAACTTAGAGTGTAAACAAAGTGGGAAAGGTCCAAAAGACCCCTGGGAAGGTTGCTGTCGGACCAAATGACGGCCAGGCTAATGGTCTGTAGTCTGCCCGACGCCCCGACGTTGGGTCCATCGTTAGGGCCTATTCGGTAGGCCTTTACTAAAATGGGCATAACTTTTTACTCGAATGTCTTATTTTAGCTAGATTCGTGGATATAGAAATATAATTCAATTATCTATATCTGAGTAGGTCATGGGACGCCTAATTCAGTTTGTGCTAAGAGTTATGATCCGTTTAAGTTGACCCAACTCCATTTCCCTTTAACTCTCTGCAAAAATTTTGCACCTACGGACCGCATGTCCACCTACGTACCGTGTTGGTCATCCGTAGATCTTGCCATAGAGAGAGTGAATGGGGGTTTCGATCGACGGTCACGGACTACAGAACGTCGTCTTACCTACAGACAGTAAATCAATTCATCGTCCAAGACAACTAATTTTTCTGGGCTGAAATTTTTGGGATAGTTTCTGATCCCATCGACGGTTGCGCCGGACAGACTGTGGGTCAGGATACAATCCATCGATGCCACCATTGGTTGCACCTGCAAGATTTTTTTTCATTAAATCTTATTTTTTTGGTCTATTTTTCTATGGTATGTTACATTATCTCCCCCTGAGAACATCCGTCCTCGAATGACTACTAAACTAGCTCAAGTAGAGGGAGAGAGCTGCAAACCTACTACTAAACACTTAGAACTGAGTTTTTGACTAAATTGAGTTCCGAGTATATGCAATTACGCTGAAAATGCAAGTACAAACTTTGGGAAAATGATTCTAAAACTGAATTTACGCATGAATCACTGGAAAACTGAAGAGGAACTATTACCTCAAGCTATAGTGAAATCGAAAGGAAAAAGGTGAGGATACTTGGCTTTTATGGCTGCTTCTTCTTCTAAAGTAGATCCCTCTACGGACTGACTCCTCCACAAAAACTTGACTGAAGCGACTTCTTTGTTTCTCATCCTGCTGACCTGATGGTCAAGAATCTCGACTTGTACATCCTCATAATAAAGACTATCTTTCACTGCCAAACTCTCTAATGGCACTACAAAGGCTGGATCACCCACACACTTCTTCAAGATTGAGATGTGGAAGACCGGATGCGCTGCTGCTAATTCTGCTGGCAACTCTAACTTATATGCCACCTTGCCAAACCTTTTCAAGATCTTGTAAGGGCTTACATATCTAGAACGGAGCTTCCCTTTCTTTCCAAATCTCATCACCCCTTTCATAGGTGAGACCTTCAGAAAACTCAACCATCAACTTGGAACTCTAGTTCCCTTCTCCTTACATCTGCATAGGATTTCTGACAACTTTGGGCTGTCTTAAGTCTATCTCTAATGAGTTGCACTTTCTCCACAACATAAAGGACTTAATCTGCCCCTATCAAAGCTTCATCACCTACTTCAAACAAACCAACAGGAGATCGACATCTACACCCATATAAAGCCTCATAAGTGGCCATCTGAATGCTGGAATGGTAGTTATTATTGTAGCAAACTCGATAAGAGGAAGGTGATCATCCTAAATACCCTTGAAATCGATCACAGAAGATCTTAACATATCCTCTAAGGTCTGAATGGTACGCTCTGCCTGCCCATCTGTCTGTGGATGAATTGTTGTACTAAGGTTAACATGGGTACCAAGACCTTTCTGAAATGAATTCCAGAAATGACAAGTAAAATAAGGACCTCTATCTCAGATGATAGACAAAGTAACCCCATGCAACCTCAAAATACCATTAATGTAACGCCTTGCGTAGTCTTCTACCGAATATGTAGTCTTGACCTCCAAGAAACGAGAAGACTTATTCATCTGATACACTATCACTCAAATGGAGTCATGCTGTCTACGAGTACCCGGTAATCCTATGATGAAGTCCATACTGATCACATCCCACTTCCAAGTAGGAATATCAATCTCTTGAGTCATAACCTCTAGTTTTTGATGTTCTAGGTTGACTTGCTGTCAATTGGGACACTTATCACAAAACCTTCTATATTTCTCTTCATGCCATTTCACTAATAGACTTCTCGCAGATCGCGGTACATCTTAGTTGCACCTGGATTAATAGAATACCTAGAGTTATGGGCTTTATCAAGAATGTGTTGTCTCAACTCGCCCACATCAGGAACACACAATCTACCCTGGTAGCGAAGTACACCATCTTCCCATTGGGAGAAAACCTCCACTCTCTTATTATGAATTGCACCCTTACTTTTAAGAAAGATTGAGTCACTGTCTTACTTTTCTTTAACCTCCACTACCAAAGACGATTCTTCCCGATTCTAAATTGTTACACCACTGTCTTATATGCTCATTAGGTGAACTCCCAAGCGACAAAGCTTGTAAACATCCTTCACTAGCTCCTTCCTTTGTTCCTCAACATGGGCTACACTACCATAGATAATCTACTAAGAACATCTGCTACTATATTCGTTTTACATTGAGGGTAATGAACACTCATATCATAATACTTAAGGAACTCAAGCCATATCCTCTGGCAAAGATTCAACTCCTTCTAGGTGAACACATACTGAAGGCTCTTATGGTAAGTGAATACATCTACGTGAACACCATAAAAGTAGTGTCTCCAGATCTTGAGTGCACACGCCACTGCTACAAGCTTGAGGTCATGAGTTTGACAGTTCTTATTAAAAACCTAAAGTTGTCTAGAGGCATAAGCTATAATCTTACCTTACTGCATTAATACAAAACCTAGGCAAACTCTTGATGCATCACAGTAGATCACATAACCATCTAAACGCTCTGGTAGAGTCAAGACAGGAGTTATAGTCAATCTAGTTTTCAATTCTACAAAGCTTTTATAACAATCATCAGACTATTGGAATTTACCATCTTCTGAGTCAACGTAGTCAATGGTAAGGCTATGATTGAAAATCCTTCCACAATCTTTCTGTAATAACCAGCTACACCTAGGAAGCTTATGATAACTGTAGCAGAGGTAGGTCTGGGCCACAATTTCACTGCTTCCATCTACTGTGAATCCACTCGAATCCCTTCGCTAGATACAATATGACAAAGAAAAGGAATAGATTGCAACTAGAACTCACATTTAATAAACTTAGGGAATGAGTGGCTATCCTTGAGAGTCTGCAGAACGACTCTCAAATGACTTGCATGTTCTTCCTCACTCCTTGAGTAAATGAGGATATCATCAATAAAGATGATAACGAACAAGTCCAAGTATTGTTTGAAAACAATGTTCATCAATTCCATGAAAGCTGCAGGAGCATTAGTTAGTCCAAATGACATAACTACAAATTCATAATGACCATACTGAGATTTGAAGGTTGTTTTTGGAATGTCACTATCTTTGACTCTGAGCTGATGGTAACCCGATCTGAGGTCTATCTTTGAGAAATGGCTAGCAACCTGAAGTTGGTCAAACAAGTCATCAGTCCTGGGGATGGTACACTTATTCTTTATTGTGAACTTGTTCAACTGTCTATAGTCACTGCACATTCTAAGAGAACCATCTTTCTTCTATACGAACAACACTAGTGCAACCCATGGTGAAATACAAGGGCAGATGAAGCCCTTATCTAAAAGGTCTTACAACTACTCTTTCAATTCCTTAAGCTTTGCTGGAGCTGGGTATCTGGAAAGAGATCAATTCCAAATTCAATTTCCGTTTCAGGAGGGACTCCAAGCAGATCTTCTAGAAACACTTCTCAAAATTCGCAGGCTACTGACACTGACTCAAGAGTTGGGGTTTCAAGTCTAGAATCCTCAACCCGAACTAAATGATAGATATAACCCTTAGAGGTCATCTTTTTGGACTTAAGGTAAGAATAAATCAACCAATAGGCTCTAATCTACTACCCTTCCATTCTAAGATTGGTTCGTCTGGGAACATAAAACGAACAATCCTAGTTGTATAATCAACTGAGGCATAACAGGAATGTAACCAATTCACGCCTCAAATGAAATCGAAGTCTACAATTTCTAACTCTACTAGATCTTCTGAGGTGATTTTCTTAGAGATTGTGACAAGAAAATTTATATATACCCGTCTAGCTATAACTGGTTCATTGACTGGAGTAGAGACAGAGAAATGTTTTGAGAGAGTTGCTGGACTGATATTGAATTTGACTACTATACTGAGTTACAAAAGACAAAGTCGTGTCTATTGTTTTTACATTGAGTGAACCATATGTGAGTAACATCATTGAGTTGGTCGGATGCCAATCTCCCGTGTCACTAGCAGTTACTTACATCACACCAAATATTTTCTTGACCTCATCAATGAACTTTTGTGGGTCCTTACCAACTGCGACCCTAAAAGCTTTAGCAGAATCATCCTAACAAAATCACAAACTCTAGCTGCCAATAATCAGTCATTTCTATTATTAGGAACTAGAACATGCTGATTGTTCTAGTTGGTCATACTCTGAGCCAAAAGCTGAATTGGAGTTCTGAAACTCTATATCATAACTTCCTTATTTAATACTAGATGAACTACTTTAGCATTGCTTTTATTAGAAGTCCATGCCTAAGTTCTAAGAGAAGGATTGATATGAAACGTAGAGCGTCAAGCTAGAGAGGAATATGATCATACCTTAGCACAATAAGAGTAACTAGAAAGTGAAGTTTTTCCTAAAACACTTCATAGCCTCCCTCTAATTAGATGTGGTGTACTTCACACCCATGGAAAGGACTCTACTTAGTGCGAATTTTCAGACATCCTAGGAAACTTTAACCTAATGCTCTGATACAAAGTTTTGTCACGCCCTGAACTACCTCTGAGACACGCACACGGAACCTAAAACCACAAGTGATCCCTAATTAACCCTGCTAACATGATCATGAGCATACTAAAGATAATAAACTGATGCGAAGCTAAATCAAAATTAAATCTGAAAAAGATGGGGAATACTCATATTCTATAACTAAGATATTTGAAAACAATGAGTTTAATACAAAGGATATATTTACTCAATAGTAAGCTGAATCTAACTCTGTCTGAAATAAGCCTCTAATCTGGAATAGAAATACTTGGACAAGCCCTAACTAAATCTACCAAAAACTGAAACTAAATGACTAAAGATTGAAATGACACTCCTGATAGTTTTCTTTTGGAAAGGAGGACTCACTACTGAATTTTCTTAACTGGAAATCGGATATCGATCTATGTGTGATCTGGATGCTGAGAACCTAAGCCTACATCACGAGAAGATGTAGCGCACATATGCGTCAGTACTTGAAAGGTACTGAGCATGTAGGATAAAGTAAAGCTGAAATCAAACATAACTGAATAAACATAAAAGCAAGTATAATAATCTGACATTATAAACTGAATTATAAGCTAAGTGAATGCAATGACCATTATAGCATGCTCAAACTGAATACTGAATATACTGATAAATGGTCAATGCAGAGACGCTAACTGAACTGTGGGATCTACTAATAACCGATAATAAAACCACATGAGCTAAATGTGGAGTCCGATGTATATGACCCATCGAGAGGACCCAATATACCCTGCAAAAGGTATAAAGGCATGCTGGCGTGATCAATAAACTGATTGCCCACAGAGGGTACTTACAACCTACTTGGCTAGTAGTTCTAGGACGAATTGGGTAAGCTCAACCCTACTCCAACTCGGTATTATGCTACTCACAATGAATTCTGTAAATTTACTGATTATGTCTGAATTTATGTAAATACTTGATGGCTTGAAACTGAACATGCAAACTGAGAATGCAACAATTAATTTGGTAATTATGCAGTTATAACTAAGGCATGTATATCAGAAGTGTTTGAAATATCTGACCTAACATGTGTAATTCAAGAACTAAAGAAATGCAAAACTAGGGTTCTGAAATTCAT
The DNA here is from genome assembly GCF_036512215.1 of Solanum lycopersicum. Taxonomy (NCBI): domain Eukaryota; kingdom Viridiplantae; phylum Streptophyta; class Magnoliopsida; order Solanales; family Solanaceae; genus Solanum; species Solanum lycopersicum. The sequence goes on along the minus strand of NC_090810.1, from coordinate 32,513,473 downwards.
GTGATAATCTGAGTAATAACTTGATAATCTTATTTGGAACATATATTTAATGAATTCATGAATATCTATCAATGCTCTAGAAACCCTAGGTCTAAGCATGATATGAGAATCAAGAATAGCGACCCAATGGGTGAAAGGAAGCCACTAGTGAAATCCCACATGCCTGTTGATGAAATAACAGAAATATACTTATGTTTCAACGTTGGAACTGCTGGAGCTTGTGGTGTTCTTGAACTAGTTTTCTTGAGCTTTTTTCTTCTCTCTTGGTTTTAATTTTCTAAGTTTTAATTTAATGATTTTACTTAGATATGTTTTAATTATGTTTATAGGCTTAAACTTACTAAAATGTGATGATTTAGGGTTAAAATGATGTAACTTAGGGTTTAGACAAAGTGGTAAAGGTCCAAAAGACCTGGAAGGTTGCTATCAGATCAAACGACGGCCAGGACTGATGGTCCGTCTTCTGCCCTACTCCCCGTCGTTAGGGCATGCTCAACACGCCATTGTTAAAAGGAGCATAATATTTCACCCGGATGTCTGATTTTAGCAAGGTTGGTGGATATGGAAAGATAATTAAATTATCTATCTATAGGTAGGTCATGGGACACCTAATTCATTTTCTGCTAAGAGTTATTATCATTTGAAGTTGACCCAACTACATTTCCCATTAACTGTCAGTAAATTTTCGACCTACGGTCAGATAGGTCCACTAGCGGACCATCCTGGTAATTCATGGCTCTTGTCTTAGAGTGGGTGAATGGGTGTTTTGATCAACGTTCACAAACTACGGACCGTCGTCTAACCTAAGGACCGTATATCCGTCTGTCATCCAAGACTTGACCTAGTTTTCTAGGCTGAAATTTTTAGGAGTTTGTGATCCCATCGACGGTTGTGTAGCACAAACTACGGGTCAGGCTACGGTCCATCGATGCCACCGTTGGTTGCACCTGTAGATTTTTTTCTGTAAAGCTTATTTTTTGGTCTGTTTTGACTACAGGGTGTTACAATTTTCTCTACTCTCTCTTTATTAGATATTTTAGTGCCTATGTTTGTATCATGATCTTGTAGGGATTTACACGTCATTTCGTTATGATAAGTGTATGATTAGATACTTCCCTAGATTTATGTTATTGAAGAAATATGACATATAATCCATTTAAGTGAAATTCGTTAATGGTCTATGTCCTTCTACATTCTAGCATGTTAATGATGTGTTATACTAGTTTGTAGCATGGCCTTGTAGTAGCTTATGCGTGACTTGAAATATGATTATTATGTTTTAGCTATTGTCATATACCTTAAATATTGATAAATTATTAGTAATGGTCAATGATGACCAAAGGCTAAAGGATTGACAAGAATTGCTCTACTGTTCTACTTCTCTACTTCTTTTTAGTAATGTTGATGAAGACTTGTATGGAATTGAGTGTATGGTCCACTTATGGTGGCGCTGTTTAATTTATTATCATTATATATGTGTTGACCATGGCCTTGAAGGAAAATTGATGAATAGATTAATGAATGGTTTTGTTACTATTGTCATGAGCATGTGAACTTGTACCTAGTCTTCTACTTTAGTTATGAATCTAGGTTATGTTACTACTGTCATGATCATGTGAATTTTATGTTAATATCATGTGTATGTGCTTCCATTAATGAAGTATTAAGGATTGATAACCCCTACCCATGTATCCCTATGTGAATGTCTGAATAGCTAAGGTTAGGAGTCTTGAATATAATGTGAAGATTGTCTTGCCTCCTTTAATAAATGGTGTAGGGTGGTTTATGCTTTGTTTGCATTATGGTATTAAGAGGGTGTCTTCCTAAAGATGTTATGGATAGCCATTACGAGATCATATTGACCAATCTACACACACTCGCACATTATGCATGTTTACAAGTAGTATAGGTCATAGTGTCTAAATGAAAGGTAGTTCTCATATTCGCTAGTGTCTACTACTATGCATGTTAAGATGGTGTCTATGAAAGAATGATATGTGCTTGCTTAACTAGGATGACTTTATAGGTTTACTACTATGGGCAAGGGTATGGGACCTTGCCTATGCATTGCATATGTGTTCCTTGATAGGATAGTTTCTATTATTGGTTTCTATGTACATGAAATGAAAGTATCGGCATTTTATGAATATGACTGATATGATATGGTGAAATATGAATGTGTATAGTGTCTTATTGGGCTTATATGAAAGGATTGATAATGTAGTTATACCTATAGACTTATGCATTGATGTATGAACATGTGAGACCTTAATGTGTTATGTGAAAGGTTTTATCACATATAAGTATATATACACATGAATATATGTTCTAATTAATAGATGATACTTGAAAGGTGTGCGAAGTGTATCCTAAAATAGATAGTGCTAATGATATATTATATGTCCATGTGAAAGGGTTTTCTTCATGACTTAGGTTGATGAACTCTCAACTATGACCTATAAGCTAAGCATATGGAGAGTCAATAACCTAAAGCCTAATTTTATGAAGTAATGTAATTAGAGACTTTTAATAAAGGGAACTTAGCTTTGCACCGAATGAACTTGAAAAAGAGGGGTGTCCCTTCCTATTGTAGAAAGGTAGGTCACCATAGTCCTCACGGGGGTGGATAGAGTCATGATCCAAAAAGGGTGTTAGAGTGATTTTTCCATGATTCCCCCAAGTTCCATAAACAATTCTTGCCACATAGGATCTAGTTATGTGATATCAACTAAAATTCTAGCAAGTGTTAATGTTCTAACTTGGCTAGGTAAGAACACCTTCCATTTATTTAAGGCTCTATAACACCAAATTCCATGCTTAGCACCCATGGTCTTAGTGTCGGTTAAGGCTATAGTTTCCCTAATGTACTATGGAAAATAGAAGTAAATGACTAGGACCCTAACTAGGATTACTTAAGGGAGGTTACATAGGATAGGTGGAAGTAATGAACCCATCTAGACATTGCACAAGTAGCTTCATAGGATGTTCTAGGAAGGTGTTCTAAAGTGTATGATTATGATTATGTCTTTAAGCATGGAATGGTAGTATTTGTCTATTTTTATGAAGATGTGCATGGTATGAGTCTATGTGATGTGATCTTATTCTTATATGCACTATGTGAATCTTAATGACTGTATGATGAAGGTTTTTGACATGAATGAGGTTGTCTTCACTTAATATGTTGAGGGATGAATCGAATAATAAGGTTTGTGGTCTCATGAAGGTTTTAATAAGTATCTGTGGAGTTACGGGCCTTCACATGTACATTGCACTAGTAGACTAAGATTGGGTTCATGAACAAGGTCTTATAATGATTTATGTGAAGTGAAGTCATTATATTTAAAAACTGATGTATTTTACTGTAAATCCAATTGTGCTTTGACTAAAATGTGTCTTTGATAGGTTATACTAATATGATGGTATGTGATGACTTGTGTAGGTTGTATGCATGCTTTCTTGTGGCCTAAGGTGATGGATTGCATCAAGTATCACTAGAGGGTTACTTGGGAAGTTAGTGAATAAAAGAAATGATAGCTTCTATAAAGTAAAAGGGCTCGCTGTAAAGTAACCTAAAAAATGTCTTAAGTTCTATATGTGATTTTCCGTTATGTTTGGCCTTTGAATATGTCTATATGAAATATGTGAATGATATAAATGCAATTCTCTAAAGGTTTTATGAACATTTACTCAAAAAGTCATGAAGTATAATTTCAAGAAAGTGTCCCTTTTAAATGCATCTTTTTGCATTATTTCTATAATTAGTGCATTCTTGTACCAATCCCATTCCTCTCTACTTTTTACAGGAAGTGTAGGTTATGCATGCTTAAAGGATGTCATAAATGGTAATGAGCTTGATATATCATTCACAAGCTCAATAAAAGGAATCTTTAAGTTAAAGGATCTACTACTTATGTTTACGGTAATGTACTCTAATGTTGTGGAGTCTAAGATGAAAAAGAGACAAATTCTAAGTATGTAATATTATATATATTTTTATATATATGAAGAAATATTATAGAATATGATGTGCTAAGAAAGTTTCAAATTTTCTACTAAATTTACTATGACAAATGCGATGAATGATAACTATGGGCTTGTATAAGACTTCTGAGATGTCAAGTACGCCATGTTAGTTCTAGGGGCTGCTCCTCGGATGTGACAAACATGGTATCACAGAATGAGGTCTGAAAAGTGTTTTAGGGTCGAAGAAGTCTCATATTTCCACGTCTAGTAGAGTCTTGTATTATTGATGGTATGTCGCGACACATCAAATGGTACGAGAGGCTATATGATGATAGAGATTCCCTTCTTCAACATTGTCATATCTTGCCATAGAATTTAACTCCATAAGATCTATCTCTTATGTTTTGTTGTCCGCTAGTATTTTAGATGTGATTACTTGGATGAGATTGTTCTCTATGCTTGAGGGAGAAAAAGGCGAGTTTAAATGCTTATCTTGGTTTTATGATTTGATGAGTATATGTGAAGGTGAAATTTTGCATGGTTTGATGATGTGATGCCAATTATGGCTATATATGTTATTTATGTGAAATAGCATGTTATATTGAGAAATGTATGTCATGATATACTTAAAGCAAGATAGAAGTTATTATGGTTAAAATGAGTTCTTTTGGAATGATGTGTTACTATATGATTCTACATGATGGTCGCCTATTACTATGATTGAATTTTAAGTGCTTAGTGAATACCTATGGAAGCATGCTACCGTAAGAATATGTGCTTAAAAGTATTTAATGTTTCCCTTTGTATATATGTGGTCCTTCATAAGTTGCATAGTATGGATTGGAGTCCTTTGTATAGACTTGATCCTAGGTTTGATGATACTATGCTTGTTTTGGTAATGTTTTGTTTCTCATATTGTCATGGTATTCCCATCAATTGCCTAAATGTTGCATTTTTGGAATTTTGAAGCATATTCACTATAATGCTTGGCAGCTTACTGTAAGATTATTTGAGAAATCGACTAAATTGTTTCTTGGTTGGAAGTTGTTGAAATGTGTGTAGAATTGATGCATATGAGCATGATAATGAATGTAAAAAGGATATTTTATATTTGGAATAAACAATGAGAGACTTATGGCATAATGAGTCGTATATTTGTTTCTAACTTCTTATTGTGTTGTCAGTCCCTTGATGTTGTAGAATTAATGTTTCTCCTAGAATTGAGGGTAGTATTCTTATCTTTGTAGGGTGATAATGTGGGTTTGATTGACCTAGAAGCTACCTTACTTTATTTTTGAAAGAAGAGAAAGAGTCCTTAAGGCTGTCTCCTCTATTGTTTTCCCCTAATGATGTATGACCTTGGTGTCTATTATTTATAAACTTATGTGGTTAAATAGTACTATCTAACTTGATAATTGGGGGATAATTTGAAAAAAAGACAAGGTTTAGAATAACTTGGTGTTCCTATATTAAATTACTGTAAATCTTTTTAAAGTGGAAATCAATTTTAAGAGATGAATATGAAGGTTATTAAGTTAATAACCTCGTAAGGTTGAGTTAAGTTGCTCTTAATTATATTTACCCTAAGTGATCCTTCTTTTTTTACTTGATCGTGAACTAATAAGTTCTTAGTAAGCTTGTTCATGAATAAAGTCTTGTCTCAAATATGAATTGCATGACCTTCACATGTTTAGTATGTCTTGATTGACACTATCTTAATAGTATTTTGAAGATTCCAAAAAAGTTGAAAAAGAATAACGTTAACTTCATGGATTTTTCATGTTAATTGTGCATGTTGATATTCTAGTCACTTATGAGGCGTAATGTTTAGGATTATAATGGAAAAATTAAGTCTCTTAAAAATGAAAAGTGTAGAGTCTCTTGAAAACTCTGTGACTTTTATGATTTGGAAATTATGATTGTAAGCTCATTCTTGAAAAGTCAAAATCATGTTTAGCTAAGCGTTCATGTGTGTGCCTATGATTTGTGTTATTTTTCTCAAGTGATGCTTACGATGAACGCTATTGCTATGTTAGAAATTTACATTTTGTGAAATGGCTTCTGAAATGTTGTTATGAGCTTATTGTGACCTACCATTTTGACTTCACTAGGAAGGTAATATGAACATGCCTTGGTTTAAAAGTTGAGAATTTCTCATTTTAAGAGGAAATTTACCTCTTACCTTGCATAGGTGTGAACTCATGATACATGCAAGTGTGTTGAGGAGAAGGATGTTCCTCCATCGACACCATTAATCATGGTATGGTTGAGTATGACCTTCATCAAACTAGGTCTAACTAATAAAGAACCTTGTTGATTCAATTAACTCAAGCCTAGGTGCATTGAAATATGAGTGCCTAATTGTTCTTGATTGTTGTTGAACTTCCTAAGTATGACTTAAAGAATAGTTTCATGATTAGCTATTAATGAATTAAAGTGTAATGACCATGTTATAATTTGGAGAAGGATGTTCCTCCTATATATATGATAAGAGCCGTTGTGTTTGATGCATCAAAGAGTGAGTAAATGGAAGTTTTGCTTGCTTGTGTGCATTGAGTGATAAAATTATTTTAATATGTGGTCCTTGTAAATTTAGTGCATTGACTTCTATGTGATGATGTTATAAATGTGATGAACTTCTCTATGATCGCTTAAAGTCCTTGTTGTTATATAAGATTCCTAAGTGTAATTCGAGGAAGAATGTTCACAAGTGAGGGATATTGTAAGACCCCAAAAATGAATTAGGGTTTCCATAGACTAACATGTTCTTCATAAGGTTATAAGGTCCTAAAATTACATATAATATGGTTTAGAGGCAGTGTGTAAAGTTTGAGGTGATTTGGAAGTCAAACGTCAAGGGACAACCAAGATGTTCGATGACTAGTCACCTATATGCCTAATGTGTTTATACGTGCTTATATATTTTATTTAATGAGCTTGTAAATTTATATTTATGGAAATTTCATGGAAGGTCCTTGACTTGTCAATGTTCATATTTATGTTGAAAACGTCCGGGTATGACTTCTCAAGGGCCCCGAAAATGGCCCACAAGAATGACCCAACGAGACACTGCCTTGGCAGTGTCAATCGATGAACTGCAAGTGATGTCTTGTCAGTCCATTGACGCCCTGTCGATTGGGGACTAGGTTGAAACGTATCAACATGATCTGAAGTCACCAACAGGAAAATGCAATTACCAAAGATAGAGCAGCAAGACCATCCATCGTCCAGTCGACGCTCCGTCGGTGTTGTCCGTCGATGGTGCCCTGCAACTGCTGCCATGCCACTGCCTCATTAAAGGGGTGAATGGTACACTCACCCCACGTTATTAACTGACCCTAATAGGTTTAATTAGTGATTTAGGGTGTGTATAAGTGATCAAAAACGTGATCAACCCATTTCCAATCCTATACACACAAAATAAACTTTCCCTCCAAAACCAATTCTCCCTAGAAACCTCCATGGTTGGTGAAGCTCAAGAATAGCTTGGATTATGGATTCCTATGGTTTATTCATCAAGTTTTAAAGGTTTTCATCAATATAAAGGTATGGTGATCCTTCATCTCTAAGTAACCTTTAGCTTGGAGAGTTAATCTCAATGTTTTTAAAATAAGTTTCATGATCAAATATCTTCTTTTTAGATCTAGCCATGGGTTACTTTTAAAAACGTTTTTAATGGCTTCATCATTATTATTTGATGTTAGTGTATTGGGTTTAACGTGATTTTCAATCCAATTACATTATGAACCTATGCCCCTACCCAAAATCGATTTATCCCATGTATGGGCATTGTGATCATGACTTTTTAAGGTTGAATTGTGATTCTCTTACGTTGAATTTTCTATATCTACTATTACTTACATGAATTAATGATGAATTGATGATGAAGGATCCATGTAGATCATTTTGATGAAGAATTAAACATGCCTAGTTTAAAATTCTAGGAGTTCACTGTAACATTGCCTCTTTAATGGTTGAATGTTGAATTCAATTAAGTGAAGATGATGGTAGCTACTTTTTTGGGTTAATATCATCATTGAATTATGAATAGGGATCTCGTATGATCAAAGTAAAGATGTATTTACATGAATTGATCTAGTTTCTTCTAGTCTATCGATTGATAATATTATGTATGTGATGTGATATCAATTTATGTTAGACAAAGCATGATTCCTTTTGATTAATAATATCTTTAGTTACTATTTAATATTTACATTATTTTTAAAATATTATTGATGATCAAGGCCTTAGGGAACTAGTATTATTGCCTATTTCCTCTACTCTCTCTTGAATGTATAATTTAGTGCCTATGTTGCTATCTTGATATTGCAGGGCTTAAGCATGATTTCGTTATTATAAGTGTATGATTTTCACTGCCCTAGATTGATGTTATTGATGAAATATGACCTATAATCCATGTAAGTGAAATTGATTAATGATTTATGTCTTTTTACATTTTAACATGTTAATGATATGTCGTACTATTTTGTAGCATGGCCTCGTAGTAGTGAAACAACCCTAAAATAGCTATGCAAAGTAATGCCTAAGCGTACCTGGAATGCCTAGATTAGACCGGGTTCACACGACTTGATGCGTGTGGAAACAAACCTCAAAACCTATGCACCAGCCAAGCCAACCAACTTGGTGAGTTAGTTAAGCTAGGCAAGGTTGGGTCCAGCCATGTAGGGCACCCAAATTAAAGAGATTCAACTGGATGAGTTTTAACCACACTTTAAAGGGGTAATCTTAGATTTGGACGGTCTAGGGGTAAAATGGTCTTTTCCAGGCTAAGGGTAGTATTGTTATTGCCCTACATATTTAATTAATTAATTAGTTAATACAAGGAGTGGACAATTCGGATAAGGTTGACCCGAATTGACTCATTTTTGCGAGAAGGGCTTCAACGGGGTTCAATCCTTGGTGGAAGAAATATTTAAGTTGAATTAATTGGTATTTAATTATTTGATTTAAGTAAGGGCATATTAGTCTTGTCATTTAAGCCTTAGAAAATCATATTTTTATTTAAAATAACAAATAGTCCTAGTTTAACTAAGTACTTACCCAAAACTCCAACTCCTAAGCTTACTATAACATCTCTCCGCTCACATTCTCATGATTCTCCACTCTCATTCCCAGGCTTCATTACCAGTCAAAGACCAAAAATCAAAAGTTCATCACTCTTGAATAACTTCAACACTAAAACTCAAAAGGAAAAATAAACTACAAACGAAAAGCAAAAGCATTATTCTTGACGGGTGATGCTTGAAGTTTGGTGGTGAGGATTTGGTGGTCTGGTAGTTTGCTGTCCATTGGAGAAAGTTTGGAAGGTGTTTATCGAAAAAAGGTATGGGTTTTCTTTTTTTTTTGGTCTCTTTCCCAAGAGACCCCTAAGATTCAGCAAAATTCTAATCCATAAAAAAATTAGAAATGTCCCCTTTGCATGTCCCTGTCACTAGCTCCCTTTGATTGTTTTAGGTTGGGTATGATTGCTTGTAGAATTAGGAATGTAAAGTGTTTTCATGATGATTATGTTCATGTATATATGTTCGGATTTATGTGACTAATAATTATGTCTTTACAAAGATATGTGATAAAGTATGTGTGTGCATTGTATAGGCCGTAACTCGTGCCACAAAATGAAGTTTGAAAAAGGCATGTTGAATCCTCGTATTTTATGTGCAAATGCTTGTAAAAAAATCAATTATGTTCATATGAGGTGTGATGTTGTTGAATTGAGTGAAAACTCTTCACTAAATGTAACCACAAAAATGCACCTAAAAATGTACGAAATGCTCTTCTAATTGTCCTATATTCTAACATATAAAATGTGGAGAAACTCGACAGGAAAACGTAATCAAATTTCCAGATTTCTGGAAATTTGGTTCAGCTATGTAACTTGAAGAAATTGGAGATTTAAAAATCATTTTTAAATATGTGAGGTCATTATAGATTGGACCCCAGACTTCACTATATATAGGCTGCTAAAATTTAATACTTAATGTAAGGTGAGGAGGATTTGAAATGGGGTAAGGCTGGGTGAAGAAAGTAAAGAAACAGGGAAATAAAATAAAATGGGAGTGTGGGGATCAAACCCAGAACCCCTCAGATAGGTGAATGAAGTAGGGAAAAAAAAGAAAAATAAAATGAGGTTGTGGGGGATCGATACCACATCCTCTTGATTTCAAATGAAAACAGAGAGGAAAGAAAAGAAAAAAAGAGTTGTGAGCATTGGGGATCGACCTCAGGTACCCTAGACGAAAAGGTAAACAAAAAAAAATTAAATATGAGACTAAGTGTTGATAAAGGGATTTGAAATCGGGTTCCCTTGCCCAATTCTGAATTGATATATATGTCTTACGTGATTAAATATTTAATGAATGATGCTTATGGGAATCAAAATTGAGACCTTGGCGTATTTAAAAGATGCATAAGCCTTGTACCACATAATCTTGGGTAAGTATAAGTAACTTAGATGAATTATGAGTGAAGCCTAATGGCTTGTACGTATGGTTTCATAAGTCAAGTGTACTTTTAAAAGTAAGTGAACCGAAGATGCATATGATGAAATAATGTAATCCCAAGAGGGTTAAGTAAGAATATGAAATACACTAAAAGGCAAAGTGCATTGGCATATGATGAGATGAACATTCACGTAATGGGGTGAGTAAATACAAAGAGCTAATATGCTAAAGTTAATGAATGTGGTGACAACATGATAAGGGGCTAATATGAAAGACAAGATCAATCTCAAATGAGCCTAATAAGTGCTACAAAAAATCGTACTCACCTATGAGAGTCTAAAACTAATAAAGACATCAGTCCCTAAGAAACAATCTAATGCAAGTATTGAGATTAATATACACTTAATATTACGGATGGGATGAGAAATCATCTAATGAGAAATAATGCCCTCATGCTAGAAGCCAGCTTCTATGAAGTGTGAGATCAATGTAATGGAACTTTATACGGAGCGCCGATAGGCTAGCTATGAGTCGTGATTCCTTCTTTAAGGAATGCAGAGGTTCGTGTAAATCTCATAAGATGAGACTATTCATTTAGGAGGGTATGGGTCTCGTTATATCTCCTAGTCTTTGAACCTATGCAGCCAAAATAGGGATCTAGCAGGGTTCAATTCCCTATATACGCTAGCATGTTTTGGTTGAACTTTGGCTGGTGATTCCACCTCTTTTCGGTGTGGGGTATACACTGGATTTTATGGAGGTCACATGATCTATGTCGATTAAAGTTAAAGTTTGCAAAGAAAGAATCAGGTCAGCCTCTTGTAATGCACACTATGAAATGAATGATACCAAATGTGTTTGGATAAGATAATCAAGAGGTGAACTAGACTCAAGTAATGACACTAGGTTATTCTTGGTCATTGCACAATGAACCCGACGAGAGTCCTTAACATTATCCTAGGTATATAAATGAATTAAAAAAATGAAGTACGTATGAACGAATCAAGCAGACTCCTTAATCTAGATCTCATATGTTGAGCCCTCATTTGGTAACTCCTAATGTTAAGTCCTTCATTATAACATTTCATGGCATACGAACAAATGATATATGACATATGTATGTGCTAAATGATGTGTGTTATGTGTTGTGTGCAATATGAAAAGAATGATGATGCATGTTACTCTCATAGCATGACTTTCCTAATCCGACTTGGCAAACCCAACTGACTTGGATTTCCATAACTCATATCGTTAGGAGAGATCGCTTCTTAATCATGCATGTCCTTGGTGTGAACTTGCATACACCCATACATAGTAAAACTGTGTACTAATCCCATACAACCCTTTACTTTTAGGTGCAGCTGCAGGTGGACGCTAGAATTTACGAGACTACACTGAAGCTATATGAACATGGATTATTCATCCATACTTGGTAGGACTTCCTTCTTTTGAGGATGCTTATCCCTTATATTCCTTCTTAGACGTAGGCTTCAGCTAGTGGAGGGTTTTCCACTAGCATTTCTTTCTTAGTTATTTTTCAAAACGTCGTATTGGTGCCACTTTTGTAGCTTTATATTTATGCAGCTATGAACTATTTCCTTTATTTGAATATCATATAAATAGATGGTTATTGTGAAATGATGTGAATGTAATTCTTACCATGAAGTCTATGTATACTTTAAAGCAAACAAAAGTTTTATATTTTCTGCTAAAATTGACCTATACTATGTAATAATGAGTATGTAGGCTTGTATGCAACCTCTATAAGGTCAACGACGCTGATTTCGACTAGGGTCTAGACCTCGGTCGTGGAAAGTAGCTTGTGCATGACTTCATATATGATTATTATCTTTTATCTACTGTCCTATACTTGAATTATTTATGAAAGAATAGTAATGGTAAGTGATGACCAAAGGCTAAAGGGGTTCTTTATAGTAATATTGATGAAGCCTTGTATGGTATTATGTGGTATTGTATACTTATTATAACAGTGTTTACATTATTTTCATTATATATGTATAAAGCATGGTCTTGAAGAAAATTAATAAATATATGAATGAGTTGTTTTGATGATTACCTTATGTGTAACTTGTGCCTAGTTTTCTATTTTAGTTGTGAATCAAGGTTATGTTACTATTGTCACGAGCATGTGAATGTTATGTTAAGATCATGTTTAGGTGCTTCTATTAATAAAGTATTAATGATTGATGACCCCTACCCATGTATCCCTATGTGAATGTGTGAATAGATAAGGTTAGGAGTCTTGAATATAATGTGAAGATTGTCTTGCCTCCTATACTAAATGGTGTAGTGTGGTATATGCTTTGTTGTGCATTATGATTTGTTGTGAATTATGATTTGTTGTGCATTATGGTCATAAAAGGGTGGCTTCCTCAAAATGTTATGGATAGCCATTATGAGATCATGTTGACCAATGTACACACACTCGCACATTATGCATGCTTAAAAGTAGTATAGGTCATGGTGTCTAAATGAAAGGTAGTTCTCATATACACAAGTGTCTACTGCTATGCATGCTAAGATGATGTCTATGGAAGTATGATATGTGTTTCCTTAACTAGGATGACTTGATAGGTGTACTTGGGACCTTGTATGTCTGCCTTGATAGGATAGTTTCTAGTTTTGGTTTCTATGTACATGAAAATGAATGTATGGGCATTTTATGAATATGAATGATATGATATGGTGATATATGAATGTGCATAGTGTCTTATTGGGTTTATATGAAAGGATTGATCATGTAGTTATACCTATAGACTTATGCATTGATGTATGAACATGTGAGACCTTAATGTGTTATGTGAAAGGTTTTCTCACATATAAGTATACACACACATGAATATATGTTCTAATTAATAGATGGTCTTTGAACGGTGAGCTCAAGTGTATCCTAAACTACATAGTGCTAATGATATATTCTATGTCCATGTGAAAGGATTTCTACATAACATAGGTTGATGAACTCTCAACTATGACCTAAGAGATAAGCATATGGAGAGTAATTCTCCTAAAGCCTAATTTTATGAAGTAATGTAATTAAAGGCTTTTAATAAAGGGAACTTAGCTTTGCACCGAATGAACTTGAAGATGAGGGGTGTCCCTTCTTATTTTAGAAAGGTAGGTCACCATAGTCCTCACGGGGTGGATAGACTCATGATCTAAAAAGGGTGTTAGAGTGATGTTTCGATGATTCCCCCAAGTTCCATAAACTATTTTTGCCACATAGGATCTAGTTATGTGATATCAACTAAAATTCTAGCAAGTGTTAATGTTATAACTTGGCTAGGTAAGAACTCATTCCAATGGTTTAAGGCTCTACAAACACCAAATTCCATGCTGAGCACCCATGGTCTTAGTGTCGGTTAAGGCTATAGTTTCCCTAAAGTAATATGGAAAATAGAAGTAAATGACTAGGATCCAAACTAGGATGACTTAAGGGAGGTTACTTAGGATAGGTGGAAGTAATGAACCCATCTATACATTGCTCAAGTAGCTCCTTAGGAAGTTATAGTAAGGTGTTGTAAGGTGTATATTTATGATTATATATTTATGCATGGCATGGTAGTCTATATGATGTGTTATTTTTCTTATTTGTACTATGTGAGTCTTAATGACTATATGTTGAAGGTTGTTGAAATGAATGAGGTTGTCCTCACTTAATATGTTGAGGTATGAATTGAATGATAAGGTTTGTGGTCTCATGAAAGGTTTACTATGTATGTATGGAATTATGGGTCTTCACATACATATTGCACTAGTAGACTAATATTGAGGTCATGAAGTAGGTCTTATAATGATTTATGTGAAGTTAAATCTTTATATTTTGCAAACTAATGTAGCTTATTGTAAAGCCAATAAAGCCTTGACTAAAATGTGTCTTCAATAGGTTATACTTGTATGATGTTATGTGATGACTTGTGTAGGTTTTATGTATGCTTTCTTTGTCGCCTAAGGTGATGCATTTCACCAAGTATCACTATAGGGTTACTTGGGAAATTAGTGATTAAAAGAAAGGACAGCTCAATGTAAAGTAAAAGAGCTCACTATAAAGTGACCTCAAAAATGGCTTAAATTCTATATGTGATTTTCTAGGATGTTTGGCCTTTGAACATGTCTATATGAACTATGTCAATGATATAAGTTCAATTTTCTAAAAAATTTTATGAAGATTTACTCAAAAATGCATGAAGTATGATTTCAAGAAAATGTCCCTTATAAATGCATGTTATTAATGGTTGCCATACTTAGTGTATTCTTGTTCTAATCCCATTCATCTCTTCTTTTTACACAAAGTATAGGTTATGGATGCTTAAAGTATGTCTTAAATTGTGACGAGCTTGATCAATGATTCATAAGCTCAATGAAAGGAATCATTAAGTTCAACGATCTCCTACTTATGCTTATTGTAAAGTTCTTGAAGTTTTATACTTATGTCTTACGTTTTAAGGGCCGTGTCCCGAATCTCTAATGTTTTTGAGTCTAGTATGACAAAGAGACTTAGTGTCTAAGTATGTAATATGATATTTTTTATATATATATGAAATAATGTGCTAGCATATGATGTGCTAAGAAAGTTCAAAATTTTCCGCTATATTTACTATGACAAATTCGATGAATGATAACTATGGGCTTGTATAAGACCTCCGAGAGGTGATGTACACCACATTACTTCTAAAGGGTTCTCCGTGAATGCAACAATATAGTATGTCATACACCCTGTATCGAACATAGAAACCATTAAAACTCCTTATGCCTTTATCATGGTTACTGAACATTGTTTCATCATGAGAATGAACCATAAAATATTTTTTGACAATGTTGAACCGTCATCAATGACTTTGTTTTGTCTCCTTGAACCTTTATCTTGGGATCTCTAGTATTCTAGGTAGAGTTACCGCCACAATAACTTTTTCTCGACAATCGGACCATTCCCGTCAATGATCTCTCAGCTCCCTATCTAATTATGCCTTTTGTTAGTGTATCATATACATTATCCTTTGACTTTACGTAGTCAATTGTAATAATTTCACTAGAGAATAGTTGTCGAACAGAGTTATATCTTCATTTTTTCTGATAAGGCTTCTACTTATATATACATAGTACTTCCAAGACTTCTTATTGCAGCTTACCTAGCACATTGTATGCATATAGAGGCCATTGGTTTTGGCCAAAATGGAATACCTTTAATAAATTCCAGAGTTATTCATAATCTGTATGCCAATTGACTGCGCAAAACTTGAAAGTCCTTCTATTATTTTTTGATTGGTAAAGGATGTGTGTTTTGATACTTGATGCCATAGAAATGTACAATTACCAACCTTATAAATCATACTATAATTTCAGTTTTCACTTTATATTTATGTTGCCCCTCCCCTTTAAACAAGTTGAGGATGCACTTGTGAGTAGTTTTTTCTTTCTAAACACAACAATATGAATCCCTTTGCTGCTCCTCTGTACCAATTTTTATTTTACATCTACAAACATAATGAACATAGCATTAAAGCACTCCATTAGTTAATTATTTTGTTTTCCATTGCCCTACACTTGGTCGCATGCTCTAAATTTCCTAAAAATGAGGGTTGTCTAGTAAGCCTCGGCTTTTTCCTCTTTTCATCGCCTGAAGAAACTTTTGCATCTTGTTGTGAAAATCTTAAACGGGATTTTCAGTAAAAATGAATTATATTTTATGCTCCCTCTAAATGAAAAAATAAGGCACTTGCTCAATCATTTATTAATATGCAAGTCTAACAAACTTATGTTTTCTTTAACATTCCTTTTCTAGATGCAAACCTGTCGTAAAGAACTACTTATGGATGATCCATGGTTCAATCAAGCAGGTCAGATAAATTCCTTTAGTTTTTATGGAAATCGGTACATAATGCAAAATTCAACTTCTGAAGCTTTTGTCTGCCAATCCAAGGTGGTCATGATTTTCAAAAATATCTTCCTATTTTATTTTATTTGTTTTTTAATGGAGTCAATATACACAGTAGTTTTTATTATTAGTATATATATCTCAACTAGCATACATTATTTGATATGATAATGGACATGATAATTTTTTTAAAACAAAGTGAATTAATATTCATGATTGCCTCATGTAATTAGTGTAGATACTTGAGGATGTTGTGAAGGAGATTGGTCTTCAAATTAAACACCATGAAGATAATGTCCAATTCTTACATGGCCAGAAGAAAATGTTGGATGATTCAATTTTTGATATAAAATGTATTTTTCCTTCTTTTTAAATTAATTAGGTGTGCTGAAAAATGTACAAGTAATTTTAAAAGGTTATTGTAGTTATTTGTTCTTCAGTAACCTAGAATATAATATTTTCATTCACTCTTTATGGGAAGCAAACAATCAAACATTGTAAGATTTCCATATCAATGGGTATATTTTATATTTTAAGTAAATATGGAATTCGTAATTACCTTTCCAGAGATATTAGACATCATCTTGTTTCACTGAGCTTAATATATTGTCCATGGGCTTATTGTGTGTATTTCCTATTCAAAAGTTCTCCATATAGAATATAGCATTCACTTTAACATTTATCATTCTATTTTTTACTATGTGTTCTCAGTGTTTCTCAGTTTTAATCTTTGTACTTGTGGGGTATTGTAGTTGCCCTTGGCGAGATTTATTCAACAAGTGGATATGCCTTTGAAAATAGGGAATCTTCTAATCGGCAGAATGCATTGGTGGCCATTGAAAGCATCTTAACATTGAACAATTGCCAGGTGCCAACTGATAATGGAACTCAGATTACTCATATTCCGTATACGAAGGGCGTGATAGGAATTGTTGCTTTGCTTGGCAAGTTTTACGATGATAATATCAACAGGTTAGTTTCATATAGCATTCAGTAATTTATGGTGTTTTCTAAACAAAATACATAAAGAATAAAAATAAATGAGTTTTGTATGAGTCCACATTCTATGCTACTTCCCGTTCAAGAGATCATAGAACTTGTCCACTTTGTCCAAATAAATATTAAAATATGTGGCTGCAATAAGGTGAAGACTTGAGACAAAACGTTTGATATATTTTGTTCTTTGAATTTGTCATTGGAAAACTTAGATTTATTAGGGTTTGGAGGTTGCATATTAGGGTAGAAGGTTAGTTAGTATTTGAACGTTTTTTGAGTTTCATATGTCTTACAAAGTAGTCCTATATTAGTTGGGAAATGAATGTGTGGTCTCATAAACAGGCTTTGGCAATCTTCCCCTCATGAGATAAACTCTGGGGTCAATGATACGCTCAAACTTACTTCTCAAATAAGAAATAAAGCGGTCGTGTCAAGTAAATAGCCCAACTAGTAAGGTTGGGATCGTTCCCACGAGGAAAATAGTCTAGACTTAACTTCAATCTATTATTACTTTTGTTCAGTCAATTACTTCCTTGAAAAGTAAAAACAATAAAAGGGGGGTTTCTATTTCTAAATAAATGAAAATAACTACCAAAATTGAAAGAGACACTTAACATCTTTGAATGTTGGATTTTAATCAATTAATCATAGTAACTAGGGTTTACGTGTTCCCCACAGGTTCATAACTTGATAATTCTAACTATAACAATTCTTTCCTAGTATATTGAATGCAAAGTGATAAGTTATGTATTTCTAAATCCTGGGTCCGGCATATAGAAAATCTCACTCCGCACCTTGGTCCGGCTACGTGTGTTGCTTTCCTAACCCTTATCTTTACCTCATATTTAGCATCGTACTCGATATTTGACTAAGTTATTACCTCTTACCAATCAATAATAGACTATTAGATAGTATACACTAAATCGATGTTGATAATTCTTTTACTATTATCTACCTCCTTGGTCCGGCAAGTAGCATTAAGGCGAGTTCTAACGTTGGCCATCCGTTAAAAAGACTTCTAAGCAAAAGAAATATTAATACATGCAAGACACTATTCTAGAATTGTTATTTAACTTAGGTTTTACCTCATTATTTGCCTATGGTTCCCACAACCCTAGTTATGGAGTTTAGTTACCCATAGTCATAATCACAATATTCAAATATATGATATAAAAATTCATGTACTTACTTCAATGAGAAAGAGTAAAAGCCGAAAGTTTGCTTGATTAATCACCAATAATCACTTGCAAGAATCTCAAAGTAATCAATAATCTCACAAAAAGTCTAAGGATTCTCAAAAGTCTAACAATACAGTGTCTACTAATATGATGTCTAATAATACGGAGTCTAACAACGATCCAAAGTCTAACCTCAAAAACGAGGTTTTTCTAAGTATTTATAGAAAATAAACACCTAATTAAACAAGGACTCTATTTGCTGGAAATCTGCCAAAATGCGGCTGGGTTGACGGATCGTCGTGGTCACGACGGACCGTCATGGACTCCGTTGTCCCATACTTATGCAATTTCTTCTGCTGCTCTCTTCATTACCCTCGACAGCAAGTATGACGGACCGTCATAGGCACAATGGTCCATCGAGGGTCTTCATTCCAAAACACTTCAACTCTTGGAATATGGGTACTGGGATTACTTCTCTGATCTTCATGACGAACCTGCAGGACAGACCGTCATAGACATGACAGACCGTCACAAGCTTCGTAACCCCACACTTGCTCAGACTTCCCCATCTTCCTTTAGAAGATGCACTACGCTGCCTCCTACGGACCATCGCAAGCACGAGGGACAGTCACAAGCTCCGTAGGTGGTCTCTTTTGCATTTCTTCACTCAAAATCTCCGCATTCATCTTTGGACAGATTTCCTGCAAAATAGAAAGAAACTGATATAAAAATTAGCACAAAATGGCTTTTAGACACACTAAACTTAAGGAAAAAGTATTAATAATACCGTGAAACCACGGTATATCAACACCGTCAACTTAAATTCGTTGTTTGTCCTCAAGCGACGCACTATGACTCAATACAAAATCTTTGTACAATAGTATCCATGTTTTATCCTTTGCAATCATTTGGCTATAAATCCCGATTAATCTCATCATATATATGCATGCTATCACTATTAGGATTGAACTATATGGGATCAGAACATGACATAGACTCACCATGCACTAACACCTTTCCTCTTCAATTAATCACCGAGGTGCTAACAATTCCGGTATTGCAACTAGTGTCCTCACTTTGAAACAAAATCCTCACTTTTCACACAATGATTTTAGTTTGAGTATAAGTATTATTTTTCAACACTCGCTCTCAGAACAAAGTCACACTCATTCATACCTAAAGCCATAAGCTTGCCTTTATTTTCACTACCTTAAGTTCGCTATATAACCCTTAGGATCACGATAGGACTTTCTTAGCTTGCAACATAGGCTCAGGGTCAGGTAGGGTATATTTAGGTATACTTTATTGACTTTTGCCCTCCTTGACATATCGTCTAAACCTACCACTTTCTATCATTTATCTCACTCAGTTTCTCATATTCTTTCACCTTGCCATTTTCTCTTCTTTCTTCATTTGTGTAAGTGACTCTCTTCTTTTCTTACTTGTATTTTATGTATATTTTTCTTTTTCTTTACTTTTGTTTCTACTAATTCTAAAGTCACTTTACTTTTGTTCTTTTTCTCTCTTTGTTCTTTCAACCCCACTTTCCAGAGCATTCCTCATAATAGCCACCCTTAATTCATGCCTTTACCATGAGTCAAGGTACACAATACCCAAAGTTGGGTCAGGGCCATAGCGAAGGTTGTTTACTGCATTAGCCACCCTCAACATATGCTTTTGGCATAAGCTGAGGTGCACATGTCCAAGGAGGGACCAGGGCCAACACATTGTTCCCAGAAAAAATCAGTTGGGATGAAAAAAAAAGGTCTAATTTAACCTCAGATTATTTGGATCAAAGGATAAATTTCATTTGGTTTTCTTTTATTTGGGCTAGAAATGGGCTATATTAAATAAGGGCCTATGATCCTTTCCTGATTGTCTATTACACCTTACTTTTAGCAGGACTAACCAGGCAAGTTCTAGCTCGGTACAAATAGTGGACTATTCAAATCTTCCTCACACTCACTTGACATCTCATCACTCTACCAGATTATCAGACACCTAGTTCAAATTTTAGACTCAGGGTAATGCAATGGTGTACCTCTATGTCATGCTTAGAGCCACACATTTATCAATTACTATGCCTAGTCGTGCATCATTTTCCAATTTATCAGGATATCATTTTAGCCATCATGCTCAAGAATTAAACTATGTACAAAAGATATAGACATGCCGGTTCAACAGAAAAGTAATCAGTCTTTTGGGGAAAAAGAACACAGGCAAGAAAACCCCAAAAGAGGATAGTGAATTGGGCTACTCAGTCTTCACCCTAACACTCACTTTCTATTTATCCCACCCCAAAAAAAAATAGGCAATTGTCCCCAATGCATAAAAAAAATTTAAATACTAGAGTGGTAGGTGAAGCAAACCTCTGGCGCAAAGCGCCGTCAATCACAAAGCTGGTGGGTCCGGCTCCCCGGAACCCATGTCCTCTGCAATCTCGACACCCTCAGTGGTGTCCTCCGCAAAAACCGAACTATCAGTAGTGCCTCCTGCTATCTCCACAGTTCGGGAGTGAGACGCCCCAGCCTCTAACTCTGATGCTCTCATCTGGTGCACCTCCTCCTCAGCAAGTGAGGCTCTCCTCGCAGCCTCCATCTCATGACGCACCTTCTTCCGTGCTTGTGCCTCGTCCTCTGCTCGACCCCTATGCATTTTTTCATTCTCTTGAGGGGGAGGTGGTGGAATCTCTGAGGTGGCGAAAAGGCCGCCAACACAGTGTCTTCAGCAGGCTCGACAGAAGGGGCCTCAGAATCAGGCACCCTAGCCTCTAAGATCGTGTCAATATCGGCGTGAAGGCTGTCGACCGCAGCCTGAAGAGTCAACACATCTACCGGAGGGGCTGGCCGGGCTAGCAACCTCAACTCAAAGGAATCCAAGCGCTAGTGAACCTCATCGATCATCAGCTCTGTATACTGGACCATTTTGCGCTCTAGGCCCTCTTCTGACTCAATAATAGACTTCTGCATCCACGGCTGGATATGATGCAGAAGTGTAGTCATTTGCGCCTCTAATTTTTGGACCCTAGCAAGCGGGACCACCGCCGGTAGAGGGTCTGTGCGAGAGGAGCTTGGGGCAGTGCTACTACCCGAGATAGACTCGACCGGAGTAGTGTCAGTGGACGCTGCCTGCGTAGCCGTGCGGGCCTGGGCTACCGTATTAGCAAGATCATCAGCAAGTGAGGGCAGCTCTGGACGGGGCCCTCTGCGTGGAGCCAACTCATTGGCCTCATCTCTGATGAGGCCGACGTCAACAGTGCCTTGCGGGGTCTTGAGCCGATCTACATGCCATATACGCACACATGCGGACCTGCAGAGAGAAAAGATCATGCACGGGAAAGGGTAAGTAGTAGTGACCTTGAAAGCCCTCTCGTGCATGACTGCCTGTAGAAGACACGTGAAATCCACCTCGCACCCGGCTATCATCGCCGCCATCAACACTGCTCGATCCCATGTAACGATATTATCATTGGCTGTGGGGGAAAGGCCGTGGCGGACAATCAGCCACAAGAAATTCGTCGTGATAGTGAGGTTGGCCTTCTTGATGGCCCCCTTTGGCTCGGTCACCCAGTCGGCACCCTTTCAATCTACTGACAGGTGCAGGGCCCTCCACCTCTTGGTGGTCTCTCTCAGCGATGGCTCGCGCAGGAACTGGCCATCTTTAACAATCGGCAATCGGTAGTCAAACTCGGCAGTGAGAGGGGTCCGAGTAGCATCAACACCCTCCTCATATAGAAACCCGTGAATGATAGACAGGGAAATGTCAACCTGCATGCCCCGTACTCGAACCTGCTGCAGTGGGGCCTACTCGGCGGGGGCAGCCCGCATAGCTATTTGTTATCGGAGATTTGCTACGTAGGATGTGTAGAACTCTCGGACCATTTTTTCACTATAACATTGTAACGAACGTGCTGTCCACTCTAGGCGATGCCTGGTGAAGAGATTGTGGATCTCAGGCATCATCGGGAGACTCTTTGTAAGGACCCGCCGCTCCAAGGTGAGTGTTCGAGTCATAACTCCTTTGTCTTTCAGGAACATGGCGTCAGAGTAGACTTGAAATTGCCCGTCGACACACCAGTTGTTGGGCTGCTCAGTGGCTGGGGTGGGGGCCTGAGCTGGTGAACCTGATGTGGATTTCGAACTGTCAGCCTCATCAGACAAGGCCGACGCTGCAGCGGTGGCGGGCGCAGGAACCTCAGTTGAGCCGGAGGCCTCCTTTGACCACGATACTCCTAAGGAGCCAGACGCTCCTTCTTCATTTGTGGCTGACCCAGAGGGTGTGCCGATCAGTGTGCGCTCCTCATCAGACTGGGAGGCAGTGACTAAGCCGGACGCCACCTTTTGGGTGTGGCTCTGGGAGCACGTGCAACACGGGAAGAGGTGGAAGTGCCTGGGGGCACATACTCGGGGTCACTCTCATCATTAGAGCCAATGACCATGCGGGCAGACGGGGCGACAGACTTCGATCGCCCGCGTTCATAGATTCGTTCTTGCTTGGTTGCCATAGTAGATAGTACTTGTAAAGGATCAATATTAGTAGGAGTAGTGGAAAACAAGACAAGCAAAACCGCACAAAAATTGAAAATAATATGATATTTCTATAGTAATAGTGAATCACAACGGGCCTGGTGATGGCACGTCATGACTATGATGGACCGTCATGGGGTCCGTCGTGTCTTACTTAGACTATGTATATATGGAGAACCTGAAGGAGATTCTCTGACAAGTATGAAGGTTTGTGCAGGACAGACCGTCACAGGTACGATGGTCCGTCGTAGGTGTCCGTCACAGGACACTTGAAAAAAAATATGGAGACCGTTAGGAGAGGAGCCTCTGACCGTCATAGCGGTCATGCAGGACAGACTGTTGTGGGTATGACGGTCCGTCGTACTCGTACATTTGAGGACACTTAGAGAAATGGATAGAGACCCTTAGAAATGGAGTCTCTAACAACTAGAACGGTTGTGCAGGATGGACCGTTGTAAAGATGACGGTCCGTCACATGTGTCCGTTTAAGGACACTTCGAAAAAGTGAGAGACCCTCAGGAAGAGGGTCTCTGACAACCCGAACGGTTGTGCAGGACGGACCGTCGGGGGTATGATGGTCCGTCACATGTGTCCGTTGAAGGACACTTAGAAAAAGTGAGAGACTTGAGAAATGGGGTCTCTGACAACCTGAACGGTTGTGCAGGACAGACCGTCATAAATACGATGGTCCGTCACATGTGTCCGTTGAAGGACACTTAGAAAAAGTGAGAGACCCTCAGGAAGAGGGTCTCTGACAACCAGAACGGTTGTGCAGGACGGACCATCGTGGGTATGATGGTCCGTCACATGTGTCCGTTGAAGGACACTTGGAAAAAGTGAGAGACCCTCAGGAATAAGGTCTCTGACAACCAGAACAGTTGTGCAGGACAAACCGTCGTAAAGACGACGGTCCGTCGCATATGTCCGTTGGAGGACACTTAAAAAATTGACAGTGAGGTGTTAGTGTTTTTGGAACGGACCCTACGACAGTCCATCGTGGGAACGTAGGTCCTTCATCGGGGTCTCGTTCTGTAGATCAGTGACAGAACTAGGGGTACCCCATGTATCCCCAATGAACCCAAATCAAACTTGTAGTGTTTTTGACCTACATTTGTATAACCCAACTACCTAGGAAACTAGCAATGCAAAAGCACCTATGTCTAGGGTTGTAAACACGACAATTTCAAGCATTTTTAACCTAGGTTAGACAGAATCTTATATAAAAGAAACGAACATATGACGAAGAACTAAGCTAATACTAATTAATAAACAAAAATGCAAGATAAATGAGTAGAAATTAGAGACACATACCTTATAATTGGAGAAAATAAGATGGACAAGTACTCGGTGACCAAGAAGACACCCACAACAGCAACTCCGACTAGTAGATATTAACTTTTAGGGATTTGGAGAATTTTTGGGGAATAATGATCGGTTGAAGAGGGAGAGATTTTGGAAGTTGAAAAGGGAGAGATATAGGGAGAATAGTGAAGAAGTGGGGGTGAAATGAGGGGTTGGGGGAGTTTAAACGGTATGATTTTGAAAAAGACTCCAGCCGGATCGGGTCGGGTACGCCTCATTAATGACATGACGACTCCCCAGTGACGTTCCGTCTCAGTTGTGACGATCCGTCATTGGGTCCGTCGTGTTTGCCCTAGTGTGAAAATAACAGAAAGACGTACCTGGAAAGACGGATGCATACTACGGTCCGTCGCAAGTGAAACGGTCCGTCACTGTATCCGTCAGTGACTGCTGCAGAGTAATTTTCTGCAGAATTTCCTGGTGATGTGCCTGCAAATTTAAAAACCCATTAGTAGAAAAATGCTACCATTACTAAAAAGATTATAATATTGGGTTGCCTCCCAACAAGTGCCTGCTTTAATGTCGCAGCACGACAGGGGACTCTTGATTATTCAGACATCATCAAGATGGTATGCCTTTATCACTTCATTCCCCGATTCTTTATTCCCAAAATAGATTTTTATTCGGTCTCTATTCATCTTAAACCGCACTCCCTCCTTGGCTTTTAACTCAACTGCTCCATTAGGGAATACTTGGGTAATCAAGTAAGGGCTAGTCCATTTGGACTTGAGCTTGCCCGGAAGACAAGGCACCCCAGAAATGTCTACAAGCACCAAATCCCCAACCATAAACTCTTGTTTTGCACTTTTTTGTTCATTCTCCTTCTTCATCTTTTCTTTGTGGAATATGGCGGATACCGATTAGAGCTCACCACTCTGTCTCATGGGTCCTACAAACGTTGAAGGTCGCTTCTTCATTGTTCAACCAAAATTTCATCTGCCTCTTTTCCATATCAACTAAGGCTCTACCTATAGCAAGGAATGGCCTCCCAAGAATAATAGGCACTTCAAAATCGACTTCACAATCAAGAATAACAAAATTTGCCGGAAATATGAATGACTCCACTTTTACTTGCACATCATGAAGTATCCCTATAGGCCTTTTCACTGTTCAATCAGCCATCAGTATCCGCATCACAGTGGGTTTTGGGTCACCCAAACCCAACTTCTTGTAAATCGAGAGGGGCATGAGATTTATGCTTGCCACCAGATCACATAATGCTTTTGCAAAATGTAATGACCCAATTGTACAAGGAATAGTAAACGCACCCGAATCTTCTTTCTTTTGTACGAGGGATCTTGTAGCAATAGCACTACAATGCTGCGGTCTATCATCATCCTCAAAAGTGACCGATCTTTTCTTTGTGACCAGATCTTTCATAAACTTGGCATAACCGGGCATTGGTTCTAGAGCTTCTACCAAAGGGACATTGATAGAGAGCTGCTTCAGCATTGTTATAAAACGCTGATATTTACCATCCTCGGTCTTTTTGACTAATCTCTGATGGAAGGGTGGTGGTGGTCTAGGCATGGGAATTACCTTCATAGGGACTTCTGTATCTTTTCTATTGCTCTCTTCTGCTTCACCACTACCCTTTACCGCCTTATCATCATCCTTTCTCCCCTTTTCCTCATTAGACGGCATAGGTGGGTCAATGGTTTGCTTACCACCCCGAATAGTGATTGCCATACAGTGCGTATCATTTTTGGATTTTGGAAGTGTTGCTAGGAAGAGTGTCTGGTTGCCGTGTGTTCACTGTCGCAGATAATTGGGCCATTTGCAACTCGATCTGCTTAATCGATATTGCATGTGTATCCACTTTTTTCCCAATACTAACAAAATCACCCTCTAACTCTTTAATGTGCTCATTACTAGCATCGAACCTCCTCATCATTTTGTGCAACATATCCTCAACTCGCGCCATTCTATCTCCGCCATCCCTAGGTGTAACTTCACGATTTTGAGGAGGGACATAGGGCCCATTCCTATCATTTTTGTTACCGTAGTTACCCCTGTTGAAGTTATTGTCGCGGTTGTAGTTTTTATATCAGACATAATGACCCTCACGGTTATAGTTACCATAGTTCCGACCTTGGTTCCCTTGACCTTAGTGCCAATTATCCTGATTTGAGCCTTGGGCGCTTGGTCAGAAACCCCCCATCTGCTCATTTACTGCATAAGTGTCCTCCACATAATAGCATTCATCATTAAGAGGTGGTGGTTTAGCCAAGTATTTGACCGCATTTATATTTTCTGCAACCAGTGACATGTTTTAGTACCAACACAAGCTTAGTTCTTATCTGAGCCATTTCTTCACAATTCTCATCTGTGGCTGGGTTGTGAGTGGACTGCACTGCAAAGGTGTTTCTCCATGTATCAGACTTCCTAGTACTCCAAGCTTTATTATTCCGGGAGATTTTCTCTAATTTTTCGGCAATCTCAGCATAAAGACATTCCCCATAAGATCCACCTGCTATAGTACCCAACACCGCTTTATTATTATCATCCTGTGCCCAATAGAAGTATTCCTTTAGTTACTCATCATCTATACGGTGATTTGGAACACTTCTCAAGAATGAGGTGAATCTATCCCAAGAACTACTAACTGACTCTCCTGGTAGTGCCACAAAGTTGTTCACTTTGTCTTTGTGGTTTAGTTTCTTGGAGACCGGATAGTAGCGTGCAAAGAAAAAATCCCTTAGTTGGTTCCAAGTGAAGATTGAGTTGTATAGGAGCTCAGTGAAACATATAGCAGCCTCTCCCGTCAGTGAGAGAGGAAAAACTCTGAGCCCTATTACATCTAAATCCAAATCAGGCCTCCCTACACAACTTTTACACACTGCCCTTACCTTAGCTATATGGGCATGTGGATCCTCAGAAGGTAGCCCTTAAAACAAACCTCTGGCAGTGAGAATTTGCATCAGGCTACTAGTTACCACAAAGGTGTGGCCTGTGGGTAGAGGAGGTAAGACAAGTGGCCTATCCAAGTCTGCTATGTTATCATAGCCTCTTAGTATGCTTGGGGTCGTGGAACGGGATTTTGTCCCCTCTGTTGGTGTTCACCGGGAGCATCGGGTAACAACTGACCATGACCATCAACCAGAGCTGGGATGTGATGGTTTGGGTCATCATCATTTATTCCCAAGTGTCGATTCATATTGCGTAGTGTACGCTCTAATTTGTGATCGTAGGGAAACAAGGGTTCTCTTCCTCTTCGTGTATTTGGCATACAAGGAGGATAGTTCTGAAAAAAATAAAAAACAATAAAAAAAAATAAAATCAAGAAAATATCAACTAAACTATAGTAATAAGTTCAAGTTAATCTAAAAGCTTTAATCCCCAGCAGCGGCGCCAAAATTTGATACGCTCAAACTTACTTCTCAAATAAGAAGTAAAGTGGTCGTGTCAAGTAAATAACCCAACTAGTGAGGTTGGGATCGTTGCCACGAAAAAAATAGTCTAGACTTAACTTCAATCTATTATTACTTTTGTTCAGTCAATTACTTCCTTGGAAAGTAAAAACAATAAAAGGGGGGTTTCTCTTTCTAAATGAATAAAAATAACTACCTTAATCGAAAGAGACACTTAACAACTTTGAATGTTGGATTTTAATCGATTAATCAAAGTAATAGGGTTTAAGTGTTCCCCACAGGTTCATAACTTGATAATTCTAACTATAACAATTCTTTCCTAGTATCTTGCATGCAAAGTGATAAGTTATGTATTTCAAAATCCTTGGTCCGGCATCAAAAAAATCTCACTCCGCACCTTGGTTGGGCTACGTGTGTTGCTTTCCTAACCCTTATCTTTACCTCATATTAAGCATCGTACTCGATATTTGACTAACTTTTTACCTCGTACCAATAAATACTAGCCTATTAGATAGTATACACTAAATCTATGTTGATAATTCTTTTCCTATTATCTACCTCCTTGGTCCGGCAAGTAGCATTAAGGCGAGTTCCAAAAGCGAAAATATTATTAAAACATGTAAGACACTATTCTAGAATTGTTATTTTAGTTAGGTTTTACCTCATTATTTGCCTAGGGTTCCCACAACCCTAGTTATGGAGTTTAGTTACCCAGAGTCATAATCACAATAATAAAATATATGATATAAGAATTCATGTACTTACTTCAATGAGAAAGAGTAAAATCCGAAAGTTTGCTTGATTAATCACCAATAATCACTTCCAAGAATCTAAAAGTAATCAGTAATCTAACAAAAAGTCTAAGGATTCTCAAAATTCTAACAATACAGTGTCCACTAATATGATGTCTAATAATATGGAGTCTAACAACGATCCAGAGTCTAACCTCAGAAACGAGGTTTTTCGAACTATTTATAGAAAATAAAAACCTAATTAAACAAGGACACCATTTGCTGGAAATCTACAAAAATGCGGTTGGGTCGACGGACCTCGCGACGGATCGTCGTGGTCATGACGGATCGTTGTGGTCATGACGGATCGTCATGGACTCCGTCGTCCCATACTTATGCAATTTCTTCTGCTGCTCTCTTTATCACCCTCGACGGCAAGTATGACGGATCTTCATAGGCACAACAGTCCGTCGAGGGTCTTCGTTCCAAAACACTTTAACTTTTGGAATATGGGTATTGGGATTACATCTCAAAACTTCATGACGAACCTGCAGGACGGACCATCATAGAAATGATGGACCTTCACAAGCTTCGTAACCCCACACTTGGTTAGACTTCCCCATCTTCCTTCAGCAACTGCACTACGCTGCCACCTACGGACCGTCATAAGCTTCGTAGGTGGTCTCTTCTGCATTTCTTCACTCAAAATCTCTGCATTCATCTTTGGAAAGATTTCCTGCAAAATAAAAAGAAACTTATATAAAAATTAGCACAAAAAGGCTTTTGGACACACTAAACTTAAGGAAAAAGTATTAATAATACCATGAAACCACGGTATATCAGTCAACTTTGGCGCTAGTGCCATATCTTTACCAAGAAGTAGAAACATAATGGAAGTTCACCGTACTTGCCAAAAGAATTTAAAAGTTCATTGTATTATGGCTTACATTTGTGTATTAATCTTTAAAATCTAGGATTCTCTCAGACTATCTTGGGCTAGAAACCATGTTAGCAGTTGTTTGCAAGACGAATGATGGACTTAAAGCTTTACAGACATATGATATGAAAGGTCTTATGAATAAAAGTTGTGGTCTTCATGGCATTGAATCTTCAATTGGCAGACCTTTGGATCACCGGTATCTTGTAATCTATGTTGAGAACATAAGGTTTGAGGTTATGATGATCTCTTCTAGCAAATACATCTAACATTATTTAGCACTTATTTACTCTCTTATCTCTTTCATTTTTGGTTTATCATATTACCCATACACAGATGAATTAGTTGCTGCTGATCCTCAGAGGAGGCTTGTCATAAGGAAGCCAAGATACCTCCACGAGGAAACTCCTCCTGGTTTTGTTGGTTTTGCTGTCAATATGATAAATATTGACACTGCGAACTCATATTGTGTCTCAAGCACTGGTCTTGGCTGAGAGAGGCTCTCTTTTATGGACTCTTCTCACAGTTGCACGTATACAAAACAAAGGCCGACATGATGCAGGAATTACCTTTTAAAGCTGATGGAGCCATATCATTGGACTGTGGGATCATAAAAAGTGTTGGTATATTAACCCTAGGAAAAAGGTAAAGAGGCTTGTCTTAAATAGTGTGTATATTATATTCATAAGTTTTGTTCTTTCATTGTTCAACTTGATTTTTTTCTTAAATTAGGGTAATTTCGTATTCACAAAAATTCATCATCCAATGGATGAGGAATTTTGAACTTACATCAAAAAGGGTGGTGGGCACACCCTCAAAAGACATACAAAATTAAAAGTTTCCTATAAAATTGACAATATCAATGCTTTCCCCTACCAACTCTTGCTTACACCATAAACTTTCTTCTGAGAATACTAAAAGAATTCATTTCCTATTAACTTATTCCTTTTTTAGTATGAAGTAATACACTTGATCTCTCATTGTGCGCCTGACCTGGGAAGCTAATGTCATTTTGTGACCACGTTGCTTGTCCTTTGTGGAGTTCAGTAGTTCGAACTTTCACGAGCTTCCTCTATCAATCCATATAGAATAGTGAATGAAAGTAAGTTCTTCCATTTATTCACTACATCTACAACAAAGCTTCTGCAAGGTAGCCTTTGTTACATTTATTTGTAATGCATTTTTATTTCAAAATGATTTACAAACCATTGGAATCTTTAATGATCATTATCCTAAAGGGGGAGGGAGGTGGGGGGCGGGGGGGCAGGAGCCAGCAACACATTAATCATGAAAGATAGTCTATAATATAATTTTCTGGTAGGATTCTTCAAGATTTATCTGGTTTCGAGTGTACGACATATTTTAGATTTACCTGAACAACTATTGGTAATTATTTATATCGTAGGACTTGTTTCAAATCCTATTCCTATGTTTAAATTTTAGATGTAATTTATTTTGTATGTGTATAAATTAGAGTTATTTTAATTTGAAACACAATTTATTTTTCTTGTTGATTGCATCACTGAATCATTATCCTCTCTTCCTTCCCAAGGTAGGGGCTTGGCTGCTTACGCTGCACCCTTTCCAGATCCACTTGGGGGATTACACTTGATGTGTTTTTTGTTTCCATGGCATCACCAAATAATTTGGATTCTTTCATGTTCATATTTATTTTTTTGTAAATTGAAGTACATATCAAATTTGCAAAGAGTTCTGGAAGGACGTATCTACCTGAAAGTTATTTTGAAACAGATATGTGGATTAAAGAGTTGTAGTGTGAAAAGGTAAGAATTATGAAAGATTTACAGAGAGAGCAAAAGTTGTTGACAAATGCAAAGAACAAGTTTGGAATAAGGAAACAAGAGTTTGTCAAGTTTGTTTAAAAAGCTCTTCCTATCATTCAAGGGTATATCCTTGAGTGTGTCTAGTTAGACCGTGAATGCTTGTCATTAATTATTCCTAGTGCTTTTGATATCAAGAAGTTATAAGTTAAGTCACCTCTAAGTTGATATCGGTAAAAGCTTGAGCTTCTTTTTATTTGATCCTCTTTGTCCTTACATCCTACTTTAATTAATTAATGATGTCATATGGTAGTTGTAGACTGTACTTGCATTTTATCATGTTAGGTGAGAACTCTGCATGGATAATAGATCCTATTTTTTCCGTTGAGAAATTTTTAAGCTTGTTCTTTGTTTAGTATGTCAGTTAGACATGTTTTCTTTGAGAAATCTATAGGTGTAGATATAGGAAGTGAGATGCTAAAACAATTTCACGAGGAAGTGATGAAATTAGATTTTCTAGGATGCAATAACACTATCCTTTTTAATCTGAAGATGTTCATATTCAAACCAATAACCTCATCACATGTGAGAGAGAACACATTTGCATCAAGTTTGCCACTAGTGTTCTTCTCCATATATTTTGTCAATCCACTCGCAATTGTTAAAGAGTTCCAAAGTGTTTTTTGGTATATCATCACTATGCAAAATCTTCCTTTTACAAGAAAATATCATTACCGATAGCTTTTACTTCGAAGGGGGACCTCTGTTATCTGTTATGATGGAGGAAGTTGCTGGTCAGTTCCACCCATACTTGGATCGTGAAGAAAAATCCACCATTCTCTACTATTGTTGATTCTTTGAATTTCATTATGGTCTATTTTATTCTAACCGTTTCCCATTTGAGATGGTTCGGACGTTGTATTTCCTCCTTCCCCCACTTTAATCTCCAACAGTGCTGAAGGTCTTTTACGACCATAAATATAATGCTAATCCTAAAAACTTAACCCAGTCAAAGAAGAGTATCTTTTCTTGATTGATGGCTTCGATTGTTGATGACCACCAATGGAGTTGAGCTAAATGTTTTTTCCATTTCTATTCACCATGTATAACCTACTCTGTGCCTACTTTCGAAGCAAATTCTAAAAGGATGGTGTGGTTACCCATCTCATAAGTATTTAATCTATGGGCAAATCAAGAATGTTTTTGTGGATATTGCAGACCATACATCAGTTCAAAATAGTGTTTTAAGATGAGTCAAGAGATCCATCAATGTGAATGGATCTTAACTTTAACAGACCAATTCCTTCTTCTTTACAGGTGCTAATAAATTCCATATTACCCTATTTACTGCTCCTAGCAGCCTTTGAATAGGGTATGTCTTTGTCTGTGAATCTTTAATTGAATGTCTATTTTGAGAAGCATTTATGAATTTTCCTATCTTTCTTGCAATATCTTTCCACTCAACATTAAAATCTAGCACAGGAATGAAAATTACAGCTCTTCTTCTTCCACGTTGGTTTGGCATCTACAAATTTTCTTCCTTGTATTTGGAGTATTCAAGTGGAAATAACTGAAACTTTGGACATTTTTTAGTCTAGAAAAATCAGGAGCTTGTAAAGGAACTTTTGCAAAACATACTTTAAAAGAAAGATCTAATTTATATAAACTTAGTGAAAGTGGTCTATTGATAAAAGAATTTAATAAATAGGGAAAAAGTCTATAGGTTCTATTAAATTAGATATCAATATTTAATATTTGCGATTAAGCGCACGGATGCATGTGATAGATGCAAAGACGTCATACAATATATACTTGGCAGGCTTTGGGTACATGAGAATACAATTGTCTAATCTTTGTACTATCAATGTTGCAAGTATCTTCAAGGCGGGATTGAAAGAAAAATAGTTACAGATGATAATCCTTTAACCGGAGTGGTGGAGGCAAAGTTTGCCAATGCAAAATTTTATTTGAAGAAATTATGTTATTAAAGGGTATAAATTTGAAACTTAGTAGTCCAAGCATTAAATATTCATTTAGTCGCGAAGAAATTGGAGTTTCATTTGGACATAGAGCATAACGATAGAATACAATTTAAAATGCACATGTTTTTGAAATCTAATTTTTAAAGCAAACACTGAATTTGTAGAATTTATTGAGGAATTACCTTCCACGCCCAAATTGAATAAATCTACGATAGTGGGTCTTCATTTGACAAGGGAAAAATCTTTTGAAATAAGTCTCGGTTATAGAGGAGTGTGAACCATAAGGTAAGTACCTAAACGCTAATACAAACTTCTCCCACATGTACGCATGAATGTGGGAGGGGGGTGATAACCGAAGAATGCGCCATAGAGCCAAACCCTCGAGAGGCAAAAATCCAATTTGCTACCACATGAAGTAAGCTTCACATGTAATCTTAAGGAATACAAAAAGTTATTCGGAATTCGTACCAAGGACATTGAATTCTATTCATTCCTAAATTCCATTAACCCTTAACTTGCGAACTCGAATAAAATTGAGTGAGGATCGCCATCAATTCATATTTCCATAATAAGGGCAAAAAATAACTATAAAACTTTTGAAGATGGTGTCACTACTTCAAATAAAAAGCCTTCCATATTTGATCGACTTGGAGAATCGACTGCAAGATCTTCTGTGTTTGATAGGTTAGGTCCATTAAAGAAAAACAATAATATGAGAAGCTATTTAAAAGTTACAATCCCTTCTTTACATTTTATTTGAAAGGATTTAAAAAGTTTGATTCCTTCTAGTATAAGGCGAAGAGTGGAACTTGTGGCTTCATGTAAAGAGGAACTTAATGCAAAGGGCTCACACTGTGGTTAACATCAAAAAGCGCGAGGAATATGAATAAAGTGTAGCCTTCTCGAATCATGTAACGATAAAAAATAGGTATGATTCTATATCTGTAACAAAAATTGATAAAGAGTTACAAGATAATTTTTGTGTTGTCAGATATATGTAAATGACAATAATCCTTTAGAAGAGGAACATACTGGAGATGCTCAATTGGAACTTGAAGATGGAGTAAAAACAAAAATAATTCTTTGAAGGAAGTTGACCTTGCACTGTTAAAGATTCTAGGCCAACTTACTTTATTTCCTTTCTAAAAGTTGGTGAAAAAATTTCTTTTATGAATATACTTAACGAATTTAAGGATCTCTTCTCTTGGAGTTACAAAGAAATTCATGGATTTAATCCTAATGTAGCGGTCTATCTATTGCAGTCAAAAATGGTTCTCGTCCTATTAAGCAAGTTCAAAGACATTTTAGGCCAGACTTGGTTCATCGGTAGAAAATGAAGTCAACAAACTCATTGAGGCAGGATTTATTCGTGATGTCAAATATCCAACATGGATTAAAATTATTGTTCCTCTGAGGAAGAAGAATGGTCAAATTCTAGTTTTTGTTGACTTTAGAGATCTTAATAATGCATGCCATGAGATGAGTTCCCTCTTCTCAGTCCAGACCTCATATTTGATCACACTATCTATTATGAGGTGATGTTGTTTATGAATGGTTCTTGTGGCTATAATCAAATCTGCATGGCACCAAAGGATGAAGAACTTAGCACATTCAATACACCTAAGGATATTTATTGTTACAAAGTGATGTCCTTTTTCTTAAAGAATGTTTGTGTCACATATCAAAGGGATATGTAAAATATATTTGATGACTTGCTCCATAAATATATTGAATGTTATGTTGATTATTTGGTGGTAAAGTAAAGAACGAGGGGTGATAATTTGAAAGACATAAGAAGGTATTTCAATTACATTGAAGATATTAACTAAGGATGAATCCATTGAAATGTGCCTTTGGAGTTACTTCTGGAAAGTTACTTGGATTTATCGTGAGACGTCGAGAAATTTAAATTTATCAAGCCAAAGTTGATTCATTATCGAAGATGCTTGAGTCTCAAAATATTCATGAGTTAAAAAGTCTCCAAGGAAAGCTAGCTTACTTGAGGAGGTTCATCTGAAATCTGGTTGGAAGATTCCAACCATTTGGTCATCTCATGAAAAAAGGTACTCCCTTTAATTGGAAACAAACATGTAGCGATGCCATTAGAAGCATCAAATTGTATCTAGTGAAACCTTCCATTTTGGTAGTCCTATACTTGGAAAGCCATTGATACTCTCATTGGCTGACTAGCACGATGGTACCTTCAATTTCAACAGTTTGAGATTGTTTACATCCCTCAAAAAATTCTGAAGGGACAACCCTTAGTGGATTTGTTTATATACTTAACGATAGGAAGTTAATGAATGAGCTTCCTGACTTGATGCAATGTCTAATGAAATTCAACCTCATTGGAAAATGTACTTATATAGGGCTGCACATTGCGTTCGAGAAGGCGGTGGCATAATGCTAATCAATTAACAAGAGGAGGTTTTACCATTCTCCTTTACTTCGAAGAAATTTTTCTACAATTATGTCATTGAATAACAAGTGTTAATACCTACACTTTGAGATGGTCGTAAATATGAAACAATTAATACAATTATTTGGAAACTCTCTGTTTGTGATGAACAAAGTCTTGGGAAGTTATGAGGTGAAGAAATCTGAATTGCTTTCTTATCATGATTATGAGAAATAGTAAATTGGATGACTTGGAGATAAGACACTTAAACATGTGCAAAGAACGGAAAATAAGAAAGATGATGCATTCACTGCTCAAGCTTCAACGCTAACCTTTCTTGATCAGACACAAGTTACTATGTGTTAAAGATGGATAGTACCACCGTAAAATGAGGAAATATATATAGAAAATGAGCTTGTGTATCGCGTTGTCATTTCTTAATATGCAGAGGAAGATTGGATTAAACCCATTATTGAGTACATATGTCATGGGATAGTCCCAGAATATCTAAGGAGAAAGACAGATATTCGTCATCATGCACATCGTTTCCCTTACAACAAGGACACATTATATAAAAGATCATTTGAAGGTGTACTATTACGTTGTTTGGGAGTGGAAAAAATGATTCCATCTCTGGAAGAAACACACACATGAATGTGTGGATCAAATCAATACGGAACGAAAGTACACTTTCACATAGAGATGATAGGATATTATTGTCCAATCACTGGGAAGGAATGTTTAGTATATGCTTGGAGGTGTGATACTTGTAGATTTTATGTGAAATTCATATATTACTCGTCCGAAGTAGAATCAAACTGCATCTAGGTCATTTGATGCTTGGGAGTTGATGTTGTTGTACCAGTACCAAAATCTTCTGGAGTACATTTGTACATCTTGGCTGCAACAAATTACTTCTTAAAATTGGATGAAGTTATCGCTCTTAATGAAGTAAATAAAGAGAATGTTGCAAATTTTATCCGAGTAAATTTCATTTATCGCTTTGGAAGCCCTCGCTACACAATAACGGACAATGGAAAGCCATGTGATAAATAGTTAATGAACTAGATTTCTGATATCTTCGGCTTCAAGCAGTGTAAACCATCTATGTATTATTATGACGCTAATGGTCTATTGATGCATTCAATAAGACTCTATAAAACCTTCTTACACAAATTCTCTCCAAGTCCAATGGAATTGGCATGAAAGAATGGAAGAAGTATTGTTGGCATATAGAACGACCTAACACACTCCAGCTCAAGCATAGACCATATTCACTTGGTTTTGGAGTTGAACCAGTCTTGCCACTTAAGTGTCAGATACTTTTCTTGTGAGTTGCTATTCAAGAAGGTCTCAATGAAGAAGAAAATGATTGACTGCATCTCGATGAGTTAGAAGAACTTGAAGAAAAGAGTCTAGACTCCGAACAAAACTTTAAATTTAATCAAGCTCGTCTATCTCGTGGGTTCAATAAGAATGTTCACTTGAGGTGTTTCTAAGTCGGAGACAAAGTTCTCATGGTAAGAAGACTCCTCATTACTTCGCACAAGTCTAGGGACAAATCTATCTCAAAGTGACATGCACCATGTGTTGTGTAGGAAGCATATTTTTAAATGGTGCTTACAAGACTATTGATGTTTAGGGCGTAAGGATAGGTCCTATTAGTGCAAAATTCCTAAAGAGATATTACCTTTGAAGTAAGATGATGGTCCTTAATCTATGAGCCTAAACTAAATGTCACTACTAGCTTACAAGAGTCTAAATTGTGTAGGTCACAACAAAAAAACAAGTCACTCACTCCCTCAAACAAGAAAAATACTAATCCAAGATTAACTTAAAATTGTCCAATTCTTAATAAGTTACCTCCAAGCACTCCTTGTTCTATTCCAACTAAATCAAATCTTCAGGCTTTAATAAAATCATATTTTAAAATGAGGATATTTTATCTTTTGTAACTAAAATCTTAGCTTGAATCTCTTCAACATTCTTCTTAGCAGTTTTTAAAATGGTTTCAGTTCCCTCTCACTCTCATAGTAAAGTTTCCAGCTTCCGCTTAACCTTCTTTAGTGATTTCTTGTTTGAAGAAACATGGTTTGACTTCTCTCCCTTTCTACGTTGAACAAATTAAGATACTCTTTGGAATTTTAAAGCAACACTATTTTCTTATATTCATGCTCCTTTCAATAAGATGTAGCATGATCAGATAGAGAATCTATCAGGATCTTCGATGGTGAAATATCTAATAAATTAATCTTACTCATCTCCTTGAATATCTCACAAATATCATCTTTGTAACATAAAATATTGTATAGAGAAGTTCTGGAAAGTTTTCCACAAATATATTCCCAAAGACCCAAGATGTACTTCCTTTTGTGGTTGAACACAACACATTTTCCTTCAAAGACAAACATAGATCAATTACTCTTTGAAAGAAATTGAGAAAGCTCATTTTAATATGGAGTATACCCTTTTAATGTTTGGCCACGATAAGTAGATGATGTATTTTGTTCGAGCATGGTCTTTGAAATTGATTTTGCCTAAGGTCGTGATATTGGAGTACAATAATCGCTAACTTGTAGTCTTTCATGTGATGATCCTAGTAAATGTACGTCAACATTAACCTACAAGTCATTTTGTTTTAAAAAAGCAAAAAAAAAAAAGAAAAGGAAAGGAAAGAAAACATAGCCACTCTGAATTCTCAATGATCTTTAAAGACTATCGACAATATGGCCTTCTACAACTCCTAAATAAATAACTTCAACCCAAGTTGTGATAAAGCTGGACATTATGAAACTTTCACGTTGTTATAAAGCTCTCTGTTGTTTAGCTTCCGTGAAATACAGATATAATTTATGTTTGTCTTGAAAAAGGAAGACACAAAATAAGAAGAGGAAGAACACGAAAAATGGAATAAATCAAAATGAAAAAAATGAAATGAAAAAAAATTGAAACTCAACGATCTGCAAAAAAAGAAGAATGAAATTGTTGAATATTAAGAATGAAAAACACAATGATAGCAGTCCTCTATTTAAAATCATAAATGGGGGTGCGGAATCCTTTTCCTATGTTATGTATAATTCCTCTTTATTGGGAATTCTATTTGAGGTACATCTAGAATTAAATCCTTCTCATAGTTCAAATACATTTTTTTTCTAGGATGATTTCAAGGATATATAAATACGAAATTGAGTGGGATTACTATTCCTAGTTCAGTCACAATTTTTTTCCATAGATAGTCAAAAATAAGATAAAATAAGGTGTAATATCTATTTGTCTTCAATAATTCTCCTAAAAGGGAAGAAAGGATAAAATCATCTCCCCTTACACTAATTAACTATGGAAAGGTACAAATAATATAAGGGTACATATATTTATAAAGTGGACGCCTGGTCCATAAGGTGCCGATTATATATATATATATATATATATATATATATATATATTATTGTGTTCCTGTTATAGATGAGTTGAGACAACATATTGGTATAGCAGCCCATAACGCCAAATATTCTACTCATCCAGGCGCCACTAAGATGTACCGCGATCTGTGGGAAGTCTATTGGTCGAATGGTATGAAATAGATATAGCAGATTTCGCGAGTAAGTGCCCCAATCGCGAGAAAGTGAAGGCAGAACATCAAAAAACAAGGGGTATGACTCAAAAGAATGTCATTGCTACTTGGAAGTGGGAAATTATCAATATGGATTTCATTATAGGGTTACATCATACTCATAAACAATATGATTCCATTTGGGTGATAGTTGCCAGAATGACTAAGTCTTCTCACTTTTTGGCAGTCAAGACTACAGATTTGGCTGAGTTCTACGCCAAGCTTGATATTAATGAAATACTCAGGTTGCATGGGGTTACTTTTCCTATCATCTTAGATAGAAGTCCTGAGTTTATCTCTCATTTCTGGCATTTATTTCAAAAATGCCTTGGTACTCAAGTTAATCTGAGAATATCATTTTATCCGTAGATCAATGGGTAGGCAGAGCATATTGTTCATACCTTAAATGAAATGTTGAGATAATGTGTGATTGAGTTCTAGGGTAGTTGGTATGATCAACTTCATCTTATATCGCTTGCCTACTATAATTACTACCATTATAAAATTCAAATGGCCTCTTATGAAGGGTTGTATAGGCGTAGATGTAGATCTCCTGTTGGTTGGTTTGAAGTATGTGAAATAGCTTTGGAAGAAGTGTGTAGGTGATCCATCATCTATAGTGCCATTGGAGAGTGTGTCTATGAAATATAGTCATTCTTATGAGGATTTACCAGTTGATATTCTTGATTGTCAGGTTAGAAGGTTTTGAAACAAAGAAGTCATTTTAGTCAAGGTTTTGTGAAGGACTGAGTCCGTAGAGGGAGCTACTTAGGAAGCAAAAACAGACATGAAAGTCATGTATCCTCACTACTTTCCTATCGATTCTCGTCCATATTGAGGTAATTTTTCCTCTTTAGTTATTCAATAATTCATGCGTAAGATCAATTTTAGTATCATGTTCCTTTAGTTTGTACTTGAGTTTTCAGTGTATTTACATGTTCTTAGAACTTCGATTAGTATGAAATTGAGTTCTTGAAGTCTAGTGGTAGGGTTGCAGCTCCTTCCCTCCATACTAACCTAGTTTATACTTTATTCGAGGATGAATGTTCCCAAGGGGGAGATAATGTAATACCTTGTATCCAAAAACATATCAGATTTCAACTTTTAAGAAATTGCAGGTGCAACAAATGGTCGCCATCCACGGACTGTAGTGCGATGGAAACCTATGTCGTAGGTATGTAGTTCACCACTACAACCCTTACCCAAATCTAGTTTAGAAAATCAGCTAGGTCTAGACCCACGAAACAAACATATGTTCCGTAAACGAGACCATGGCTCGTGGTTTATGTCCGTAGATTGAGGCCCACTTTACCTTGACCCTAAATTATGAGATTTTAGTCAGTTTAAGCATAGAAACATAACTAGAAATTACATAAGTCAAATCATTAATGAAAGCATAGGAATTAGAAGCATGAGAGGAGAAAAAGGTCAAGAACCCTGGTTCAAAAACACAAAAAAATTCCATCAGTTCTAGAATGAAATAAAACTACTTATCAGTGAAATTCATCACCAAGTATGTGGATTTCACTAATGGGTTCCTTTTTCCCATTAGGTCCCTAGAATTCAGTTAGTTTCTTAATTCCCTTATTATGAACATACCTAGGGTTTCTAGAATTTAAGAAGATCATCATGCTTTAGTTATTTAAATGTTTAATATCAGATTATCATGTTATCGCTCAGCTTATTGAATGAATTAAAAAAATAGCTTTGTATTTTTTAGTTATTGAATTACACATGCTAGGTCATATATATATCATTATTCAGTTTGATATACGTTAGTTATTAATTTATCGTTAGCAAATTAATTGTTGCATTCTCACTTTATATGTTATGTTTTGAACTATAATGTATCACACAAACGTAGTCATAATGTGTTAACCACTTAATTCATTTGTAGTAGCTTATTACTGAGTTGGACTAGGGTTCAGGGAACCCAAATAGTCCCAAAAGTACTTGCCACGTAGGTTGTAATCCTCTGTTTTGGCATCAATTTATTGATCATGCTAGCATAACTCTTTACCTTTTGCCAGGTATATTGGGTCCTCTTGATGAGGAGTATACATTTGACTACACGTTTATCTTTCAATGCATTTAAGAGAGTTCTAATTAATTAATTCATTTGTCGTTGAGAGAATATGGAGGATTTTTCTCTGATAAGGCTGAGAAACATTTGATAAACTTCATTCTTTGAGTTTTGTGAAGTTATGATAGTTTTAAGCTTAGATTTCAGTGGAGTTTTGCAGTTATTGTCATTGTGAACACTAATTTGGTTTCTCTTAATCAAATAAATAACCCATCCTTAGTCATCGTCTATACAATGTATTTGAAATCTTAATCTAATCTTTATAAATTGATACTTGCAATTCGTACCCAAATTTTACTTTTTGCCTAAAATCATTTGGAGATATTAACAAAAATCGTATAAGAGCGATAATAAAGCATTATCTCCTGTTGAGTTCTATAAAGTGATAATGACCGGTTACACCTTCATTAGAAGTATAAGTTTGTACATATCAAATTTTGGCGCTACTGTCGAGGAATTTTAATTATGGAGTGTTTTAGTGGCTTGTATTCAACTTGTAGTTATAATTTCCTAATTTTACTTGTAATGTTGTTTTTGATCTATTACAGATAAAAATGCTTCTGTATGGCCACCACTACAAGTAAGAGAGACACATTGCTACCTTGCAATGAGAAACTCTAGAAAAACATACGCACGATAGATAATGCTAAAAAATGAGAGGCTTAGAGGCAGAGGTTGGGCCTAGAGGCTAAATTTGATGTTGCAAGACATGTGCAACAAAATTTTGTATTAGTCCCACCTAGGCGAGCATATGGAAACATGGATGATGTTATTATCCCTCCTCATCTTCCCCCGGTAGCCAAAGTCATAGAGTTCAGCATCCAGCTCACGTTATGTATGAAGATGATGATATTGATTTAGATGGAGTTGGATCCACTGGAGCTATAGTTTGATTGCGCTACCTCCATGGGTGAAATTCACTATAACTAGTACAAAGATACAATTGTTAAATCTCAAAGGAATGGTTAGAGGGGAAGATGGTTATGCCGCTAACAAACATCTGATGTATTTTATGGGAATATGTAAATCTTATGAGATTCATAAAGTTAATCAAACTTCAATGAGGACAAGGCTATTTCCCTATCTCTGACATGGGAAGTAACTTACTAGCTGAATAAGACGTTAATTGACTCCGTTCAAACTTAGGGTGAATTAAAAAAAATCGCAGAACCATTATTTCCATAATAAAAAAAATTGCAAATTAAGGACGAGATAAGTACACATAAGCAGTTACCAGGTGAAGCAATGCATGACACTTTGTGGAAGTTCAACAAAAGATTAATGAAATGCCCTAACCATGATCTTACTAAGAGACATCTTAAACACGCTTTTGATAGTTCTATTAATTATGTTAAAAACATGTTGTTGATGCCGTCTATGGAGATTCTTTTATGAATAATCCATTTGCAAATAGTTGGATGAAGTTTCAAAAAAAATTGGGCATGGTACACAAAAGATGCAGAAGTAAGAGAATTAGGGTATGCATATGAGATGTTTGTTGAACATAGTAAAAAGAAAGAAGAAAGGGTTCACGACATAGAACATCGGAGAACTCAAATTGATTTACTAACGATGAATATTATGTCCAAGTATGAAAAAGTCAATGCTATGGGACAACAAAGTAGTTATGAAGATCAAGACATTGACATTTATTAGGAGGCTAACTACTTCGGAAAACAAGGAGGTTTCAAAATTATAACTCTGGCAGTTGGAACTACACCAGAGATGTAAAATATGATAGAACACTTAGAAGAGAGCAAGAAAACTTGCAGAACACATATCG
This sequence comes from Solanum lycopersicum, assembly GCF_036512215.1. Classification (NCBI taxonomy): domain Eukaryota; kingdom Viridiplantae; phylum Streptophyta; class Magnoliopsida; order Solanales; family Solanaceae; genus Solanum; species Solanum lycopersicum. The sequence goes on along the minus strand of NC_090810.1, from coordinate 32,470,415 downwards.
GTACAGTGGTATATATGTGCCCCCAGGTAGATGAAAAAAAAAAGGCCATTTACCGGTGGATCTAAGCTAGAAGATATAATGACCAAGATGCTTCAAAAGGTTGAATCAACTAATGCATGAGTTAAAGAAATGAAGGGTGAGTTCTCAAGCATAAGTTAACTGGTTGACTCTCATCATCCCTAAATCAGAGAAAGAATGATTCATTACAAAGTGATACCTTTCAAAACCCCAAGAAGGATGGACATTTATGGCCATCACTACTAGAAGTGGTAAAGTGGTTTCTAAACAAAACCATGCAAGTACCAAGGATGAACAGATTAAGGAACAAGTTGGTATAAACCAGGATGAAATTGCACTTGTAGATGACTTTGAAGATTTTCAGCAATGAGTATATCCTACAAGTAGACAAGAGAAAGAGATCAAGGAAAAACTACTTTTACAGCAGATTCCTAGACCCCCTACTTTTTTTCCCCAAAGACATTAAAAGAAAATTGAAGATGAGAAGTTTACCAAGTTCATAATCATGCTGAAGCAGCTTTAAGTTAATATCCCACTATAGAAGCTCTGGAATAAATGCCAGGATATGCCATGTTTATGTAAGACTTGTTACCAAGAAAAGAGTTGTAAGTATTGATTTTTCTAATTATGTTCACAATCGCACTGCATTGCAACTAGATCTCTGGTTCAAAAAAAGAAGGTCTTGGTGCTTTCATAACTCCATACATCATTGGTTCAATCATGTTTGCAAAAGCGTTTGTGATCTGGGAGATAGATAAATTTGATGCAATTAGCTATTTAGGTTTGGGAATTCCAAAACCTACAACATTGTGATTGATGATAGCTGGGAGATAGATATATTTGATACAATTAGCTTTATTTTGTATTTTTTTGGTTAAGGTGGATACCTTTATCTTCCTAGCAGACTTTATTATCTTGGAGTGTGAAGTAGACTTTGAAGTGCCTATAATTTTGGGAAGACCGTTTTTAGCTACAGGATGAACTTTGGTTGATGTTGAGCGAGCTGAGTTGAAATTTAGACTAAATTAAGAAGAATAATGTTTAGCATATGTAGATTTATTAGAAAAACCACGAGAGATGGAAGTGGTATCTTCATTGGAAGTTTTTATTGATGATGACTTAAAAGTACCTATAGAAGAGAGGATAGTTGTTGAAAAATTAGTTGTTGTTTTGATAAACATTGATTTGGATTTGAGATCTGATTATTGTGAAACTATAAATGCTTTAAAGGGTATGTGAACACATTCTTATGCTCCTATGAAATTATATCTGGATTTAAAAAACCGACTAGATCCTCCAACTAAACCTTCCATCGAGGAACCAAAAGTTTTGGAGGTGAAATAGTTACCTAGTAACCTCATGTATCTATTTTGGGGTACTAGCAACACTTTACCAATGATATTGTCTCAATATTTAAAGAAAGACAGGAAGAGGAGGTGGTTAGAGTGATTCAAAGATTTATAAAAGCTATTGGCTAGACTATTGTTGATATAATTGGAATCCTCTAGGCATTTTCACACACAGAATTCAATTTTTGAGGAAGATTGAATAACCAACATTGATCACCAAAGGAGACTTAATTCACCGATGAAACAGGTGTGAAAAAGGAAAGGTTATATGCGGGGGTGGCTTCGTTGATCTTAGACAACTACTGGGTTAGTCCAGTGCAATGTGTGCCAAAAAAGGGACGCCTGACTGTGGTAGTAAATGCAAATAATGAACTAGTTCCATAGAGACCAGTGACTGGGTGGCGAGTATGCGTGGACTAAAGAAAGATTAACAAATGGAACTTGAGGGATCATTTCCCTATGCCATTTACGGACCCAATGTTGGACATCATAGCAGGTAAAGATTGGTATTGTTTCTTAGATGGATATTTTGGTTACAGTATGATATCCATTGCTCTTGAAGATTACGAAAATACTACATTTACATGTCCTTATGACACTTTTGCATTTAAATGGATGTCGTTTTGATTATGTAATGCACCAGATACGTTTCAACGATGCATTACGTTTCCATTTTTCCGACATGGTCATGGACACTATGGAGGTATGTATGGACGATGTTTCTGTAGTAGGTCATTCTTTTTATATGAGTGTTTGTTGAGTATTAGCATGGCATTGCATAGATGTGAGGAAGCCAACTTGGTGCTGAACTGGGTGAAATGCCACTTCATGCTAAAAGAGGGAATATTTCTTGGACATAAAGTGTTAGTAAAAGGAATTGAAGTTGATAAGGCAAATATTGATGTGATTGAAAAATTGTCTCTGCCTATTTGGGTAAAAGGTGTTCAAAGCTTCTTGGGACACGCCAAATTCTATAGGTGTTTCATGAAGTAATTCTACAATGTTTCACAACCCATGTGTAAGATTTTGGATAAAGAAGAGAAATTCATCTTTGATGTCACTTGCCTAAACGCCTTTGAGTGCCAAAAAAATGATCTAAGCACCTGAAATCATTGGCCAAACTGGGAAGAAGCATTTGAAGTGATTTGTGATGTTAGTGGAATTACATTAGGTGTTGTATTGGGTCAAAAAATTGCAACAAGATGTTCCATCCTATTTACTATGCTAGTAAGTCCCTAAATGGAGAACATCGAAATTATATAGTTACTGAACAAGAATTGTCGGCACTGTATGCATTTGATAAAAATTTAGAGATTATTGTCGGGCACAAAAGTAATAGTTCATACAAATTATGTTGCACTGAGATATCTCATGTTTTACAAGGAGGCCAAAAAAACATTAATATAATGGGTGCTACTGCTTCAAGAATGTGATTTTGAAGTAAAAGATAGAAGAGGGTGTGAAAATCAAGTAGCGTATCACCTTTCAAGATTGGAATTTTAAAAGAGAGAACACAATGATCCCTAACTTGATTATACATTCCCAAATGAACAGGTATAGGCTACTATTCTTTATCTTATTCCATGGTTTGCTGATTTTGCTAATTTCTTAGTTAGTGAAGTGATTGTAGATGCACTTACTTATCAGCAAAAGAAAAAGTTCTTACATGACGCGGGTAAATTTTTTTGGGATGAGCCTTATTTGTAGAAAGTATGTGTTGCTAACATTATCAGGAAATGTGTTCTCGAAGTTGAAATGTCATTTATTTTACAAGCCTTTCATTTATATTATATAGGTGCGCACAATGGTGGAGCAAAAACAGCTCATAAGATATTTCAATGTGGGTGTTACTAGCCGACTATTCACCAGGATGCAACTGAGTTGGTACGAAGTTATGATGTATGCCAAAGGGAATAAGCGATATCAAGGCGTCATGAGCTACCGATGACACCCATTTTGGAGGTATATCTTTTTGATGTGTGAGAATTGATTTTATGGGCCCCTTTATGGGCAGAAGTATATTTTCGTAGCAGTGGACTATGTATCTTAATGGGTAGAAGTTGTAGCATTACCTAAGAATGATGGCAAGAGTGTTAAAGAGTTTCTAAAGAAGAACATTTTTGCAAGATTTGGGACACCTAGAGCAATTATTAGTGATGGTGGCTCTCATTTTTGCAACAAAGTATTCAGTGCATTTCTAAACAAGTATGGGGTTAAAATAGAATAAGGTAGCTACACCATATTACCCGCAAACCAGCGGCCGCGTGGAAGTGTATAACAAATAAATCAAGACAATTTTGGCCAAGTCAAGAAATGCTAACCGGACAGACTGGACAAGAAAGCAAGATGGTGCATTATGGGCATATAAAACAGCTATTAAAACACCTATAGGTATGTCTCCATATCAACAGGTCTTTGTAAAAGCATGTCACTTGCCAATTGAACTAGAATACCGAGCACTCTGGGCATTGAAACAAAGTTTTTATTCTAGAGACTTCGTGTTGATGTTTAAATATAAATTGCATTTATTTCCAAGAAAATTGAGATCCAAACAGTTCGGACCTTTTACGATTAACCAAATATTTCAATCTTGAGCAGTTCAAATAGAAAATGATAAAAAAGAGAGAGTTCAAAGGTAATGGACAACAAATCATGACATATCCTTGTGCCAAGGAAGAAACCAAGATAGTGCAAGAATGAATGCTTTATAAAGTCTAACTAATCAAGGAACTTGCATCGCGCTGCGGCGTTAAATTGTATTCTTCTTGGGAGGCAACCCAAGATTTCTTAATTTATGTATTTTGCATTTATTTTTGTGTTATTTTAGTGTTTAGACTTAATAGGTTTTGACATGTGTAGGAAGACTTAGTAAGAAAGTGTAGAAGAATTGGTGTAGTTTGCATCCGATGGGAGACTTCACGGACCTTGGTAGCCTATACGGGCAAGTTCGTTGTCGTCTAAGTTAAGAATAAGCAAGGAAGCTACTAGAAAAGAACAAAACAAAGGGTTAGTAATGTATACGAATCCTTTTACCTACTGTCAATTTAAGGTGAAACTGAACAAGGCAAAGTGATTTCTATAGCCAAACTCACGGGACGTAAACCTCTTTACGAGGGAGTTCATAGATCGTCATCTTTCCCAGGTAAGTGTCATCTCTAAAGTATTTTTATGGTAGGGTGGACGGGCTGTGATGTCTTCCACGGACTATTCCATAGTCCGTTAATCGTGCTGGTAATTCAGTAAATACAACCCGCCCCTCCCCGCGATTAGAGCAGTCCAACATGCACAAAATATTTAGGTCTAATAAATCGCCTCTTTTAAAAATTTTCCTTCTTTATTTCATCTTATTTGTTAGTTCTTCTTTCTTCCGTTTCTTATGTAATAGTTGCCCATAATTAATTATAAATTGCGTGAATCAGTTTCTTTGCCAACATCATTGGTACACGTACAGTTCAAGATGCCTCAAAGTAAATATAATGTTGTGTGTTTAATTCTTTCTAATGGGTTTGTTCTTGTTCTCAAATGATCGTTGTTCTTGGTCGAATATATTACTCGGGGGGTTGATTGTTGAAGTTATACGTGAATAGTTGGGGTTATTGGGGGTTAAGTCCGGCTAGTTAGTTGTTGGGGGGTAAGGTAATTGAGTTTTCATCAATTGTTGTTTTTATATGATTCATTGGTTAACATTGGTTTTGTCCTTAAACATGGGAAGATGAGTAATTTGAGTAGGAATGAAGAACTATATGGATTAAACCTGGGTAATGGTGAGCCACACTTAACTTTACGGACCATGTAAATGCTTATGTACTATGACCCTAGACGTGGAACACAAATATAACAGAGTATGGGTGAACTGATCGAGTTATAACCAAGACCACGACCTGTGGTTTACTCCACTGACTGTGACTTTGTCCGTGAAAATTTCTTTGGAATTTATGAAGCTGGTTATTTCTATTTTTGTTCATCCTAGAGTACACGGAGGACTTCATTGTCAGTGGTCTATTCCACGGTCCATGAAGGTATTGTTTAACATTACTTGCCCAGATTTCATGGAGGACTTTACGGTCCATAGTCCGCTCCACGATCTGTAAAGGCAACTATGAATATTACTCAAATGAAATTTTATTTGATTGATTCCGTGAGCCTTCACGATGATAGATTGGGTGACGTCATCCTTAAGTCAAGGCATCACAATGTTGTTAAACACACGGGAAGTCTTAGTACCTAATACTGTGTCAATAATTTGCACTCATGCATTCTGGTCATGTCTGCATGTACCATGTCACACAAACAAAGAATGAATAATTCTAAGAGGCCTGCCCCCTCTAAAACTTCTCAATATGAGGGACGTTCCACATCTGAGGCTAGTGGCTCAACGGTTCACTTAGATGTCACTCCAACACATCATTCACCTCGGTCCACTAGATCACATGTCCAACGATGACTGCTCCAGACACTCCTTTTCAATTTGAAAAAGAGGGTAGTGCTTCTAAGAATCTTACACCTGCCAACAATCCATCTCATTATGCAGCATGTAGCAATATAAGACAAAATCTTGGGGCAGTGCTAAATATGAAGGAAGTTCCTAGGAGAACTGTTATACCTCCTCTTCGGCAACCCACACACAATAGGAAACAGTAGCTCAACAAGCAGCTCATTAGAGAGAGCTCAATGGGATACTCACAGATGAAGACACCGTGATATAACATGTGCATGCTTAGGAACCTCATCCAGATTGTCGAGAACAACTAATTGCATGCTACTGTACTATATGGACAGTGGATCGTACCAAGGAATTTTTCCACTGAGGGATTTTGACCAAGACTTATAGTTGGTGGTGAGCAGTGACATCAAGGAATTTCTGTATATTTACTCGAAGTTTCAATTTCACATGTTTAAATGGGTATACAATGTGTGAGGTTATTGCTCTAGTCACTTGAAAAAAGAGTGTTATGCATCATATGTAACTATGATGATGAACCTTGCTGCGAAAACTGAAACCAGAAAATGAGGCAGAAAGATTTGGCTGCTACACTGGGTCCATATGACTTAATCATTGTTAGGGTCTGGTCCATTGATATTTCGGAAATCTCTTTGAACTTAATAATACATGGACCTTACTACATAGCCCCACAATTATTGGTACTGTTTGAAAGAAAGCACCATGACGTCACCAATGCATCCAACAAAGATTAGGATTCTCGAGAAAGGATGTTGCGGTGGATCGCCAAAAAGATTGCCATTGATGAGGAGCAGTCAAGGTGGGTACCTATTACTCCAGTAACTATTGGTAAAGCTACATTTGATCTTCCTAGATAAAGTATGATGGCTATTGTCTGGGCTCAATTACGTCCAACTACAAATGACAACACTCTTTCCATCTCTTGCGTCAATTAGCTTCTTACTGAGTAGTTACACACTGAATATAGGGAGGATCATATCTAGTGAAATGTGACACAGGGCTCTAATTGGGAAAGAGGCATTTCCTTTCCGTTATCTAATAGGGAAAGTATGTCTCAAGGCACAACAATCTCTCAATTGCTTAGTTGATCGATGGTGTTAGGCATCTAGACTAATTCAGGTGTCAAAGATAAAGGATATGGAAAACAACTTGTTTGGTGGTAAATCTACAGCAATAAGTCATTTTCCAGTTGTTCCGCTAGTTCATTTAGAGTTTCCATAAATTGAATGAGTGTTAGAGAAAGGCGAATCATTCAAAACATCCACAAAAACACCACATCAAACCAACATTGATCATACTTGAGGTACTTTTGTGTCTATCCCTATTTCTTTTCTTATGAAATCGATTTGAAATCAGCGCCAAACAAGGTCATTATAAGATGATATAGTCCATTGGATGCCTCAAATAATTAAATCTAAAGTATCTACCGCCAAGAAGGACATCACTAGTCAAGTCTTGAAGGAGTTCAAAGTACTTAAAGAGAGACTAAATGGTATTGAGAATTTGCTGCAAGACTGACACCCAGTTACCAGACAGACAAAGACTGCAAAGTCCTTTCATGTAGGGATGGGGTGGTCAAGAAACGTTTCATATATGAGAAAATGAAGGTTGTAAATGTTTTTTAAGGTTAATTTTATGTATCATAGTAGATTGTGATATGCAGATGCTAGATAACAAACAAAATTAACAACAAATTCTTAACATGTTATTAAAGGTTAGGATCTTTATATGACATTTTACATACTAACTTGTTGAACATTGCTGAGTTTGGATGATTCATAAGAGAATTAAGAATATGGATAATGAAATCATGTGTGACTATGTGTGAGTATTTATTGATGTCTAGCGTTATGAGCAAAAACTAGAACTTGCCTGAGTTGTCTTCGTTGAAGTCGAGGAGAGTTGGATAGAAAATTATACTACGCTATATTTGTTTATAGAAAAAAGCTTACCACTTGAACCCATATTGAGCCGGTAATAAACCTTTTTTCTTACCTAAAATAGTTCATAAACTTGGTTTACCCAAAGGTACATTGGGACAAGTAAGGCGAAAAGCCTAAGTTAAGAGTGAGTACAACCCGAGAAAGTTCAACCAACAAACTGAAATACAAGCTGTGTGTGTGTGTGTGTGTGTGTGTATATATATATATATATATATATATATATATATATATATATATATATATATATATACATATATATGTATATATATATATATATAAAAAAAAGAAATAAAAAAAAGGTGTGGCTGCAGGGATGACAAAGAAAAAAGGAAACAAAATATTGAAGTAGAAGAAGGTTTGTGAAAACAAAACTTTGGGAAACCAAGAGATTAATAACACACGAAAAAAAACATCCATATACCCTTTCCCAAGCCCCGAGCCTATGTTACAGGACAATAGAAGTCCTGCAGTGATCCTAGTCAAATTTTATGAATGACGGAGTGTAGAAAATGAGGGCAAGCCTATAGTAGTCATTGTTAGTGCTAGAATTTCATTTAGAAAGTGAGTGTAGTACTCATTCCAAACCATTCTGATCGAGGGACTTCTTTATGTGAGTACACTGCGATTTCATCTGATAGTAGATTAAGTAAAATAATAACTCACACACATAGGCATGATTGACTGTAAGTAATGAATTTCATAAATAGATCCTTACATGTTAGATTTAGTGAATTGGGATACAAAATATATAGAAAATATCTATTGCATATTGTCAATGATTGGAAATGATTTTAAGAAGTAAGGGGATAATAAATCTCATCTCGTGAGGACAAGTAATGGCTCTAAGTTTCGGATGTTGATTTACCGGGATATCCAACTACAGTTTGAAGATCCGTGATTCTATCAGTCAACAAGATTCTGGAGACAAGTGCAAAGTTTTCGAAGACGAGAAAGTTTAACTGAAGGCTACAAATATCTTCACAGACCGTTATAATTTTTACGGTCTGTGATTCAGTCCGTCAACAAAAGTCCAGAGAGTAGTTCAAAGTATCCAATGTCGTGAAAGTTTAAGTCAAGACTACGGATGTCTTCACGGACCGTGATAATTTTGATGGTTCGTGATTTTGTCATTGAAGAAGATTCAAGAAAGCAATGCAAAGGGTCAGGATTTTAACAAAGTATAAGTGAAGACCAAGGCGTCGTCCCAGACCGTGATAATTTTGATGGTACGTGATTCTATCCGCAAACGACGCTCCAGACAACTACTAAAAGTTTAAGTTTTGGAGATTTGAAGGCAAGACCACGAACTACTTTACGGACCGTGAAGCCTTTCACGGGGCGTGATGGGGGCCGTGAAGGAAAGGGGCAATGTAGTCCTAAATATGTTAACTATCTATATAAAAATTTCTTTTTGGATATCGATTGGGGCATTTTTGAACTATCGTTTCGTTATCAAATATTTTGATGAGAGAGGAAGGAAAGAACTTGGGATTTTACGATCACAACTTGTTTTCGAATTTCTTGGGAACAAGAGGAAGTTTGATTTCAAGGTTATCAAGATTGTTTGGGATTTTATATTTGATATTGTACGTATTTAGAATAATGTTCTCATTTATTATCTACTGTGATATATGTAGAACTATGAGTAACTAAGCATATAAATCAGGTGTGTATGATATATGAAGATTTTGTGAATTTGAATCTGTAAAACGAGCATAGAGTAATTGTTGTGCACAAAACTCAAGACTAAATCTTTTACAATAATTTGGTCTAATGAGTGCACGTGTTAGACTAGCCTTAATCAAGTGGTTGTTTGAGAGAAAAGCACTTGTTACGACAAAATGACGACCTTTTCACAATATTGAGGGTAAAGTTAGAGTTTGAGAGAAGATAAATTTATCTTCACATTCATCTAAGTGAGTTATTAATTAAAAATTCATTTGTAGTTTTCGAGAATATAGATGATTATTGTTTGATAAAGGTGAGAAGTGTTGGATAAACTTCATTCGCAGAGTTTTGTGAAGTTATGATTTTTTAAGCTTAGATTTAAGAAGAGTTCGCAGTTTCTGTCATACTGAACACTAACCTAGTTTCTCTTAATCAACACAATAACCTATTCTTAGTCATTGTCTATACGATATATTTGAAATCTTAATCATAAGTTTAGAAATTGATACTTTCCATTCATACCCAAATATTACTTTTTGTATAAATGCATTAGGAGATACTAACATTAATCATATAAGAGCGACAATCTAGCATTATCTTTAAAAAAAATTCTCTGTGGGAATGATCTCAATTCAAGTTGACTTTTGTAAAGTGAAAAAAATCGTTTACACCTTCATTCGAAGTGGAATTTTGGACGTATCAGCAGCTATGTTGAGGAGTAATATTTTATGTTTTGGATAAAAGGGTGGTTACAACGTGTATCATGCTTTGGATAGGTTCAAATAAATGTTGATGAGTTACCCTCATCATCATCAAGCCAATGAGGTGTTACTCGATACGCTCATTGAAGGTTTGGAGCCTAACACCAAGATTTTTCCTGATTCACTTCCAATTGGACAAGATTTAGAGAAGACTTATGCTGAGTTATACACCTTACTAAATAAGATTTCTCGGGGGAATACAGAGTTGAAAGGAAATGGAATGAAAGTGGTAGTTCAGGAATGTGAAGGTGTATTAGAGATTGGCGATGTGATGCCTTGACTGGCAATTTTAATCCACTTAGAACATGATGAATACAAATTTCGGTAACATGGCATTTGGGAAACATACTTCTCAAGTTAATGTAGTTCAAAAACCACCATATTGGTGTCAGATGTGCTGTGGAAGTGATCACACTACACATATATGTAGTGCAAACCCTGACTCTCTAAATTTTGTAGGTAATGCTTAGAGTAGAGGAGGCCAACAGAACTATAGAAATTGTTATAACCCACGTTGGTAAAAACACCCAAACTTTTCTTATAGTTGAAATCAAAATCAAGGCCAAGGACAAAATTAGTATCGACCTCTATGTAATTCACAAGGCTACTAAGGACATATGCAAAGGGAGTAGCCTAAATACAATATGGGAATAGGAGTTTTAAGGATATGTTAAAAAAATATTGAAGATCGAGCTCAGTTGGCCGCAGATATGAAAAATAATGAACTAGCTACTCACAACCGAGAGAAAAAAATTAGAAATTTGGCTTGTGCTCTAAATTCTTGTGCACAAGAAGGTTTCCTAGTTACACAGATCAAATTCCAAACACGTAAATGATATGAGTACTCGGAGTGGTCTACAATTAGAGGATCTAGATCATAAGAAAAACACCCTCGAAGTAAACAAAGAGGGTTAACTTAGAGAGGCTGATCCGAAAGAGAATGAAGCAGTTGCACCCACTGAAAAGGTGCAACTAATAGTAACACCAACTATTCCATTCCCTCAAAAATTCAAGAAACAAAAGGAGGAGGAATATTTGAGTATGTTTTTGTCTTTGCTGAAACAAGTTCACAATAATTTGCCTCTGCTATATGTTTTGAGGGTATACCCAATTATGCGGAGTATGATATGGAGATTGTGGAAAATAACATAAGGCTGATAGAATATGAGACAATTGTACATATTGAAGAGTGCAGCTCCAGGATTCAAAATAGGGTGCCAATTAAAATAAATTATCCACGAAGCTTTATGGTACAAATTATGATAGGTTAGAGTATTCATGCCCGAGGGTTGTGTGATTTGGGAGAAAGCATAAACTTGATGTCAACCTCACTGTACAATAAACTGGGTTGGGTAGTCCTAAGCCAACTACCATAACTCTTCTGATGGATGATAGATATGTATCTAGACCTTAGGGGGTAGTGAAAGATGTACTAGTGCAAGTTAGATCTTTGATTTTCCCAGTAGATTTTGTAGTACTATATTTTGAGCTTGATCCTGAGGTTCCATTCATCTTAGGCCGATCTTTCTTAGAAATTGGGAGAGCAATGATAAATTTGGCAGCTGGGTAATTCACCATTATATACCATGATAAAGTAGAGTTTTTTGACGTGTACAAAGCTTTAAAGATGCCACCAGTACACGAGGAGTTGTTTGCCATTACTATGATATATCTTGAGGCAGAAGCTAACTACATAGTATCTAACGATCCTCAAGATCAAGTGTTGAGAGGTGATGAGATATGTGTAAGTACTTAGGCACATGAAATTGTGCGATTCTTAGTTGTGTCAGTGATTGTAGCTACTAGAGAAAGATGGTAGTCATTAAACCTGCTGTTAGGACCTCCACATAAACCCTCCATTGAAGAATCTCCAAAGCTGGAGTTAAAATAGTTGCCAGTTCACCTCAGATATGCATTTGTAAGAAATATAAAACTTTACCAATTATTTTTTCTGCAACATTATCTAAAGAACACGTGGAAGCGACATGTTTATTCTCAAGAAGAGGAAAGCAAATTTAGGCTGACAAATGTCATGCATCCATGGTACAAGTCAAGATCTGTCTATAGACAAAATTTACATGGAGGAAGGGTATAAGGCAAGTGTACAGCAGCAGCGGACACTAAATCCTTTGATGAAGGATGCGGTAAGCATAGAAATAATTAAGTGGTTAGATGCAGGGATTGTATACCAAATATCGTATAGTAAATGAATAAGTCCAATCTAGTATGTGACCAAAAAGGGTGGAATGACAGTGGTGACTAATTATAAGAATGAATTGATCCCCACAAGAACAGTGACTAGGCGGAGAATATACATAGATTATAGGAAACTCAATGAAGACACGAGAAAGGACCACTATCTGGTACCCTTTATATATCATAAGTTGGATAGGTTTGTTGGACAAGAGTAATACTATTTTATTAATTGGTATTTAGGGTGTAATCATATGGTTATTCCACCCAGGATCTAGAGAATACGACATTCACATCTACATATGGCACGTGAACATTCAAACACATGTCATTTGGTTTGTGAGATTCCGCAACTACTTTTCAGAGATGCATGATGGCAATCTTTCATGATATGGTAGAGGATTTTGTGGAAGCATTTATGTATGACATCTCGGTCTTTGGTGAGTGTTTTGAGTTATTATTGATTAATCATAAAACATTCTTGCGAGAAGTGAGGAAACAAATTTGGTATTTAATTTGGAGAAGTGCCACTTTTTGGTGGGAGAAGGAATTGTGCTATGGCACAAGGTATCTAAGAGTGGGATAGAGGTGGATAAAGTGAAAATAGGGGTGATTTTAAAGCTTCCAACTCCAATATATGTGAAAGGAGTTAGAAGATTTCTTGGTCTTTCTAGCTTCTATAGGAGGTTCATCAAACAATTCTCTAAAACAGCTAGACCCCTGTACAACTTATTAGAGAAAGAAATGAAATTTGTGTTTGATAAGAAGTGATTGAATGCATTCAAAATGTTAAACCAGAAGCTAATTGAGACTCTTATCCTCATTGCCCCAAATTGAGAATTTCCATTTGAAATAATGTGTGATGCTAGTGATATAGTTGTGGGAGAAGTGTTGGGGTAGAGAAGGAACAAGGTGTTTCACGCCATATACTATGCAAGTAAAATAGTAGATGCAGCCCAGACAAACAACAATGTGATTGAAAAGGAGATGTTGGTTGTGGTGTATGGATTTGATAAATTTAGGTCATATTTGGTGGGAAAGAGAGTGATAGTCTACACTGATCATGCATCTATTAGATATCTCTTTAACAAGAAGTATGTAAAACCATGATTGATCAGGTGAATCTTTTTGCTTCAAGAGTTTAATCTGGAAATAAGAGATAGAGAGAGAACGAAGAATAAAATAAAAGATCATATCTCCATATTAGAGGACTCAAATCACATGTTGAAACCACAAACTACAAGATATGAAATTCTCTGAAAGAAACCGGCGTACTTGACCTCTCAGAGGTTTTGTACAAGCCCTTTCGGATCGTTCATCGCATATAAATGTATCAAAAGTAGTGCAGAATTAAATATTTTCATAAACATTATATTATTCTGTAAAAACTCTTTCATTTAAAACTCATAGGAAAAACTAAGTCTTATTTCATCAAATCTTATACACGAGAATAGTTTGGGACACAGCCCATACAATATGGACATAGAAATACTTAGTATATTAATATACTTCAATAAAAGACATAAAAGACATATATACCCTCGATTCAATAGAGGACCTACTGCAACTTCACTTGAATGATTCTACGATCCAAGTCTTGCTTTCCAAATTCTCCTCACCTACCAACCACTATAGAGATAGATAAAAGCATGGATTTAGTACAAACACATGTACTAAGTATTACATAATACATAAATTCATGATAACAGACAATTGTTAAAATATGAATCTTTTCATTAAATAGCATAATATAATCATAATAATAAAATTTAACAACATAGAAAAACATAAAAATATCACATAGGCTATTTGTCACATTTTAAGGAGCCATACTACATAACCCACTTCACTGTTACAATGATGTTTTCTTAGCTTCAATGTAGACACCTTCTAGCATGCAATCCCCTCGCTTAATGCTATCCTAAGACTCACTTAAGTAAGAAAAAAAGAGACAACCCATACACCCTCACTAGGCATACCTAAATGATCCTTAAGACCACCTATAATGAGATCAACACACATTTACAAGACATCATACACATGAGCATGAGATCGTTCTACCAAATGTGATTTTATGTCTCACTTTAGTGAGTTGTGAAGCGACCGCCCATACATTCCCTTACACACACACTTAAGAGATCGTATAGACTTCCTAGACAAAATAATTATAACTTAATACATCAACACGTAGGTTATATGACGTTCTCCTCCTAGAGGTTATCAAAAGATTTACTCAAGTAAATCAAGAAGATAATGTCTATGATTGACCTCTTCAAGAATACCTAAATAATCCTTATGACTACCTGAGGCTTAGATCATGCTTACATAATCAACCATCTTCACTAACTAGAGTCATTCTTAAGACTTATCGAGGTTAGATACAAAGTTACCATTTCTATGCCCTCTTCTCACCATAACTAGACAATCCTTAACTACTCTAGATAAGTACTTATTAATTTATCATACTTTCTTAACTTAAGTCATTACATTCATGAGTTCATTTAAGAATAATTCATTACATAAGGAGATTTAAGAAATGGTATTCGACAAGACCTAGGGACTATGACAAAAACCTTTAAAACATATTTTGCAATGTCTAGATAGAGTCTCATACAACCACATAAACTTCATAGAACTTCTCTACTACTAGTAGGTATACCATATGATGAGAATAGGCAATAAGCGATATAGACAATGATAGCTAGACATGGAATCCGGATTTCTAACATACTCTGATGAATGTGTTTTACTTGCCGAGGGTAGAACTAGGACATATCCCATGTAGGCACATGGTTAAGGAATATGACGGGCTTTTATGCAGTCTAGTATTATTCTCTATTAGAGCTACATTATACTCTAGTCTCTTTCTCAAGTAGAGCTACTTCCCATAATATATTCACTTGGTTCTAGCCATTGTTCCCATAGAGTAATTGACATTAAAGGTACATAAAAAGGGATTTCATATCTAGTTCATAACCCAATCACATTCACCTTACCAAAGAGGTCATCTAGGGCTACCATTCACTGGAGGATAAGATAGCTCATTATGACTATCCTAAGGATGATATGATATCGTTCTAGCCAACCAACCCTAAGTCCATCATCCTTTACATGAAGGATACCATTACGACTCTTCGACTTCAACATTCATAACTTTATCACTAGGTAGAAGGTTCCATGTACATGACCTTCTTAACATCATCTAAGGTCTCACATGTCATTAATTAATACATTACACGATTTAACTAAGTCTAACTAGTCAAGACATATCATATTTACATATTATCCATACATGTATCAAGTAAGGGACACAAGTCGACAAAAACAAGACAAAACATTCTTTACTTTATCACATATAGCATATCATTCTTTGAATCACTTAGGAATGACTCTTATCATCTTTATGTCATACTATGCATTACTATATCATCATCAATATAACTATCACAACTTATATAATTAAGTAGGAACAATCAAGCATCAAAATCTAAGACTACACATATAAGCTCATAGTCATAGTCTACGTGATCTCTTACAAACATAGAAAGAACACATATTTTCACATTACCCCACATGTAGAAAAATATGCTCACACATCACATAAATCAACTTCACAAATAATCATAATACTTCATGTAGTTGCTGACAAGGCCATGATAATCATAATACGCAATATAACGTCGACAAGGCCACATTAATTACAAGTAATGCATATAACACCACAACCATAATCTGACCACACCAATCACAACAAAATTGAAGTCTAGTTAACAAAAAATTAATAAAATTAAGGTGTACCACCAATCCATTCTCAACATTTCAATCCAATGCTAAGTCATCCAATATCATACCATAAGGCCTTTACCTATGGACATGAATATTAATTCAAGATAAAAACTATGATACTCAATGAAACTAGGTAAATTCAATATAGATTCATCAATATAATACAACCTATATATCAATTCAATACAATTATTACATCAATCAATAGCCCATAGAAAAATTCACTAGAATTCATAAGCATTAAGTCCAAATCACGTAAACAATAAAGTAGTGAAAATCTAGTGTTCATAAGTTACATGGATTCATAGGTTAATTGAGTTAAAATAACCAAATTAATAATAATTGAATCAATATACAATCCTTTAAAACCTTTAATGCAACGACCCTTAGATATATCATGAAATGTGATATATCTTAACGAATAGAGTTTCAAGGATCAAAACCCATGCCTCAATAAATCTAATCCTCCAATTTAAAGAATGAAATCCACTCAATTCTGCAATCCAAGAACTTCCTTGAGTTTTTGCTCCAATGGAGTTCTAGGGAATTTCTAAGGGAATTCGGATTTTGATTTTGATAAAAGAAATCTTCTAACTGTTAAACGCTTATAAACATTATTAGAATGCCCAAACAACCCCCGAGTAACTTCTCTTTCTCTTATTTGGACGAGGGGTAAATTTAAAACCTTACCCTTAACTTAACAGTGACTGCACGCTGGGAACCAGTACCAGCGACAGTTGGCAGTTGAAGGAATGTTTGCCCACAAACGGACTGTCCTTTCCTCCCTTCGTTTGGTTCACAGACTTGACTTTGGGAGCTTGACCTCTATAGGCTATGTCATGACCCATGACACCCATTGACGGGCCGTTGACTTGCCCACGAGCCTTCATTTTCCTCAGTTGTTTGGGACTTCGTCTAGAAAACCTTGGCTCTTGAGAAGGAACCTTCCTCAAGGACCCTTGGTTATTCGTTGACTTTCACCCAGACCTTTCCGACCCAAATATGTTAGTATACGAGTTTAGGACCACTCACATGAATTTCATACAAAACAAACACGTAAAACTCAACGAAACATGCTAAGAAACACTGTTGTTTGAAGGCAAACCGTTCGAACGTCATTGGCGTTCTTGGATGTTTGACCTCCAAACCTCACAAAACTTTACACATTGCCAATTAATACTATAATAACTCATATAACGACCTTATAACCTCATGAAAAAAACTTATAGGCACATAACCATACATAGGGCACATATGGGACTTAGTCGTCAAACGTCTTGGTTGTCCCTGGACTTTTCACTTCCAAATCACCTAAAACTCTTAGACACATTCTCAATATCACATTATAGACCGTTTTAGGACTTATACGATTATGACATACATGTTAGACTCTAGCTTTACCTAAGTCATTTGAGAGGTGTTATAATCTACCCCACTTGGACAACGGTCGTCCTCGAATGATACGTTGCCACTCTCTGAACATTTCCATAAATAGAGATTCAATTAGAAACTCATGACTATACCATTTAAAACCTTATACAATACAAACATCTATGAAAACATCAATTTCACATAATCAGGAGGATCACAACATTCCAACAAACTAGAATAAATTTTATAACTCATCATGCTATAAAACTCACATGCTTAATTCCAAATAGCAAAAACTCATTTAAATTTAATATCATGCTTATAAAAATCAGTATAAGAAAATTAAAAAAAATTATGACCTAACAATGAATGAGTCAAATTTTGAAAAAATCTCACAGTGAACTCCCAGTGCATTACATTGAATTATGCAAATTTTCAAAAAATGCAACTTTTAGCCAATTCATGATGGAAACATGCTACTATGTAATGGAGACCCACGTAAAACCATCTTAAGACATAATCATAACATCATAAAATGCAAAAAGAAAGGAATCAATGACATTCAATTTCAACAAGACCCCTAAACACAATGGACATGCACATACTTCTTTGACTTTCTACTCTCAAGCTTGAGTCGAATAGAAAAGATAAGACAATCCATCAACACTCCATTAATAATATTACTCCCCCACTTAGAAGGATCAAAACACTAAAGAGATACAAGGACTTATAATAATGATCAACCTCATCCGGTTTTGGTCCTCTAGTCCAGAGTGCATAGAAGTGCCTCCTATTTGGAGCATCATCCTTTGGAACATTAGGAGCAACTTGTTTACCCTCTCTTCCTCTAGCTGCAATTGTAGGGAAATCTCTCACCTTATGGTCATCCTTCCCAAAACCAAAGCAAACACTAGTACCGGTTATCCCATAGTGACTTTTTCAAAAAGTGACACGTTTAAGCTTTTCTTGAGTATAAGACCTCTCCTTGGACCTAGGTTTATCTTTATCAATTGAACCACTCCTTTTCAAGTTTCTATACATCCACTTAAGTTTGGACTCTTCAATTGATTGGGAATACACCATGAATCTAGCTAGGGTCTTATCATCATGTAGAATAGTTGTACGGCATTCTTTCCTCGTTAGAGCGGCAATACCCATCACGAACCTACTCATCTCATCCCTAGTGTTATAAACAAGGGATGGAGAATATTTAGACAATAGAGAACTTCAAAGAGTATACCTTAAAGCTCATATTGCCTTGCTTGACATTGATAAATTTCTCTACCTTAACTTCCCTCCTCTCACGAAGAAAGTACTTTCCAAGAAAAGCTTCCTTTAATTCTTTTCACTCAATAGTATCCGACTCAAACGACCTATTGCCTTTCCATTGTGTGTGCTACACTTGATCAACATATTTCAATTGGTACGAAGAAACTCCGCTTTCTCTCTATAAGTCGCTCCCACAGCATGGATTATCTTATACACCTCATATATAAACTCTTGGGGATCCTCTCGCAACTTACAGCCAAGAAAGATAGGAGGATTCACCCTCACAAAATCTCTCAATCTAGATGTCATATTTCTCTCCACAATATTACTCTAAGATCCATATTCAAATTCACTAGCTTGGACTTAGACAAGCAAAGCCTCTCGAATCTCTCCATTAGTCAATTTCGGGGGAACCGGCGGATCATTATTACCGCCTTCCACAATAGGGACTTGATAACCTTGAGCACCTTGAGGAACTTGATCAAATGAAGGAGGAATCTCCTAACGCACATCATTCTCCTCAACTCTCCTGGCCGATGTCCTCTTCATATTCATAATCCTTGAAACAGAAGGAAAACCATAAGAAATGAGTACTCATAACTTTCACTCAATGGCACGACATAGGAGTAGAAAAGAAGGAAAATCTCTATTGTCCTATAGCCTCTCTTCCATAGATGTGTCCTGACTCACATCGATGGTCAAGATGCTACTAGACGTACTTGATGAGACTTTTTGATTCCAAAGACTACTTTCATAACATAGGCTTTGATACAAAGATTATCACATCCTGAAATCACACCCTAGATTATATGGCACTCTCATATTGCAACCCGCGTACTTGACCTCTCGGAGTTCTTGTATAAGCCCTTCCATATCATTAATCGCATACAAACACATGAAACGTAGTGTGAAATTAAAACTTTTCATAAACATTCTATGAGTATTTAAAAACACTTTCATATAAAACTCATTGGAAATACTAAGTCTCCTTTCATGAAATCTAAGACGCGGGAATACTTTGGCACACAGCCCATACAATACGAACATAGAAATTCTTAGTCTTTTACAATACTTCAATAAAAGACATAAAATACATCTACGTCCTCGAGTCAAATGAGGACATACTTCAACTTCACGTGAATGATATTGCGATCCATGTCTTGCTCCCAAATTCTCCTCACCTACCAACCACTATAGAGATCGATAAAAGCATGGAATTAGTACAAACACTTGTACTAAGTATGGCATTATGCATAAAATCATGAAAATGGACATTTATTAGAAACATAAATCTTTCATTTAAATATCATAATATAATTATAACAATAACATTTAATAACTTAGAAACAAATAAGAAATCACATAGACCATTTACCACATTTTTAGGAGCCACATTATAGTAACCCACTTCGTATTACGGTGAACCCCTTCACTGTTACAGTGAAGTTCTCTTAGCTTCACTTTAGACACCTTCTAGCATGCAATCACACAAACATGTGATCCTCCTACCAAAGGTGATTCTAAGTCTCACTTAATACATCAACACATAGATAATATGACATTATCTTCCCAAAAGCAATCAAAAGACTTACTTATGTAAATCAAGAAGATAACTTCCATAATTTACCTCTTCATGATTACCTAAATAATCCTTATGACTACCTAAGGCTTATATCATGCCTACATAATAAACAATCTTCCCTACTAGAGTTATTCTTAAAACTTATCTAGGTAATATAGAAAGTGACCATTTTTACAGTCCTTTCACACATTAACTAGACAACCCTTAATTACTCTAGATAAGTACTTATTCATTTAACATACTTTCTGAACTTAAGATAGTACATTCATTAGCTCATTTAAAACTTATTCGTCACATAAGGACATTCAAGTAATGGTCTTGGACAAGACCTAGGTACTGTAACTAACACCTTCAAATATTATTGTGCTATGTCTTGATAGTGTCCCATACAACCACAAAAACTTCATAGAATTTTTCTAATGCTAGTAGGTATCCCATATGATGACAATAGGCTATAACTTACATAGACTATGATAGCTAGACATGGAGTACGCAGTTCTAACCTTCTCTGATGAGGGTGCTCTACTTGCCAAGAGTAGAACTAGGACACTTCCCGTGTAGGAACATGGTTAAGGAATATGACGGGCTTTTATGAAGTCTAGTTTCATTCTCAAATATAGCTACATTGTACACTAGTGTCTTTCTCAAGTAGAGAAACTTCTCAAAACATAATCACTCGGTGCTAGATTTCGTTCTCATAGAGTAATTGATATTAAAGTTTCATAAAAAGGGGTTCCATATCTAGTTCATAACCCAATCAAATTTAACCTGCCAAAGAGGTCCACTAGTGATACCCTTCAATGGCCACTAAGATAGCTCATTATGAATTTCCTAAGAATGATATTATGTCATTCCATCCAACCAAACCTAAGTCCATAATTCTTTACATGAAGGATACCATTACGGCTCTTCGACTTCAACATTTATAACCTTACCTCTTAATTTAAGGTTCCACGAACATGACCTTCTTAACACCACTTACGGTCTCCTGTATAATTATTCATACATCACAGAGGTTCCCTTAGCCTAACTAGTAAAGACATCTCGTATTCACATATCATCCATACATATATCAAGTATGGGACACAAGTCTACAAATACAAGACGAAACATTCTTTACTTTATCACATATAGCATATCATTCTTTGAATCACTTAGGAATAACCCTTATCATCTTAATGTCATCCTATACATTACTATATCATCATCAATATAACCATCACAACTCATATAGTCAAGTAATCATGCATCAACAACTAAGACTACACATATAAGCACATAGTCATAGTCTACGTTATCTCTTAACATACATAGAAAGAACACATACTTTCACATTACCCCACATGTAGAAAAATATGCTCACACTTCACATAAATCAACTACACAAATAATCATAATACTTCATGTAGTTGCTGACAAGGCCATGATAATCATAATACACAATGTAACGTCGACAAGGCCACATCAATTACAAGTAATGCATATAACACCACAACCGTAATCTGACACACCAATCACAACAGAATTGAAGTCTAGTTAACATAAAATTAATAGAATTAGGGCGTACCACCAATCCATTCTCAACATTTCAATCCAATGCTAAGTCATCCAATATCATACCATAAGGCCTTTACCTATGGACATGAACATTAACTCAATATAAAAACTATGATACTCAATGAAAATAGGTAAATTCAATATATATTCATCAATATAATACAACCTAGATATCAATTCAATACAATTATTATATCAATCAATAGCCCATAGAAAAATTCACTAGGATTCATAAGCATTAAGTCCAAATCACTTAAACAATAAAGTAGTGAAAATCTAGGGTTCATAAATTACATGGATTCATAGGTTAATTGAGTTAAAATAACCAAATTAATAATAATTGAATCAATATACAATCCTTTAAAACCTTTAATGCAACGACCCTTGGATATATCATGAAATTTGATATATCTTAACGAATAGAGTTTCAAGGATCAAAACTCATGCCTCAATAAACCTAATCCTCCAATTTGATGAATGAAATCCACTCAATTCTGCAATCCAAGAACTTCCTTGAGTTTTGGGTCCAATGGAGTTCTAGGGAATTTCTAAGGGAATTCGGGTTTTGATTTTGATGAAAGAAATCTTCTAAGTGTTAAACGCTTATAAACATGTTAAGAATACCCAAACAACCCCCAAGTAACTTCTCTTTCTCTTATTTGGACGAGGGGTAAATTTAAAACCTTAACCTTAACTTAACAGTGACTGCACGCTGGAAACCAGTACCAGCGACAGTTGGCAGTTGAAGGAATGTTTGTCGACAAACAGACTGTCCTTTCCTCCCGTCGTTTGGTTCAGAGACTTGACTTTGGGAGCTTGACCTCTCTAGTCTATATCTTGACCCACGACACCCCTTGGCGGGTCGTTGACTTGCCCACGAGCCTTCATTTTCTTCAGTTTTTTGGGCCATGGTCTAGAAAGCCTTGGCTCTTAAAAAGAAACCTTCCTCAAGGACCCTTGGTTATTCCTTGGGGACTTTCACCCAGACCTTTCAAACCCAAATATGTTAGTAAACTAGTTTAGGACCTCTCACATGAATTTCATCAAAAACAAACACGTAAAACTCAACGAAACATGCTAAGAAACACAGTTGTTTGAAGGAAAGTAAAGCCTCTCAAATCTCTCTATTACTCAATTTCGGGGGAACCGCTGGATCATTATTACCTCCTTCCATAATCGGGACTTGATCACATTGAGCACCTTGAGGAACTTGCTCATCTTAAGGAGATATCTCCTCTCGTACATCATTCTCCTCAACTCTCCTAGCGGGTGTCCATTTCATATCCATATTCCTAGAAACACAAGGAAAACCATAAGAAAAGAGTACTCATGACTTTCACTCAACGGCACAACATAAGAGTAGAAAAAAAGGAAAAACTCTATCGTCCTATACCCTCTCTCCCATAGATGTGTCGTGGCTCACACCGATGGTCAAGATGCTACTAGATGTGACTTGATGAGACTTTTTGATTCCTAAGAATACTTTCATAACCTAGGCTCTGATACAAAGATTGTAACATACTAAAATCACACCCTAGATTATATGGCACTGCCAGATTGCTGCCAGCGTACTTGACCTCTCGGAGGTCTTGTATATGCCCTTCCATATCATTAATCGCATACAAACACATGAAAAGTAGTGTGAAATAAAAACTTTTCATAAACATTCTATGAGTCTTTAAAAACACTTTCATATAAAACTCATTGGAAATACTAAGTCTCCTTTCATAAAATCTAAGACGGGGAGTACTTTGCGACAAAACCCATGCAATACGAACATAGAAATTCTTAGTTTATTACAATACTTCAATAAAAGACATAAAATACATCTACGTCCTCGAGTCAAATGAGGACATACTTCAACTTAACTTGAATGATATTGCGATCTGATTCTTGCTCCCTAAATTCTCCTCACCTAACAACCACTAAATAGATCGATAAAGTAATGAAATTAGTAAAGACACATGTACTAAGTATGGAATTATGCATAAAATCATGAAAACGGACATTTATTAAAATATACATATTTCATTTAAATATCATAATATAATTGTGACAATAACATTAAATAACTTATAAACACATAAGAAATGACTTGGAGAATTTATCACATTTTATGAGCCACATTATAGTAACCCATTTCATTATACAGTGAACCCCTTCACCGTTCTAGTGATGTTTTCGTAGCTTCACTTTAGACACCTTCTAACATGCAATCACCTCACTAAAAGTTATCCTAAGACTCACTTAAGTAAGACAAAGAGACACCGCCCATAAACCCTCTTTAGGCACACCTAAATGATCCTTAAGACCAAGTATAATTAAATCAACACACTCTTACAAGACATCATACACATAAACATGAGATCCTCCTACCAAAGGTGATTCTAAGTCTAACTTGAGGGAGTTTTCAAGTGACCTCCCATACAATCCCTCACACACACACATTTATGAGATCATATAGACTACCGAGATAGAACCATTCTCACTTAATATATCAACACATAGATAATATAACATTCTCTTCCCAAAAGCAATCAAAAGACTTACTTATGTAAATCAAGAAGATAACTTCCATAATTTACCTCTTCATGATTACCTAAATAATCCTTATGACTACCTAAGGCTTATATCATGCCTACATAATAAACAATCTTCCCAACTAGAGTTATTCTTAAAATTTATCTAGGTAATATAGAAAGTGACCATTTCTATGCTCCCTTCACACCTTAACTAGACAACCCTTAAGTACTTTTTATAAGTATTTATTCAATTAACATACTTTCTTAACGTAAGTTAGTACATTCATTAGCTCATTTAAAACATATTCTTCACATAAGTACATTCAAGAAATTGTATTGGACAAGACCTAGGTATTGTAACTAACACCTTCAAAGCTTATTCTGCTATGTCTAGATAGTGTCGCATACAACCACCAAAACTTCATAGAAATTTTCTAATGCTAGTAGGTATCCCATATGATGTCAATAGGCAATAACTGACATAGACCATGATATCTAGACATGGAGTCTGCAGTTCTAACCTTCTCTGATGAAGGTGCTCTACTTTCCAAGGGTAGAACTTGGACACATCCCGTGTTGGAAAATGGTTAAGGAATATGATGGGCTTTCACGAAGTCTATCTCATTCTCAAATATAGCTACATTGTACACTAGTGTCTTTCTCAATTTTTGCTACTTCCCATAACATAATTACTCGGTGCTAGCCTTCGTTCTAATAGAGTAATTGAAATTAAAGTTTCAAAAAAAGGGGTTCCATATCTAGTTCATAACCAAATCAGATTCACCCTACCAAAGAGGTCCACTAGCTATACCCTTCAATGAAGACTACGATAGCTCATTATGAATTTCCTAAGAATGATATGATGTAGTTCCATCCAACCAAACCTAAGTCCATCATCCTTTACATGAAGGATACCATTACGGCTCTTCGACTTCAACATTTATAACCTTACCTCTTAATTTAAGGTTCCACGAACCTAACTTTCTTAACACCATATAAGGTCTCCCGTATCATTCATTCATACATTAAAGAGGTGACCTATCACGGGGTCAATTTTCAGCACCTCGTGGGACAGTCAAGAAGGCTTGCACGGCTCTTCTAACTCAGTCCAACCAAACGTCCAAGAATCTAAAAGCAAGAGTCCACAAGCAAAGCCACAAACAGAAAATGAAAACAAGAAAGGAAGCCAAGTTTGGGAGACAGCAAGGCTAATTTTCCAATATTTCCAAGAGAGTTTCCAAGAGAGCTTTTTACAAAGTAAGACATAAAGTATATGTTAAGTATCCTATCTGAATGGCAACTTCTACAATATACAAAGGCTCCAAAAGTGATCCAAAAACGTTTGGAAACAATTCAAAATAAAAGGCTACAAGTGGCAGATTCTGTGAGGCTGAAAAAGAGGCAGTTTTGTCTTCACAGCTTTACTGCCACATGGCAAATTGTTTGCACAGAATTTTGTCTTTCAGCCCTTGGCTGGCCTGGTGAGCATGGCCTGTTTCTCCATGTTGGCAAGCAACCTCCATCAGTTGGGGAGGCAGTAGGACAAGGAATTTGACCCTCCAAACTTTGGGATGTGCTTCTTTGTTTTTGGAATAGACAGAATTTAATATACCGCCTTGCGGGGAGGGACACTCTCCCCCGCCTAAATTGGCGACGACCCCGACACCACATAACTGCATGTACCGATGGACCTTGTCGCGAAATTGCCACAAGTCCTCATACTTCTCCCAAGTTGCCTCCTCCGGTGTCGTTCCCTTCCAGTGCACTAGGAACTGTGAACTAGAATTGTTCCAGCCTTTCCCACGGACAAGCTGGTGATCGATGATAGCCTCAATCTGTTTGTCCATAGTAGGCGGCGTGATGAAGATTCTGGCCCTCTCAGACTGCCCCCGATCCTTGTCTTCCTTGTCTTCGAAATAGGGCTTTAATTGGCTTGCGTGGAAGACAAGATGAATCTTCAGATGGTGAGGCATGTCCACCCGATAGGAGATCTTGCCAGCCTTGGAAATAATCTCAAATGGCCCCTCGTACTTGCGAATCAAATTCTGATTCATGCCTCGCAGCGACTTGAATTGCCGGGGATTGAGTTTCACCATGACTCTATCTCCAATCTGATAATTCACCGGACATCGCCTACGATCAGCAAATTTTTTCATCTTTCAGGTAGCCTTGTCAAGGTACGACCGTGCAAGGTCGACCTGTTCTTCCAGGCCTTGGCCATATGATAGGCACCTGGACTTTTGAAACCAGCATCAACAGGCAAGGATTGGGGCGTATTTAGCTGCTGCCCCGTCGCTAACTCAAAGGGACTCCTTCTTGTCGCCTCGCTGCGCTGCAAGTTGTACGAGAATTGGGTACCTAAGCCTAACTAGTCAACACATCTCGTATTCAGATAGCATCCATACATATATCAAGTAAGGGACACAAGTCTACAAACACAAGACATAACATTCTTTAATTTATCACATATAGCATATCATTCGTTGAAGCACTTTGAAATGAACCTTATCATCTTTCTGTCGTCCTATACATTACTATATCATCATCAATATAACCATCACAACTCATATAGTTAAGTAGGAAAAATCATGCATCAATATTTAAGACTCCACATATAAGCACATAATCATATTCTACATGATTTCCTATTATACATAGAAAGAACACATACTTTCACATTAAATCACATGTAGATAGATATGCTCATATTCACATAAATAAACTACGCAAATCCTCATATTACTTCAAGTAGTTGACGACAATGCCATGATTATCGTAGTACATAAAGTAACACCGACAAGGCATCATAAATTTCAAGTATAGCGCACAATACATCCATCATAAGTGTACCATACCAATCACAACATAAATGAAGTCTAATTATAAAAAATAAAAACAATTAGGGCAGGATACAACCAATCCATTTTAAATACTTCAATTCAATGTCAAATCACCCAATTCAATATAAAAACTATGATACTCAACTAAACTAGGTCAATTAAATATAGATTCATCAATATAATACAACCTAGATATCAATTCAATAAATTATTACATCAATCAATAGACCATAGAAAACTACACTTGAATTCATAAGAATAAAGTCCAAATCACTTAATCCATAAAGTAGTGAAAAACTAGGGTTCATCACTTACATGGGTTAATAGGTTAATTGAGTTAAAATCATCAAATTATTTAAAATTCAATCAATCCAGAGTTCTTTAAAACCATTAATGCAAGAACCCATAGATATATCATGAAATTGGACAATTCAGCATTGAAAACATTAAAAAATTTCTTTGAAAGTTGCTCTCCTTGATGAATAGAGTTTCAAGGATTGAAAAACATACCTCAATAAAGCTAATCCTCCTATTTGATGAAGAATATCCACTCAATTCTCCAATCCAAGCCCATCAATAAGTCTTGGTTCCAATGGAGTTCTAGAGAATTTCTAAGTGAATTTGGGTTTTGATTTTAAAGAATGAAATTTTCTAAATGTTAAAAGCTTTAAAACATGTTTAAAGTATCCAAAAGAGGCCTAAGTAACCGCCCTTTCTCTATTTTGGACGTGGGGTGAATTTATAACTTCACCCCTAACTTAACAGTGACTGCGAGTAGGGAATGAGTACCATCAACTGTTCGCAGTCAACGGACCATTTGTCTATAAATGGATCATTGTGTCCTCCCAAAATTTGGTTTAGAGACTTGAATTTAGTAGCTTGAGATCCCTATGCTAGTTTTGACCCAGGACACCCATCGACGGGGCTCAGTCGTTTGGGCTTGGTCTAGACAGCCTTAGGTCTTGAGAAGGACCATTGATTGGTCCTTGTGGACTTTCACCCAGACGTTTCCAACCCAAATATGTTTGTATACAAGTTTAGGACCTCTCACATGAATTTTATCAAAAGAAAACACGTAAAACTCAAAGAAACATGGGAAGACACACATGGTCATTTAAAGTCTAACCTTTCGAATGTCATGGACGTTCTTGGACGATTGACCTCCTAATATCACGAAACTTGACAAAATACTAATAAACACTATAATAACTCATATAATGACCTTATAACCTCATGAAACATACGTATAAGCACATAACCACACATGAGGCACATAGGTGACTTAGTCTTTAAACGTATTGTCATCCTTTGATGTTTCACTTCCAAATTACCTAAAATTCTTAGACACTGTATCAATATCACATTATATACAATTTTAGGACCTTAGACCAGCATGAAAAACATGTTAGACTATAGCTTCACATAAGTCATTTGAGGGGTGTTATAACTCATCCCATGTGGTTAATGAAGGTCAAATTCAAAAAGAATTCCTTGATGAACAACTTTTCACATTTGACATTGCACATGTACCATGGTATGCCATTATTGTGAACTTTTTGGCGAGTGGTTTATTTCCACTGGGTGTATCAACACATCACAAGCAAAGGTTGAGCTATGATGATCGATTTTATATATGGGATGAACCTTATTTGTTAAAGAAAGGTCCGGATCAAATGATGAGGAAATGCACAGCTGAGTAGGAGGTACCACAACTTCTAGAGAGCTTCCATGCCTCACCATATAGTGGACATCATGGGTGAGAAAGAATGACACATAAGGTATACGATTGTAGTTTGTTTTGGACTACCTTGTTTATGTAAGCTACTTTGTTTGTTAAAAGTTGTGATCAATGTCAAAGAATGGGAACCATGTCAAGAAGGCATGAGATGCCTCTGAAAAACATTCTGGAGGTGTATATTTTCGACATATGGGATAGATTTTATGGGACTATTTGCATCGTCTAGAGGTAACCAATATATTATGCTCATAGTGGATTCTGTGTCAATGTATGTAGAAGTCCTTGCACTGCCAACCAATGTGTAACGACCCACAAGTATACTGTAGATGTTAAAGCATCCTTGTGTAACCATACGACAAATGACACTTCAAGAAATATCATCAAAGCCACTCATATCATTCATTGCATAATAAACATTCTAAAATGAATAAGAATATAAAACTTTCTTCACGCACAAAGAACTCTCTCTATAATCATTACACAAGCGGAAGACTTTTATTTAATACATTAAACATGTACAACATCTCATTGAACCATCTAAACTTTGGAGTATACAATACTCGGGACTAAGCCCATACAAGACATAAAATAAAGACTAAGACATAAGGGAACATGTGGATATTGTCCTTGATTAGATAAGGACTCACCAATACTTCATCTTTAACCCTTAGAAACCTATCCATCCTCCATTGGATATCAAGACTTCCAATTCTCCACACTTTAGTCAAAAAGGAAAAGATGTGGTTGGCATATTAGATGCACTAAGTATAAAAGGCATCCAAAAACCATGAAAAAGGGACATTTACTAAATAACATGCTTTTTATGAATTTTGATAAAAAAAAACATCATACTATAAGAATAACAACAACATTTAAAAACTTAGAAATACATAAGAAATCTTTTAAGCAATTATTCACATTTTTAGGAAAGCATTACAGTGAGAACGTTCACTATTACAGTGAAGTTCCTTCACTGTACAGTGAAGTCCATTAACTTCACATAGAGAATTTTCTAGCATGTAATCCTCTCACTAAAACTTATCCTAAGACTCACTTAAATAAGAAAAAGAGAGACCTCCTACACCCTCACTAAGGAAACCTAAATAATCCTTAATACCATTTATAATGAGATACACACCAAGAACATAAACACATGAGCATGAGATCCTCCTACAAAAGGTGATTCTATGATTCACTTGAGTGAGTTGTGAAGCAACCGCCCATAAATCCTTTACACAAACACTTAAGAGATCCTATAGAATACCTAAGATAGAATCATTCTCATTTAATCCATCAAAACATACATAATATTACATTCTCATTCCAAAGGCTATTAAAAGACTTACTCAATTAAATCAAGAAGATAACTTCCATGATTGACCTCTTCAAGATTACATAAATAATCCTTAATATTACCTAAGGCTTAGATCATGTCTACATAATCAACCATCTTCCCTAACTAGCATCATTTTTAAGACTTATGTAGGTAAGATACAAAGTGACCATTCCTATACCCCCTTCGCACATTAACTAGACACTTCTTAACTACTATATATAAGTATTTATTCATTTGACATACCTTCTTAACTTAATTCATTACCTTCATTAGTTCATTTAAGACACCTTAATCATATAATGGCATTCAAGTAATGGTCTTGGACAAGACGTAGGGACTCTAACAAACACATTCAAAGCCTATTGTGCAATGACTAGGTAGCGTTCCATACCACCACCTAAACTTCATAGAACTTTTCTAATGATTGTAGGTATATCATATGATAATAATAATCATAATAGACATAGACCATGGTAGAAATGCATGGTATCCAGAGTTCTAACCTACTCCTATGAGGGTGTTCTATTTGTCAACGGTATATTTGGCCACATCCCATGTAGACACATGTTGAAGGAATATGAAAGGTGTGCTTTGTACTCTAGTCTCATCCTTTAACTAGAGTTACTTACCTTACCATACTCACTCGGTGCTATCATTTGCTCTCATAGAGTAATTTGCATTTAATGTTCATATGAAGGTGTTCCATATCAAGTTCATAACTCAATCACATTTACCCTACCAAATGGATCCACTAGGGCTGCCTTACAATGGAGAAAAGAATCTCATAATGACTTTCATAAGGATTGCTATGATAATATTCCATCAAACCAACATTAAGTCTATTATTCCTTTACAAGAAGTATCCCATTACGGCTTTCGACTTCAACATTCATAATGTTACCACTAGGTTAAGGGTCCACATATATACCCTCTTAACATCATTCAAGGTCACATTTCATTCATACATATAAGACTAAAAGGCTTTAGCATCCTAAGTCAAGACATCTCATATTGAGTTATCATTCATATATGTATCAAGTAAGGGACACAAGTCTACCAAACAAGACACAACATTCTTTACTATATTTCACAAAGCATATCATTCTTTTAAACACTTAGGTATGACCCTTATCATCTTTATATCATCCTATACATTAAATATTTATCATCTATATAACCTTCAAATACTCATATAGTAAAGTAGGAACAATCATGCATCAACTGTAACACTACACACATAGTCATAGTCAAACATGATCTCTTAATATACATTAAAAAAATAGATACTTTCACATTTCTTCACATGTAGATTGATATGATCATACTTCAAATAAATTAACTACACAAATAATCATAATACTTCAAGCAGTACCGACAAGGCCAGGATCATCCGAATACATAAAGTAACCCCAACAAGGCCACATCAAACCACATAGCACTGCACCATAAGTGGACCATACCAATCATCATTGTAATACAAAAGTTATTTATAATATTTATAGAGTTAGGGAAAAATACCACTCATTCAATCTCGCCTCTTCAATCCAAAGCTAAATCATCCAATTCAATACTATAAGGCACTTACCCATGGTTATGAACATAAATTCTATACATAAATTATAATACTCAATGAATCTAGGTAAATTCAATATAAATTTATGGATCTAAGACAACCTAGATATTAATTCAATACAATTATTACATCAATCAATACCCCATAGAAAACTACACTAGAATTCATAAGAATTAAGTCGATATCAATTCAATAAGATTACTATTAGATAGAGCTAAGAATATACAATACTCAATTTATCGAATTAATACAGCCTATAAACCAATCAATCATAATATATGCATGAATGAAAAACCCATAACAATCTACTCATGAATTTATTAATATCAAAGCATGATCACATAACCCATATTTTAGTCAAATTTGAATGATTTGAGAAGTACAAGGGTTCATGCAGAATTTCATTTGGAAACATCAATTATACATCAATAATAAATATCATATCTTAATGTTTGAAAACATTTCATGCAAGAACGCAAGACTTAGAGTAGAAATTGGACTTTCTCATCTTTGTGAAATCTTTGAAAATCATCTTTGCAATTGACTCTAAGGTGACGGCAAGCCTTAGATGAAGAACTCTCAAACCTTATTATAAGAATACAATTATAATTGAATAATAAACTCCATTAAAAATCCATCTTTAAGTTCTATCTTTATCTTGAGATCTCATGGAGGTTTTTGAAGAATCTTTAAGGGGGATTGGGTTTTGATTTATGTTCTAGGGTTTAGATGATGGTCTTATGACTTAAATAATATTAAATTACCCTTAAACACCCAAACTATCCGACCTCCTATTTTAGAATACTTGGGGTGAATTTCCCAAAAAACCCCAAGCCTTCATAGAAAAGCTGGTTGTTTACACAGCACAATCGAGCCCAACATCGACGGTCCGTGGGTGAGACCACGCCCTAATGATGGGGTCTGTTTGTTGTATCTTCTCAACATTCAGGACACATGGATCCATGGAGTCCACCCATCGACGGGACATAGCTTTGTTGACTGTCCGTCATTTTGAGTAGTTGATTGCCACTGCCTGGCAGTGTTGATCTCTAAGTTGGGTTCCTCCTTCTTGGGCCTTTGTGGGTCCTACGTGGAGTCATACCCGGACGTTTCAAACCCAAATATGTTTGTATACGGGATTAGGACCTACCACATCAATTTCATCGAAAACAAACACATAAAACTTGACTAAACATGCATAGACACGCAAGGTCCATTCAAGGTAAAGCTTTCGACGTCATGGACTTTCTTTGACGTTTGACCTTCTAACTTCGTGAAACTCAACATTATGAATCTAAAAGCAATAATAACTCATAGAATGACCTCATTAACTCATGAAACAAATAATTCGGCACATAACCACAGATGAGGAACATAGGTGAGTTAGTCGTCAAATGCATTGGCTGTCCCTTGACGTTTCACTTCCAAATCACCTAAAAATTTAGACACTGCCTCAAAAATATATTATAGACAATTTTAGGAACTTAGATCCTCATTACAACCATGTTAGGCTCTAGCTTCACCTAAGTCATTTCGGTGGTGTTATAGAATGATTCCATGGTGGTTGTGAAGTTAATTAGGAAATTCATATTAGCCATGTATGGAACACCAATGAATATAATCAGCGATGGAGCTAAGCATTTCATCAATAGAATGATTCCACGGTGGTTGTGAAGTTAATTAGGAAAGTTCCGATCTAAAAGTAGTGGTCCATTTAAAGTACTTCAAATGATCCAACATGGTGCTGTTGAATTAAAAAACAAGGGTGACAGTTCCACATTCCTTGTAAATGGGCAAAGGGTAAATTATTCTTTTAGCAAAAATATGGATCGTGATGATGAAGCACTCACACTGAATGATGAGTGAGGCATGAGATAGGTCGTTGATGACATTAAATAGGGTGCTATGCATGAGGAAACTTTGAACCATTGTAATAAATTATGAGTACTTTGTTTTTAATATTTATAAGAACAAAAAAATATAAGTCATACCATGACCGTAACTGAGACGCTGGATGGGAGGGTACCCATTAGGGTTCACTTAATGAGTAAATAGTGTAGGGGTGCAGAAAAATATGCGCGTCGTGCGATAAGATCCCACTCTGATTTCGATTGTAAATTATTTTTACGTCACATGAAATAACTATCACATTTTGGTTCCACATCGCGTTTTCAACTCCACAACTCGGGTCAATTGGAATTAAAATTCTAGAAGACCTTATGTAAGTTGTGCGTCGCAAGGTAAGGTTTAAGACCTAAAGGTTTCACCTTTTATAAATGAAATAACCCGACCCATCCCCCAATTTTCCTTTCTTAACCCGGAATTTTTCCCATTCCCCCTCAATTCTCAATAATCATCGAGTACTTCCCATCCTTTCCTCTCTCCTAAGTGAATTTTTGCATGCCATTGCATGTCACGCAACAAGAGTTGTTGGTAGTTCAAAGTTCTCTTTTGTTCCTACGCATCGCCCAGGCATGTGTGCTTCTAATATCTTTGCGTTTTTTTCTCCTTCAATTTTTAGGGATAGAGTTCATTTGGTATAATGGGTGTTTGGATTGATTTTTTGAGAGGGAAGACGAAATTGAGGTTATGATATTGAGTTGTTCATGGGAGAGTAGGTTTGATTTGAAGTCTTGAGTAGAGCACATTTATTTTAGTATTAATGATTGAACTTCAATGGTGATTTGGGTATGTTGTGTGTGAAAACTCATGACTTGTGGGTGTTTGATTTTGAGGGATATTTGATTGAAGCAATATGGATACCTTTTGCTTGTTGTTGTTGAATTCTTTAGTAGATGACACTATTGCATGATATATCATGGGCTAAGTAATAGTGTGGAATTTTGAAGTAGCACCATATAATTGATTTTGTGGGTGTCCTATGATACGTTTTTAAGCAAAGGATGTGATTCATTTTCTGAGTAACTAAGTTTGTCATAGAATGAACTATGTGTGGGGTGGTGGACGCACACCGCCCATATTTTGTTAATAAATGCAAAATCATAGTTTTCTCATATCTCATTTATAGTGTATTAGTAGTTCCCATCATTTAATTTTTTTAATGATTATAGCTTACGTATAGTTTCTATCATTCAGTTTATATTTAGTATGCTCATGAAACATGTAAACATGGTTAGCTTGGGACCAATTGTGATCCTAGGTCTCGTGTCTACGTCCAGGGGGTAGCCTCAGGGCGTGACAATATCAACGGGGAAGAAGTAGTGCTTGAGTCAAAATACTATTCAGTTACTCTTTGATACCATTCGAGAAAGATAGGCTATGATAGTATCAAGGATGAAGAGAAAGTGGTTCAGTTAATAGAACAAGGGGAAGTCAGGTAAATATTTTTGATCGTGGATCCAATCACGGAAAATATATTGAGTTTGTTCTTGTTTGAGTAGGTTCTTTGCCTAATAAGTCCAATCTGTGTAGTTTTCCATTCTATTTTTCCTATTTCCACCAATTCAAATGTTCTCTAAATAGTTCTATTATTTAGATATAAGCTTATCAAAAGAGTTGAATTATTAGTTCGAAGCGACTCATGTTTACGGTATGTTAATTTTTAAAATCGAGTATTGGAAAAAAAATTATATGAAAAATAATAAGAGGACGAAAAGAGATGAAGATGATGTAAGGAAGAAGGAAAACAACAAATATATAAGGGAGGGAGAACAAGGAGAAAGAGAAGAAGAAGGGAGGGAGAACTCATTAACAACTTGGACAAGTGACCATTTTCAGTAATTAATGATAATTGAATTATTTTATTGACAATTTTGGAGCAAATGACATTTTGTAAAATTTTTCCTAAGTTTATTTGGATCGAAAAATTGGGGGGTCATAACTCAATTTACCCAATTTTTGCTACATTTTATTTGATTATTGTTTTTATAATTTTAGTACCTTGTAAAAATATATTTTTATATTATGATTATATATTATGTGTTATTAAATAAAGGTTGCAGTCTGGTTAACTGCTTCCACAAACACCCAGCCTGCTGATAGGTATTTTGTAATAGAAGAATCAGAATCTGCGAGATATGGATATGAAACTTTTTCATGAATTAGTCTAATCTCAGGAGTATATATTAGTCCAAGTAAATGATGGAATAAATTGTTTGAGCTAATAAACAGACATATCAATAATCAACCTCAACCTGAACAAATTAAAAAGGTCATAATTTGCTACTTTTGCTACATTCAAACTTTAAAAAGGGAAAATTAAAAGAACTGATCATTCAATTATTTTACTAATCGAATTGGCCAAATAGATTACTGCACAAAATGACTATTCGATTATTGGACAAACAAAATTTAGCCCAACTACTAGTTAATTATCATAATGTATAATAATCTTATTAATCCTACCTCCCCCCCCCCTATTTTACATGATTTCTTTAACTCTTACAAATTCTTATATTCGTCCATCTTGTCAAAGGTTCCTTAGATCATCTAGAATGTTATAAAGATAAATTGTTCCATACAACTTTTTAGTTGTGCAGTACGGAACATGTAAAAACATTGATAGTTTGTACGTATTTTCGTGAAAACTAACCTTTTTGAAGGAATGAATGTGTCTCAATGAAATACAGACAAATTGATTATTATGAAAAATATCTCTAGAAAATTCAGTCAATCATGATATAAATGTTCTCATTTCTTGCATATTTAAAAAAGAAATCACGAGTTAAATTTTCCGCATACAAGAATAATATATTAAACGAATCAATACATAGAGAGGATCTTATATCTAAATTTTAAACCTACTTAGTAGAGATTTGAGTTGGTTGAGATTTAATATATATACTTTATTGTGTCAACAAGAAAATCTCCAATATATAGTAATACATCACCTATAAACGAGTCTATACTATTAGTAAAATATCGATATTCAATAAGATATTGATATACTCCCTCTATCCCAATTTATTTGACTTTGTTTCCTGTTTACTCAGTCCTAAAAAGAATGATTCATTTCTAAAATTAAGTGACAATTTGACTATATGATTTCTTTTTTTACCCTTATTGAAATGATTTACAACCACAAAAATTTCTATCATTCATTTTAGACTACAACTTCTAAAAGTCTTCCTTTCTTTTTTAAATTTTGTGATCAGTCAAACTACCTCACATAAAACGAAATGGAGGGAGTATTATACATATACATAAAATTATTTTACGGAAAACAAGTTTTGTTACATGTATGACTAAATTTTGTACTATTTTTTATGGAAATAAATACTTGACTATATTTTTTGCATAGATAAGTTTACTTTTACTTTTTATTTATGAAATTTTCCAATTTTGGTTTAGCCAAAACCTTGTACACGTGTCGAGTGTGAGTTAATTGAGATTTTATGCACCAAATAAATGTAAAAAACACCTTCACACTGAATACCCTTTTATTCAATGTGTTGTCAGATTTGTTGTTCTCCACTCTTCCCCTCAACGGTGCTAGTATCACTCTTCTAGGAATCTCCAGAA
The DNA here is from genome assembly GCF_036512215.1 of Solanum lycopersicum. Classification (NCBI taxonomy): domain Eukaryota; kingdom Viridiplantae; phylum Streptophyta; class Magnoliopsida; order Solanales; family Solanaceae; genus Solanum; species Solanum lycopersicum. Next base: position 32,432,966 of record NC_090810.1, on the reverse strand, counting down.
ACTCAATGATGGACGGAGAATGTCGATAGACAATGAGAAGGTGAGGGTTCTCCCTTTTCCTCTTTTCCCCCCTCCATTTCACCTTTCATTTTTTTAGTGAAATAACTTTCTTTTCTACTCAATTCAAAATGTTCATTTTGCCAATCGAGTTTCATAATAAGGGACACAAACCATAAAAATAGTTAATTAATGCTAATGGTCACCGATAAAGCCATCATGCACGTGCTCTAACACAATTCATCGTCAATTTTTATGTCCCTTTGACTACTAGTTTAGGATATCAGAGAATCTAGGGTTTAAGTAGATTTTTATGATATCCAACTGTATCAATATACATCATGATTAGGAAGGAAGTAGGATGTTAGGATTTAGTAGAAATAGATATTTTACAAAGAAAGAGTGGGATGGGTAAATCGTGAAATGCTTTTTATTCAATGAAACGGTCTATCATAAAATCCACCAATTCGCTTCTCACCTCGGTTATATCGACCCTCAAGATCCATTTGGTCGATTTCTCCAAATTTTAGTGCTCCACTCTAAAATTATCTCATTAGTTGCTACAATCATTGCTCGATAATGTATTTCTAAACTTGATCAAGCAACCACACTTTGCGTCATACTTTTCTAGGTTGCCATATTAACTCCTACTTAAGCACAATATCCAAAACCTGGACCCTCTATGAGAGGGTGATCTTGACCAATCTCTTCCCTATATTTCAAAATCATTTTGTACATCACAAAAATACAAATGATTGCATCACAATGATTATTACAAGGAAGCCATAAACTATCATGCAAGACTCACAAGAAAAAGATGTCAGGGCTAGTCACTGTAATTTAACCCTCACTATCCATCTACACCTTCTATAATCACTGAGTAGCCCCCCTACTCCTTGCACGTTCTTAGCATTGGAATCCATAGAAGTGTCAATAATTCTTCATCCCATCATTCTTGTGTCCTCAAAAATTTCCAATGCACAAACGCATTGCAAAATAACAATTGTTATTCTAAATTTAGCAACAAAAGTCCGGTGTATACACCCCATTGTGAGGACCCAATATACACTGCCAGAGGTATAAAAGCATGCTGTCGTGATCACTAAATGGATTGCCCACAGAGGGGACTTACAACCTACTTGGCTAGTAGTTTTGGGATTATTGGGTACACTAAACCCTAGTCCAACTCGATATTATGCTACTCCCAATTTATTCTAATAATTAACAGATTTTGTCGGAGTTTCTGTAAATACTGGATAGCTCAAAACCAAACATGCAAAATGAGAATGCAACAATTAACCTGGTAATTATGCATTTATAATTGAGGCGTGTATTTTTTGAAGTGTCTGAAATATTTGACCTAGCATGTGTAATTCAAGAACTAAAGAAATACAAAGCTAGGGTTTTAGAATTCATGCAATTAACTAAATAATAACATGATAATCTGATTAGGAACATAAAACTAATAAGTTCATGAAGTTATGTTTAAGTTCTAGAAACCCTAGGTCTAATCATGATATAGGAATCAAGAATGTGACTTAAAACTAGGGACCCAATAGGTGAAAGGAACCACTAGTGAAATCCCACATACCTAGTGATGAAACTAACGGAAAAATAAATAGATTTCAGGGCTAGAACTGTTGGAACTTGTTGCATTCTTGAACTAGGGTTCTTGAGCTTTTTCTCCATTCGTGCTTCTAATTTTTCTAATTTTTGATATTATATTTGACTTAGATATGTTTTAATTATGTTTCTAGGCTTAAACTGACTAAAATCTGATGATTTAGGCTCAAATTGACGTACGGTAGGGTTTAAACGGAGTGGGAAAGGTCAAAAAGACCCCTGGGAAAGTTTCTGTCAGACCAAACGACGACCAGGACTGACGGTCCTTCATTTGACTGATGCCCCCTCATTGGGTCCATCGACTAAGCATGTTCGAAAGGCCTTTACTAAAATGTGCATAACATTTACTCGAAGGTCGAATTTTAGCAAGGTCGGTGTCTATGGAAAGGTAATTAAATTATCTATTTGTGGGTAGGTTATGGGACACCTAATTTATTTTATGCTAAGAGTAATAACCATTTGAAATTGACCCAACTTTATTTCCACTTAAATGTCTGCAAATTTACCACCTATGGACCGTGCTGGTCATCCATAGCTCTTATTAGAGAGCGAGATAAGGGATTCTTGATCCACGGCTACGGACTGCGGACCGTCTTTTGACCTACAGACTGTAAGTCTGTTTGTCGTCTAAGACTTAACAAATTTTTCTGGGCTGAAATTTTTGGGAGTTTTTGATCCCATCGACAGTTGTGCACGACGGACCGCGGGTCTCGCTACGGTCCGTCGATGCCACCGTTGGTTGCACCTGCAGATTTTTCTGTAAAGCTGGTTTTTGGTCTGTTTTGGCTATGCGGTGTTACATTATTTCCCCCTTGGTAACATTTATCCTTGAATGAAGACTAAACTAGATGAAATAGAGGGAGAGAGTTGAAAATCCCACTACTAAGCATTGAGAATCGAGTTTCTGATTGAATTGAGTTTCGAGTACATGAAAATACGCTGAAAATGCAAGTACAAACTGAGGGAACATGATTCTAAGACTTATTTTTTGCATGAATGACTGGAAAACTGAAGAGGAACTATTACCTCAAACTGGAATGGAATTGGAAGAAAAGAGGTGAGGATACTTGGCTTTCATGGCTGCTTCTGCTTCCCAAGTAGCTCCCTCTACGAACTGACTTCTCCACAAAACCTTCACTAAAGCGACTTCTTTATTTCTCAATTTTCTGACCTGACGATCAAGAATGTCAATTGGTACATACTCATTACAAAGACTATCTTTCACCACCACACTCTATAATGGCACTATAGAAGCTGGATCACCAACACACTTCTTCAAAAGTGAGATGTGGAAGACTGGATGCACTGTTGCTAATTCTGCTGGAAACTCTAACTCATATGCCACCTTGCCAACCCTTTTCAAGATCGTGTAAGGTCCTACATATCTAGGACAGAGTTTCCCTTTCTTTCCAAATCTCATCACCCCTTTCATAGGTGAGACCTTCAGAAAAACCCAATCATCAACTTGGAACTCTAGTTCCCTTCTCCTTACATCAAATAAGATTTCTGACGACTTTGGGCTGTCTTAAGTCTATCTCTAATGAGTTGCACTTTCTCCATAGCATAAAGGACTGAATCTGTCCCTATCAAAGTTGCTTCACCTACATCAAACCAACCAACAAGAGATCTACATCTATGCCCCATATAAAGCCTCATAAGGGGTTATCTGAATGCTTGAATGATAGTTATTATTGTAGGCGAACTCAATAAGAGGAAGGTGATCATGCCAACTACCCTTGAAATCGATCACCCAAGATCTTAACATATCCTCTAAGGTCTGAATAGTATGCTCTGCCTGCCCATCCGTGTGTGGATGAAATGTTGTACTAAGGTTAACTTGAGTACCAAGACCTTTCTGAAATGACTTCCAAAAATGAGAGGTAAATTGAGAACCTCTATCTGAGACGATAGACAAAGGAACCCCATGCAACCTCATAATTTCATTAATGTAAAGCTTGGCATAGTCCTCTGCCGAATCTATAGTCTTGATCGCCAAAAAGCGAGAAGACTTAGTCATCCTATGAACTATCACCCAAATTGAGTCATGTTGTCTGCGAGTACGATGTAATCCTTTAATGAAGTCCATATTGATCACATCCCACTTACAAGTAGGAATATCGATCTCTTGAATCATACCCCCTGGTTTCTGATGCTCTACCTTTACTTGCAGGCAATAGGGGCACTTACTCACAAAGTATGTTATATCCCTCTTCATGCCATTCAACCAATAGACTTCCCGCGAATCTGGTACATCTTAGTGGCACCTGGATGAATAGAATACCTAGAGTTATGGGCTTCTGCAAGAATATGTTGTCTCAACTCGCCCACATCAGGAACACACAATTTACCCTGGTAGCGAACTACATCATCTCCCCCTTGGGGGAAAACCTCCACTCTGATTATGGACTACACCCTTAATTTCAACCAATATTAAATCACTGTCTTGATTTTCCTTAACCTCCACTACCAAAGACGATTCGGTCCCATTATGTACTGTTACACCATTGTCAGATATGCTCATCAGACAAACTTTCAAGCGAGCAAAACTGTGAACATCCTTCACTAGCTCCTTCCTTTCGTCCTCAACATGGGCTACACTACCTATAGATAATCTATTAAGAGCATCTTCTACTACATTAGCCTTACCTAGATGATAATCCACACTCATATCATAATCCTTAAGGAACTCTAGCCATCTCCTCTGGCGAAGATTCAACTCTTTCTGGGTGAACACATATTGAAGGCTCTTATGGTTAGTGAACACATCTATGTGAACACCATACAAGTAGTGTCTCCATATCTTGAGTGCAAACACAACTTCTGCAAGCTCGAGGTCATGAGTTGGATAGTTCTTTTCATGAAACTTAAGTTGTCTAGAGGCATAAGCTTTTACCTTACCTCGCTGCATCAACACACAACCTGGGCCAACTATGGATGCATCACAATAGATCACATAACCATCTGAACCCTCTGGTAGAGTCAAGACAGGGGCTCTAGTCAATCTTGTTTTCAACTATGCAAAACTTTTCTCACAATTATCTGACCATTGGAACTTCACCATCTTCTGAGTCAACCTAGTCAATGGTGAGGCTACGGAGGAGAATCTATCCACGAACCATTAATAATAACCCTCTAGACCTATGAAACTTCTGATATCTGTAGTAGAGGTAGGTCTGGGCCACTTTTTCAATGCTTTTATATTCTGCGAATCCACTCGAATCTCTTCGCTAGATATAATGCGACCAAGAAAAATAACAGATTTCAACCAGAACTCACATTTACTAAACTTAGCGAATAACTGTCGATCCTTGAGAGTCTGCAGAACAACTTTCAAATGACTTGCATGTTCTTCCTCCCTCCTAGAGAAAATAGGATATCATCAATGAAGACGATAATGAACAAGTCAAAGTACTATTTGAAACTCTATTCATCAAATCCATCAGAGTTGCAGGAGCATTAGTTAGTCCAAATGACATAACTACAAATTCATAATGACCATACCGAGTTCTGAAGGTTGTTTTGAAAATGTCACTATCTCTAACTCTAAGTTGATTATATCATGATCTGAGGTTTATCTTTGAGAAATGGCTAGCACCCTGAAGTTGGTCAAACAAGTCATCAATCCTGGGGATGGGATACTTATTCTTGATTGTGACCTTGTTCAACTATCTATAGTCAATGCACATTCTGAGAGAACCATCTTTCTTTCTTAAGAACAACACTGGTGCACTCCATGGTGAAATACTAGGTCTAATGAAGCCCTTATATAGAAGGTCTTTAAACTGCTCTTTCAATTCCTTTAGCTTTGCTGGATCCATTCTGTAACAAGGAAGAGAAATAGGCTGGGTATCTGGAAGGAAATCAATTCCAAAGTTGATTTCCCTTTCAGGAGGGACTCCAAGAAGATCTTTTGGAAACACTTCTGGAAACTCACAAACTACTAGAACTGACTCAAGAGTTGGGGTTTCAAGTCTATAATACTTAATAAAAACTAGATGATAGAGATAACCCTTTAGATATCATCTTTCTAGCCTTAAGGTAAGAAATAAATCGACCCATAGGCGCTAAGCTACTACCCTTCCATTCTAAGATTGGTTCATCCGGAAACAGAAAACGAACAATCCTAGTTCTACAATTGACTGAGTCATAACATGAATGTAACCAATCCATGCCTAGAATTACATCAATGTCTATAATTTCTCACTCTACTAGATCTGCTGAACCAATCCATGCCTAGAACCAATCCATGCCTAGAATTACACGGTAATTTTTATATACCCGTATAGCTGTAACTTGGTCATCGACTGGAGTAGAGATTGACAAAGGTTCTGAGAGAGTTTCTGGGCTAATATTAAAGTTTAGTGCCATATTAAATACAAAACACAAAGTAGTATCTGTTGTCTTTACACTGAGTGAACCATATGTGAGTCACATCCTTAAGCTGGTGGAATGCAAAGTTCACCTATCACTAACAGCTACTTGCATTACACCAAATATTTTGTTGAACTCATCAATGAATTTTTGTGGGTCCTTACCAACTTGCGACCCTAAAAAATTAGGTGGATTCATCCAAACAGAATCACAAACTCTGGCTGCCACTAATCGGTCATTTCTATTAGTAGGAACTAGAACCTGCTGATTGTTCTAGTTTGTCATACTCTGAGCCAAAAGCTGAATTGGCGTTCTGAAAATCTACATTTGAACTTCCTTATCTGGTACTAGAGGAACTGCATTAGCATTGCGTCCATTAGCATTCCATGCCTAAGCTCTACGAGAAGGCATGATCTTAAGCACACAACGTCAAGTTTGAATGGAATTTGATCATAACTTACGCACAATAATAGTAACAAGAAAGTGAAGGTTTTTCCTAAAACACTTCATAGCCTCCCTCTCATTATATGTGGTGCACTTTACATCCATTAAAAGGAATCTATTTAGTGCGGCTTTTTCAGACATCGTAGGCTTCTTAAACCTAGTGCTCTGATACAATATTTTGTCACACCCCGAGAAATCCCCGAGACGCGGACATGGAACTTAGAACCACAACTGATCCCAAGCTAACCCTGCTAACATGATCATGAGCATACCAATGATAATAAACTGATGCGAAAGCTAAATCATAACTTATAATGAAAAGATGGGGAATACCCATATGCTAAAACTGATATATATGAAATCTAATGAGTTTAATACAATGAAAATATTAACTCAATACTAAGCTGAATCTAATTGTGTCTGAAATAAGCCTCTAAACTGAACTAGAAATACTAGGACAAGCCCTATCTATATCTAGCAAAAACTGAACTTAAAAGACTAAATACTAAAAAGAAACTTATGACTCTTGTCCTCCAAAAATAAGGACTCACCACTGAATTTGTTGAACTGGAGATCGGGATATCAATCTATGTGCGATCTAGATGCTGAGAACCTGAACCTACATCATAAGAAGATGTAACGCACGTATGCATCAGTACTTGAAAGGTACTGAGCATGTAGAATAGAGTAAAGCTGAAATAAAACATAACTGAGCAAGCATAACAAAAAGTATAATAATCTGACATGATAAATTGAATTCTGAGCTAACTAGATGCAATGATAAATTTACAACATGCTGAAACTGAATACTGAATATAGTGATTTATGGTCAATTCATAGAGTCTGACTGATCTGTGGGAGCTACTTATAACCGGTAATAAAACCACATGAGCTAAATGTGCAGTCCGATGTATATGCCCCATCGAGAGGACCCAATATACCTTTCCAGAGGTATAAAGGCATGCGGGCATGATCACTAAACTGATTGCCCATAGAGGGGACTTACAACCTACTTGGCTAGTAGTTCTGGGACTACTGGGTACACTAAACCCTTGTCCAACTCGGTATTATGCTACTCCCAATGAATTTTGTAAATTAACTGATTATGTCTGAGTTTCTGTAAATACTGGATAGCTCAAAACTAAACATGCAAACTGAGAATGCAATAATTAATCTAGAAATTATGCATTTATAATTGAGGCATGTATTTTCTAAAGTGTCTAAAATATTTGACCTAGCATGCGTAATTCAAGAACTAAATAAATACAAAGCTAGGGTTCTAATAATCTGATTAGGAACATAAAACTAATAAGTTCATGAAGTTATGTTGAAGTTATAGAAACCCTAGGTCTAATCATGATATCGGAATCAAGAATCTGACTGAAAACTAGGTATCCAATAGGTTAAAGGAACCCACTAGTGCAATCCCACATACCTGGTGATGACATCCATGGAAAAATACTTAGGCTTTGGGGCTGGAACTGCTGGAACTTGTTGTGTTCTTGAACTAGGATTCTTGTGCTTTTTCTCATTTCTTGCTTCTAATTTTTCTAACTTTTGATATAATATTTGACTTAGATATGTTTTAATTATGTTTCTAGGATTAAACTGGCTTAAATCTGATGATTTAGGGTGAAAATGATGTATATTAGGGTTTTAACAGAGTGGGAAAGGTCAAAAAGACCCCTGGGAAAGTTGCTTTTAGACCAAACGACGGCCAGGACTGACGGTGTGTCGACAAGTCTTGTTCGATAGGCCTTTACTAAAATGAGAATAACATGTTACTCCGAGGTTGAATTTTAGCAAAGTCGGTCGATATGAAAAGGGAATTCAATTATTTATCTGTGGTAGGTCAAGGGACACTTGATTCATTTTATTCTAAGAGTTATGACAATTTGAAGTTGACCCAACTGCATTTCTCCATAACTGTCTGCAAATTTTCCACCTACGGACCGTGATTTTCATCTGTAGCCCTTGTCAGAGAGCGGTGAAGTGAGTATTTATGGATATTCACATACTGCGGACCGTCGTTTGACCTACAAACCGTAAGTCCGTCTGTCTTCCAAGACTTAACCAATTTTTCTGGGCTGAAATTTTTAGGAGTTTCTGATCCCATCTACGGTTGTGCAGGATGGACCGTGGGGTTAGTCTATTGTTCATCGATGCGACCATTGGTTGCACCTGCAGATTTTTCTATAAAGTTGGTTTTTGGTCTGTTTTGGCTACGGGGTGTTACATTTTCAAAGAGATTTCATAATCAAAATTGTTATTTTTCAATCTAGCCATGGGTTCATTCTCAAATTGATTTCAGAATCATGCTTATGACGAATTGATGATTAGCTACTGTTTTTAAAATGGATTCAAATACACTTTCATGAAAAACCCATGATCCTCCCAATTTCTCAATTTAGCCTATTATGTGGGCATTATGATCTTGATGTTAGGTTGGTTGAATTATGTTTCTATTATGTTAATGTATCTATAGATATTTTATTTTATACGAATTGATGTTGAATTATTGGTAATTTATCAATGATGATCAAATCTTGGATAATTGGTAAGGTTGCCCTATTCCCCCTACGCTATATAAAATTGGTAGTCGAATTGTCCTTGAATGTTGTTGTGTTGTATGATCCATTTATGGTTGCGGTGTTTACCTTCTTGTCATTATCTATTTTTTATGATCATGTCCTAGAAGTCAATATGTGTAAGATGATTCAATGTGAATATTATCATGAATGTGAAGTATTATGCCTAGTTTCCAATACTAATATCATATTCTACGTATATTGATGATTCTTTCTACATGGGCATGAAGATGTTAGAGATAGGTTGTCTATACGTTTAACATTGATGAAGTTATGTTGATGGATGACCCCTTACCTATGTACCCCTACATGAACGTGTTGTCTAAATCATGATTAGGATTCTTAGATTCAAATGTTGAAGATGTATTGTGTCCTATGTTATAATGTGGTGTGTGGTCTATGCATGAATATCTATTGTGATCTTAAGAGGGTGGATTCCTCAATGTTATTTTCATAGCCATTATGTAATCATGTTGACCAATGTACACACACTCACACTTCATGCATATCTACGAGTAGGATAGATTCATAGTGTTTAATGAAAGGATAATTCTCATATGCACGATTGTCTACTACTATGCCTATATAGTTATATCCATGAAAGTATAAAAATGTATCTTAACTAAGATGATTCATAGTTGAACTATTATGGGTAAGGGTATGGGACTTTGTCTATACATTCCACAGGTGTATTCTGATAGAATAGTTCCTAAGGTGATTCCTTCATGTATATGAATATGACTGCATGATTAAGCTATGAACATGAAAGTATATGCTATGACATCAAGTATATCATATCATGAAGGATGCATACATACATGAATGAATGCATGATGAAGTATGTATGATAACCAAGTATGTAGAGTTTTTTTAAAGGTTTGTTCAATTGTACTCTAAACTAGAATATGTTATGTCCATGTGAAAGGACATTTTCACATGATTTAGGTTGATAAAAGTAAAATTCTCATCTATAACCTATGATCTAAGTATATGAGGGGTTAATCCTCCAAAAGGCTATTTTATGAAAATAATGTTAATAAAGACTTCTCAAAAAGGGAACTTAGATTAGCACCGACTGAACTTGACAATGAGAGGTGTTGACTCTCCTTGGAAGGATATTCACCTATGGATTCTCATGAGGTGTTGACTTCCCTTTGAGGGAGATTCACCTATGGTTTCTCATGAGATTGTTTACTTACCTTGGGATAGATTCGCCCCATGGTTTCACATAAGATGAGGACTCCAATACGACTGGGCATGTAGAGCGTTCAATACATAGGACCAAGAAATTGTATCCACCTAATATGCTAGCATGACTTTAATGTTTTACCTTGGTAAGTAAAGCACCTTCTTTTGGTGTAGGGCACGATGACACCGGATTCCATGTTAATCTCACATTTTCTTATTTTTGTTTAAGGCTAGGATTTCCATTAAGTAAAATGGACAATAGAAGTAAAGTAATGAACCCTAACTAGGATAACTAAGGGAAGTTGCTTAGTGTAGGTGAGGGTATAGGACTTCACCTATGCATTGCACAAGTAGCTCTTGATGGGATTTTTAGAAAGGTGTTATATACGTATATGCATATGTATTTGTCTTTTATGCAAGATATTATATCATTGACCTACTTATCTGATAATATGCATAGTATGAGTCCTATTGTGTCTATATGATAAAGTTTGACTTTAGAGGCGTAATGTTGGTGTTATTGGCTATATGATAAAGGTCTTACTTTGTAATCATAGTGTTGGTCTTAATTTACATATAATGAAGGTCCTAGTTATGCATGTAGTTGACTAAAGTGGTAATGTTGATGTATGAAGTAAATGGTATGCTTGTAGTCTCTTGTGAGTTTACTTAGTATCCGTGAGGTTATGGGGTTTCACATGTACATTGCACTAATAGTCTCAGATTGTGATTATGATTATGGTCTTATGATAATTAATGAAATGAAGTCCAAGCATGTATATGATGACTATTGCCTTACTATGATGATTTTGGAAGTCTTCACTTATATGATGTGTTGGAATGAGTCTTATGACTTATATGAGGTTCATGCATTACGTTGAGTTATATGTGAAGTATGTGATGTCATGATATGCTATGCATTTATGAGTATGCATCTGTGTTTGATGTTAATGAAGATTATGTGAATTTTCACCTTGGTGACCTTAAGGTGATGCTTGAGTGTGGTTAGTGGAATGAGACACTATCCATGCATTGCACCAAGTATTTCTTGAGGGTTACGTGGGGGATAATGAATTAAAGTAAAATAAAAAGAATGCTATAAAATTCTATATGAGCCTTAAATGAATTATGTCGCTTTATGTGATGTTGTAACCATTGTACATGTCTATATGTGAATGCAATATATGTGACTTACTGTGTTTTCATGAATTGTTTCTATGCCTATATGAAGTATATGAATTATATTGTGTAATTTTGCCAATGTTTATGAAGATTTATTGAAAAAGGCATGTTGCATGATTTTAAGTAAAATGTCCTCTTTAAATGCATGTTTTGCATGATTCCCATACTTAGTGCGTTCTTGTACTAATATAATTCTTCTTCATTTGTTTATACAAAGTGTAGGGGATGGATGATTAGAGGATGTCTCTTAAAATGAAGGCTTCATACAGGTTTTCCAAGCTCAAGAAAGGAGTCCTTAAGATTCAGGGATTTCCTCTGTCAAAGTTCTCATTCAAAGTATATGTAATAGTTAGATTATTATGTTATGTTTTTAAGGGTCATTTCCCAATTCTACTTTATTGATGTTGAGTCTAAGACGGCAAAAGGGACTTAGAGTATAACTATGTATTAGGATATGTTATATACATGAAGTGATGTTTCAAACATATGATGTGCTATTACAAGTTTTAAATTTTCCACTAATTTCCTATGACAATGAGATGAATGATGTATATGGGCTTGTACGAGTCCTTCGAGATCTCAAGTACACCATGTTACATCTTGGGGGTTCTCTCCGGTTGTGACAAACGTGGTATTAGAGGATTAGGTTATAAAAGTGTTTTTAGGGGTCAAAGTCTCATATTACCATGTCTAGTATAGTCTTGTTCATTAGTGGTGAGTGATTCTTCATAGTTGCCTTTTTGTGGATTGGAATCTTTTGTATAGGCTTGATTCTAAGGAGTGAAGGTAGTGTGCTTACCTTGTATATGATTGTAAAGTATGTTAGGTAATGGGAGAACCCTTATGACTAGATGGATAGTTCCTTATGAACCTATTCTAAGAATGGGGGAAAGGGAAGAAAAGGGTTTTGTTCCGTACTTTTGAATTATGTTTTAGCCTAAGGTTTACTTAGAGGGTAGTATGTACCACTTAAGCCTTAAAAAGAATGAGAGGATTAATGTTGACATACTTAAAGTTCTTCATTGTCTTTTAAGTTTAATCTAGAGTATGGTCATCCAAAGAAAGTACTTAGATTGCATCTTGTGGGTTTGGTGTTAACTGCCTTGAACTTGGTTTTAAGGGCATGATGTGATTAGGCTTACCCCAAGTCGGGTATAATGTGCCTAGATGGTAGATTGAGAGTGCCCTTAATGGTCATATGTTGATTTCCCTTGAACCTCTCTATGTATAGAATCATCTTTTAGTTGATGTTAGTGATGGGTTGCATAAGCTTGGATCCCAAGAGAGGGATGATTTGCTTAGTTGTGAAGATTTATAAGCTAAGGTTCTCTTAAAGTGAGATAAGTTGCTCTTAATTTGGTTTACCCTATGTGGGGGTGATGATATGAGTAGTAAGGTTGTAGATATCTCTATTTTGTCCTTCTATTATTGCTCAAGCTTTAAACTAAAGAGTTCCTAGTAGCTTGTTCATGATAGGAGTTTTGCATATAAGTATAAGTTGCATGTTCTCCATATGATATGCATGTCTTAAGTGACATTATGTTATGCATGTTTTAAAAGAATTTACATTATGTGAAAATGGATTTTGGATCAAATTCATGTTTTCTCATGTTGTTGTGCATCTTGATATTATAAATGTGCATTTGATCTCATGAGGTGATAGCATGTTTGATGTCATTTTTAAGGTATGGTATTTTTGCCTCACAATGAAAAATTTGAGTCTCCTTTAAATAAAAAAAATTATGTGCCTCTTGAAAATGTGTGACTTTTGTTACTTGGAAAGTGTTAATGTAGGCTCACTCTTGAGAAGTGATGGTATGCTTAACTAACGTCCGTGATTTGTGCCTATAATTTGCATGAATTTCCCAAATTGGTTCATGTTTATGAAAACTAGTGCTATGGTTGAACTTAAATTATGTGAAATGACTTCCTATGGTTGTGATGTGTGTTGTGTGATCTACCATTTTTACTTCATTAGGAAGAAAGTATGAGCATGCCTTTGTTAGAAGTAGTGAAGGTCTCTTTAAAATGAATTGACCTTTTTACATTTCTTGTGTATGAACTCATGATAACATGTGAATATGTCAAGGAGAAGGATATCCTCCTTAAACATAACAAAACACGGTAATGTTATAAATGGACTTGATGGTATTATGTCTAAATAATAAATATCCTTATTGATCTACATTACTCATAATCTATGTGCATTGAGTATGAGTTCTTATTAGACTCTTGAGTGATAATGTTGGGCATAACAAGACGTGATTTAAAATTGTTGCATGTTGAGCTCTTAATGAATTAAATGTAAAGACCATGTTATGATTAGGAGAAGAATGATCCTCCTATGAACATGAGAAGAGCCTATGTCCTTGATGCATTAAGGAATGAGTGGATAGAGGTTTCTACTTGATTGTGTTTCATTGGGTGCATGATGGAATGAAGTTTGTGTTCCTTGGAAGTTTGGCATTGACTATTATGCGATGATAGAAAGCGTTAAAAAGACAATCAGACCAAGAAAAGAACTGCGGGAGGAACAACTACCTAGAATTGCTCGGGAATTAATTGATAATTATTATGTTGAATGATGTAAATTTCTCAATGGGTCATTGAGTCCTTTAATTGTTTATAATGTCCCAGGTGTCATTTGAGGATGAATGTTCCCAAGTGGGGGATATTGTAAGGTCTCTCAAAATGAATTTAGGTTTCTAGAGCCTCACATGGTTAATTAATTGTTTTACAGTATGTATGATTGATTTGAACTGATTTGGAGGTCAAACGTCCAAGAACGTATAAGACGTTTGAAAGTTAGTCTTTTAAACGTGCTAGTGTGTTCTAGAGTACCTTGGTATGTTTTATGTGTTGTTTGGTGATAGAATTGATAGGGAAGGACCTTAACATGGGTATGATCTATTGAAGTTTGAAACGTTCGTGCAGGACCACCCAAATTGTACTTGAGGAGGACCAAAGGGCTGGTCAAGGACTGCCTTGGCAGTGTCCAAATGATGAGCTAGCGAACGAAGAATCTTGCCTCCATCTACACCCCGTAGATTGGGGGCATTTCCGAACACTTAGAAATGTTACGTAAGCCACCAGGAGGAAGTATCTGTTTCAAACAACGATTGTGCAGAATGGCACCGTCGTTCCATCGACTGTCCATTGCCATGCACGTCGATTTAACTAACAGATTCTGCATGCAACTCGCTGGTCACTTAAGGGGTGAAAGGGAAATTCATCCCACGTTCTCAATAGACTATACAAAGTTAATTTATCTATATTTAGGTATATAAGATGGTTAAAGAGAAAAAAACCCCTATTCTAAGTCATTTTTTGAATTTCACCCTTCCCTCTCAAAACAAACTCTCTCTAGAAACCTCCATTGGAGTTGAAGCTCAAGAACAACTTGGATATTGGATTTCCATGGATTCTTCTTCATGTTTTCGTGGTCTTCCTATGTAATGAGGTATTATAATACTTCCTGCTTAGTTAACTATTCATCTAAGGAGTTCCTTCAAATGTTTTCAAAGAGTTTTCATGATAAAAATTTCCATGTTTCAATCTAGCCATGGGATGATTCTCAAATCGATTTCAAAAGCATGCTTATGATGAACTGATGACTAGCTACTGTTTCTAAAATGTATTTCAATCCAATTTCATGAACAACCCATGCTTCACCCAATTTCTCAATTTAGTCTATAATATGGGCATGGTGAACTTGATGTTAGGTTTGTTGAATTATGTTTCATTATGTTAATTTATCTATAACTACTATTTTATAAAAAAATTGATGTTGAATTATTGGTAATTTGTTAATAATTATCAAAGCTTTTAGAGTTGGTAAGGTTTCAATATTCCCTCTACGTTGTATAGAATGGGTAGTTGAACTGGCCTTGAATGGCATTGTGTTGTATGGTCCACTTATGGTAGCGGTGTTTACCTTCTTGTCATTTCCTATGCATTATGATCATGGCCTTGAAAGAAATATGTGTAAGATGATTCAATGTGAAGATTATGATGAATGTGAAGTATTATGCCTACTTTCCAATGCTAGTATAATATTCTAAGTATATTCATGATGCCTTCTACATGTGCATGAAGATTTTATGAATAGGTGGTCTATACGTTTGACATTGATGAATTTATGTTGATGGATGAACCCCTACCTATGTGCCCCTACATGAATGTGTTGTCTCTTAGATTCAAATGCTTAAGATGTCTTGTCTCATATGATATAATGTGGTGTGTGGTCTATCCATGAATGTGTATTGTGAACTTAAGAAGGTGGATACCTCAATGTTATGTTCATAGCTATTATGTGATCATGTTCACCGATGTACACACTCTCACACTTCTTGCATATCTTTGAGTAGGATAGATTAAATGTGTTTAATGAAATAATGGTTCTCATATGCACTATTGTCTACTACTATGCATGTAAAGTTATGTCCATGAAATTATGTTCATGAAAGTATGAAAATGTATCTTAACTAGGATGACTTAGGTGAACTAGTATAGGTAAGAGTATGGGACTTCGCCTATACAATTTGACATGTGTACCTTGATAGAATAGTTCCTAGGGTGCTTTTTGTATATGAGTATGAATGCATTATTAACCTATGAACATGAAAGTATATGCTATGATGTGAAGTATATGATATGATGAAGTATGCATATGTGTAATGACTAACTGCAGTATGTGAAGGGTTTCCTCAAGTAAGAACATATACAGACACATTAATACATGCATAATGAAGTATGTAGGATAACCTAATAAGTAGAATCCTTTGAAACATTTGCTCAAATTTACTCTAAAATAGACTATCCTTGAATATGGTATGTCCATGTGAAAGGATATTCTCACATGCTTTAAGTTGATGAAATGGAAATTCTCATCTATAACATATGAGCTAAGCATATGAAGGGTTAATTCTTCCAAAAGCATATTTAATGAAAATAATGTTTATAAAGGATTTTCAAAAAGGAAACTTATCTTTGCACCATGTAAACTTGAAAATGAAAGGCGTTGACTCTCCTTGGATGGATATTCACCTATGGATTCTCATGACGTGTTGACTCCCCTTGGAGGGAGATTCACCTATGGTTCCTCATGAGGTGTTGACTCCCCTTTGAGGGACATTCACCACATGGTTTCTCATGATATTAGGACTCCAATGCTAATGGGAATGTAAAGGGTCCAAACATATCTCCTAGTTCCTTAAATATGTTTCCCCCATAGGATATAGAAAGTGGATCCACCTAATATGCTAGCATGATTTTAATGTTCTACCTTGGCAAGTAAAGCATCTTCTTTTAGTGTGGGGTTCAATGAAACAAGATTCCATGTTTAGCTCACATGGTCTTACTGTAAGTTAAGACTAGGATTTCCCTTAAGTAAAATGGACAATGGAAGTAAAGTAATGAACCTAACTAGGATAACTTAAGGAAAGTTTCTTAGTGTAGGTGAGGGTATGGGACATTACCTATGCATTGCATAAGTATCTATTGAAGGGAGTTCTACTAAGGTGATATATATATATGTGTGTGTGTGTGTGTGTGTGTGTGTGTGTGTGTGTGTGTGTCTTTTATTCATTACATTATGGTACTGACCTACTTATATGATAATATGCATAGTATGAGTCCTATTGTGTCTATATGATAAGGTGTCACTTTAGATGAATAATGTAGGTCTTATTGGCTATATGATAAAGGTCTAACTTTGTATGAATGGTGTTGGTCTTAATTTCCATATGATGAAGGTCAGGTAAAGTGGTCATGTTGATGTATGAAGTAAATGGTATGCTTGTGGACTCTTTGTGAGTTTACTTAGTATTTGTGAGGTTATGGGGCTTCACATGTACATTGCACTAGTAGTCTTAGATTGGGATTATGAGTATGGTCTTATGATGAATAATGAAATGAAATCCAAGCATCTATATGATGACTATTGCTATATTATAATGATGTTAGAAGTGTTGATTTGCATGACGTGTTGGAATGAGTCTTATATAAGGTTCATGCATTAGGTTGAGTTATATGTGAAGTATGTGTTGTCATGATATGATATGCTTCTATGAGTATGTATATGTTTTTTATGTATATTAAGGTTATGAAAATGTTCATTTTGGTTACCTTAAGGTGATTCTTGAGTGTAGATAGTGGAATAAGACGTTATTCATGCATTGCACCAAGTATTTCTTGAGGGTTACTTGGGGGTTAATGAATTAATGTAAAAAGAAGAGAGTGTAATAAAATGCCAAATGACCCTTAAATGAATTATTTGTGTTGTCATGAGTAGAGTCTATCCCTATATGAAGTATTTGAATTATATTGTGTAGTTGTGCCAAGATTTCTGAAGATCCTTTAAAAAGAAATGTTTTACGATTTCTAAGTAAAATGTTCTCTTTAAATGCATGGTTACCATACTTAGTGCATTCTTGTACCAAAATAAATATGGTTATAAAGACGGTCTGGGTTGTGACAAAGTTTATATTGGAGACTAGGTTCGTTGATCTCAATGTACCAAATGAGTCTAGTAGAGTCTTGCGGAATGGTACAGAGATGTCTATACTTTTCTTCGAAGGCTATAGGACTAAAGAAAATTTCTCTATTTTATCTTGTCTCCTTTGCTCTATAACTTGATTCCAGTTGGTATGTGGTAATTCAAATTAGTATGTAATCTCCTTCACTCTTCTCTATGGAGATGGTTAAGACTATGTTCAATGGTCTCAGGACCATAGCTCTTGTCAATGCTCCAGCTGTGGAATCTGAAGCGAAAGGTCACGGTTGAGACAATGGTAGATAAAGATCTAGGGGTAGAGTCCATGGAAGGGTAGCACCTACTAAGGATGGAACACCCATCGATAATGCTCCTAGAAATGAGGCTCCTCATGCGCATCATGAAGAGGTAGAAGAGAACGTACCTCTTCAAGTCCTTGACGAGCTTTGAGATCAACAAAAGGAGAAAGAGATCTCACAAGTTCGACCTCAAAATATTATGCCATTACCATACCAACTTCGATATGATTCGGTACTTTTAACAATTTTGGTATTTTACGGCACGCTTGTTCAGTAACCATAATTTGTTTGACTTCGACTTACATATATTCAGATTTATAACTTAAATTTTTATTAAAACATCTCAATCATAATAGACTAAAATGGAAATGACATAAATGAATCAAACTTTTTAACAGTAAATGAACCTTAAATCAAAGTTCGATAACAAATTTAAATCTTTTCGCTTAAATATAATATACATGGATTCGATATATACTATAGAATACCGTGGTAAAAACCAAAATTAAAAAAAAACGTATACCAAATATCATAATATACATATATACCAATACTATGTCCACCTAAATTGAAGCATAGATGAAAAAAAGGAAGGAAGGAAACACAAAAGCCAAAAGAACTAGTCAATGTGATACACATGCCTATGAGTGATATCATACCTACAGTAGAGGTTTGAAATAAAGCCAAAAAGAGGTCCAAGAACCTTATCACCATGGTTTATGTTTATGTGACCTTTCTCTAACCTTTACATCAACCAATAATCATGAGCTCAATCACCAACAACAAACATAAAAAACCAATCTTTGAAAAACCCCAAAAAGCAAACCTACCATAAAACCCCCCTTTTTTTCCTGTTTTTGTGTTCTTCTGTGTGTTTTTATATTGGGGGACTTAAAGAAATAGTATTGTTTTTGTCACCATGGACTCAAAGAATTATGGTGTTCCACTTTCTACAACACAAGGGAGCCCACCTGCAAATGTCCCTCTTTTCACTTCAACAGGTATTAGAGCTCCTATTACTATTGATGATTCTGACTTTGAATACTCTGTCTCTGTTAATGGACCAAAAAATAGTAGTAGTTATTATGATAGTGACTCTGAAGGTTTTGTTAGTGGTGAAGAGGATGAGTTTGAAACTGCTTCTGAAAGGTTATTTCTGTCTGACCCAGATGAGCAAAATCTTGAAAAAACTCATTTTGTTAATCAATTTGTTGTTTCTAGACCATTTGTGAAAATCCCAGATGAAGAAATTGCTGAAAGAGGTAGTAGTGTGGGGGATTATGATGATTCTAGGTCTTCTTTAACTGAACCGTATGCGGAAGATGAATATAGGGATAGGCCTTCTGTTGTAGATAGGGAAATTGATGAAGGACATGGTGAATTAAGTGATACTCCTTTTGTTGTGGATGAGTCGATGAATGGGTCTGATAAAGATATTTCCCTTGAGGGTACTGGAGTTATTGATAGTGCAATTCGAGGCATTCCAATTGCATAGTTGTCCTGGGATAGTGAAGATGATGAGTATTTGAGTACTGGTGTTCTAGAAGACAATGATGTTTCAGGTGTCTTTAGAATTCCGAATGCAGTGGTGTTGGATAGGTTAGATAGTGCTCCAAAAGATAGAATTTCAGATTTTTCGGATTATGAATCAGAGTCTGAGAATGCGATACAATCTGGGATGGAAGAGGACTTGACCATTACAAAAACTGTTGAGATGGTTTTGGATTCCGACAGTATTGAAGATGATAAAGCTGAAATTGACACTGTTCAGAATTTCATAATGGAGGGAGGTGAGGCCAATTATACTTTAGAAGGAGGAAAAGATTTATATCAGGTTGCAAGTAAAGAATCTACTTTGTTGGGACAAGAGTTGGACAATGATAAAATGCTTTTCGCAGAAGAAATTCAAATTCTTGATAGTAGTGTAGAGTCAAAAAGTGCAGATTCGTCTCGTGGTGTTAAGCCTTCTGATACTGCTTACTCCAGCCCAAGGGAAGAAAATAGAGTATCAAAATTTGGAGCCGATGATTTGAACTCTGGAAACGGCATCATCTTACATACTGGAGCTTCCGGGGACAGTCAGAAATCAGAAAGTAAGGAGAATGTTGGACAAGAGGAAGAGGTGCACACTGAGACTAAAGATATTCCTCCATTAGACCCATAGTTAGCTCAAAAATTTATGTAGTTTTTGAAAGGATTGATTGGTTTTGGGGTTCTTACCTTTGTTCAAGCAACTCAAGATCTAGCTAATCCCCCTGTTGCTATCACTATGCCCAAGGTAGGTGAAACTGTAGGTAATGATAAAAATATTTCGTCCTTTATTGGGTCCTGTTATGACTTGTAATGAGCATGAGATGTTTACTATGTACTTGAAATTGAAACCACATGTCTTCCAGGTAATGAGAGTGAGAATGCTTATGAGTTTATTCAAGAGTGTTATGAGATACTTCAGAAGTTGGGAATTGTCCATCATCATGGAGGTGTTGTGACTTTTCAGCTATAAGGTGCAGCTAAGTAGTGGTGGAGAGTTTATCTGGAATATAGATATTTAGTTTTACCTCAACTAACTTGGACCCAACAGTAATTTAATGCAAATTTTTTTTTTTGCATTTTCGTAATTTGTTTCTTTGATCCATAAAAAATTGGGGAATGTATGATAAATTTGCAAGAAAGTAAGTTAAAAAATATATATTTACCATCAAAATGATAAATTCAAAGTAGTTGTTGAATCAAAAAAACAAAAAAACGTGTTAGAAGGACCAAATGTGCCTTTACAAGAAAACTTTTTTTATTGAATTATTTTAAAAATTAATTTTTTTTTTGCTTCCATTAGAGGAATGTTTGGGTATATATGAGTAATTTGTGTAATAATAGGGGCATATATGAGTCACTTTTATAAAGAAGGGTATATAAAACCTAAATAACAATGTTGAGGGGTATATCAAGTGTCATGCTCCGAGCCTACACCCTGGGTGGGACTGGCGCTCGAAGACCATTACTAGCCTCAACCGGACCCTAGGTTTGGCAATATCTCAGCGAAAGAGTAAAAGGCTAGAGATAAAACTCATGAAAAGATAACTTAAAATAATAACTTACCAAAATGGAAACTCATGTCTTAAACATTTACAATTGAAATGAATTCGACTAAAAAACTAATATTATCTCTCCACAAAGCCTCTAAAAACAAAGAAGGATGTTCGTACAGACCCTCAATCATCCTAACAACTGTAAACTAGAAAGCAAGTGATAAAAGATGTCCTCCATAATGTAAGGAGGCTCACCAACTGATTCTGAGCCGCTTACTGGATCAACGTTGCGCCGAATGCCGATCCTAGTTACCTGCGTCTCAATCATAGTACGATGCAGGCCAACTTGCATCAGTACATTGAATGTACGAGTATGTGAGTTGGAATGTCAAACATAAAAATGCTTCAAAGGGAAATCTGAAGAACTTACATGGCTCAAGTCAACTCTACAAGACTAAACTAATTTTGATATAAAACAATTTAAAACAAGTGAAATATAATAAAAAGTAGTTTAAATCATGATGTCAACTCGATGTATGCAAAGATACAATATAACTCCGATATGTATGTAGAAATACAATATTTGTGTATAAAATACATTTAATTTTTGTTGGAATTTCTTTAACCAACAACCATCACTTAAGAGCTATTATGATGATACAATGTTTTGCCTCATGCTACCAGGGTCGTCCTATACCTTGCCATTAGTATACCACCTGAACTACTAAGTGGATCCACTAGTCTATGCTAAAAATACTAAAGGAATAATCTAAAAATTATAAACCTTTTCTACCCATGGTGGTTACGTGGTTTGTGGGGGTTGTGAGTTCTCTGAACTCTCCCCCATATAAGTGTTCAATGTTGCTCCAAAAATATACTAGATCTTATGTTTTAAGAACTTACTTCTTATGTGATTTGAGATAATTTCTCAAATTATGTAGCTCAAAGGCTACCGTGAAAATCAAATTTTCCCCTCTTACTTTACTTAGAACCTTGAAACCTAGGTACATCACTAAAGAACTAGTATGAAAAGATGGGGAAGAATGGTGAGAAGTGGCATCCCTGGTGCACCTAGAGGCGCGGGACACCAGCCCTCAAAGTTCATAGATCTTTCTTTGGCGCTTTGGTTGGCGCAACGCACCAGAGGCCAATGTTTAGAGGATCATTTTTGGTGCTCTAAAAGGCATTGCACCACAACCCTTGCCCAGAAAATCTCCGACTTTTCTCCTTCGTAGCTCATCTCTAAACCTTCTAAACTTCCATGGTTCTTTCCCCAAATGCTTTGGATCATGAGTACACTAAATATACAATAGATTCAACCCAAAATTTCACCCAGAAACATGAATCAAACTTCAAGAAACTTTGACTAAACAACCGACAAGAATTCAAACAAATTTCATCTAGAACTCAAAGGAATTCTTTTCAAGTCAAGCATCATTTCGCTGAATTGAAACATGATTGGCATGTGGGTGAACTAACCAATTTTCGTATGATCTTACATACCTTTTTAGGGATCACCCTCTACGATTCCACACACAAAGCTTGAACGTTCTTGAAAATTTCTTGATTTTTCCTCTTTTCGCTTTTCTCCAAGTTGTAGCGTATTTTCAAAATCTTTCCGAACTGAACAAAGTCTTGGTATACCCCAACTTATTCCTAAAAATTAATTAATGTAATTAGGTTTAAAAAATACTAATTTGCCCTTCTTATATCCGGATTAGACTTTACTTAATCCAATAACCCAACTTCTGAAAGGCATAACTCACTCATACACTAGCCCATTAGATAGTATCCCGCTAATCTATGTTGCTAATTCTTTTCTTATTAACTACCTCCTTGGTCCGGCAAGTAGCAACAAGGAAATTTCTTACATTGGTCACCATTAAATAGACTTCTAAATGAAAGAATTATTAATACATGCAAGATCCTATTTGAGAAATGTTATTTAGCTAGGTTTACCTTGTTAATCACCCATGGTTCCCACAATCCTAATTGTGGATTTAGTTACTCATGCTAATAAAAACATAATTCATAGTTGTTAATAATGAAATCATGAACTTACTTTGACAATTCGAATAAAATCTAGAAAATCAACTTGAATTAGCAAGAAAACCTTGAAAACCAAATCTAGAAATTGAATAAATACTCAAGTTTGCTAAACCCAATCTCAAAACACAAACCAGAACAAAAGTTATTATGTCTAACCCCAAAAATGAGGATTTTAAACCCTATTTATTGAAAACATTGTCCTAAATTAAAAGGAATTAAAATAAGGAAAGTTGTCCAAAAATGCAGCTATAATCGACGACACCCACGGACTTATCATTGATGAAACGATGGAGCATTGACTGCCTCTGTTAGTCCAGACTTAGAATCATTTTTCTTCCTTAAGATGTCATCAATTTTTCTTCCTTCAGATGGCATCCTCTCTAAATCAATCAACGGACCAACAGCATGGTCCATCGATAAGTCTACGATTCGTCGATGCCTTGCATTGCTCCATCCTTAGAATTTCTTCAACTTCGGGTACTGAGACTATCTCTGATATCATCGACTGTTCAATAGGACAGTCCATCGATCAATTGACCGACTGTCGATCCTCTCCGTCGCACCACACTTAGTCATATTTTCCCAATTTTCTCCAATTTCCTAAACTTTAATCGACGGTAACCATCTACGAACAGTCGATGGAACAATGGACCATTGGTGGCCTTCTAGACATCTTTCCTGCAAAGCAAACATAAAAACATATTAAACTACTACAAAAAAGGCTCTAGACACACACAACTCTTAAGGAAAAAGCACTGAAAACACCGTGAAACCACGGTACATGATCACCCTCAACTTAAATTTATGCACTATGAATCAAAGCAACATTTCTACAAAAGTATTCTCTTTTAAGCTCTCACAATCACATATCTTTCAATCATGACTTCTTTTTTTTTTTGCTTTAGTGCATGTTTACGCTCTTAGGTTCAACAATCTAACTCATCTGGATCATATCATGATACAAACTCACCATGCACCAATGTCTCTACTATTTTTCCTCTCACCAAGGTACCAACTTTATGACATTTCAACAAGTGCCCGCACTTAAAAAGAAATCCTCCTTTTTTGCAAAATGATTTTAATTTTGGGTACAAGGATCTGTATTCAACTCTTGCACTCAAAAACAAGTTCATACATAGCTAGTACTTGTCGACATAGGCTTTCCCTTATTTCACTTCTTAAGTTCATCAAACCAGACTTCTAGGATCACGATAGAACTTTCTTGGCTTGTAACGTAGGTCCAGGGCCAAGTATGGTACATATGGGTACATGTTAGTGAATTTTTTCCCTCCTTGACATTACAGCCAAGCTTTTGACCTCTTCCATTATCATTTATTCCCTACTTTTTGCCTCTTTTCATCTTTATCTTGCTTTTCCCTTTCATCTTTGCTGATATGACTCTCACCTCATTTTTTTCACTTTTTTCTTTCTTTTCTCTACTTTTTCCATTTCAACTCATTCATTTTTTATAATTTTACCGAGTCACATCTTTTTCTCACTTTCTCTTTTTTTCCACATTAAACTCTTTTCATAACTAATATCAGGTCATCACTCATAATAGCCACCCCCAACTTATGGTTTTCCCATTAATCAAGGTACATATTACCCAAGATTAGATCAGGGCCAAGACAAGGTCTGTTTCTGTATTAGCCACCCTCAAATTAAGCTTTTGGCCTAAGTCGAGGTGCACATGTCCAAGAAGGGATCAGGGTCAACACATTAAACCTAGGGAAAGTGAGTTGGTGAAGAAAAGAAAGGTATATTATAGGCTCAACAGATTTGGATCAAAAAGGGATAATTTTTTAATTTGGTTCACTTCATTTTCTGTGAGATGTTTGTTAATTCAAACAAGGGACTATGATCCTTTCCTAGTCGTCTCACACAGTTTCCTTTTGCAGGACCAACCGCAGAAAGTTCTAGATAGGTACCAACAATTGAACACTCAAACTCATCAGACTCTCTTGACACTTCATTGACCTATTAGATTATCAGTTATCCCAGTTTAGGTGTTAGTTTGAGGGTCATGCAGTAGGTGCATGTATATGTCATAATTAAAGACAACACATTCAACTTATTCTCACCTATTTATGCAAGCATTTACTTAGGATGCCATATCATTCATACTTAGCAATCATGATTCATTTTTGTGCTTTTATACATTGTACAAGTTATGACATGTCGGTTCAACAGTAAAGTAATGAGTCTGTTGGGGCAAAAGAACACAGGCAAGAAAACCACGAAGATAGAATCATGAGTTGACCTACTCAGACTTTACCCTAACATTCACTTTCCATTTACCCCACAGCCAAAAAAATAGCATGGAATTGTCCCTAATGCAAAAATATAAAGACAAGGTGGTAGATGAAACAAACCTGAGGCGCATAGCACTGACGATCAACAAGTAAGCGGGTCCAATTTACCAAAACCCGTAACATTAATAGAAGGACCACCTTCAGTTGTGCCCACAGTAATATCAGCACCATCAGTGCTGCTCCTCTCACCAGTATCTGGTCTGTAACTAGATGCCCCAATAGCTATCTCTCGATCACTCATCGAATAGGTCTCCTAATCAATCATAAAGGCTTTCCTCGCAGCCTCAAAATCCGTACTCTCCTTCTTCATCGAACGGGCATCCTCTCCCTCAGTAGTGCAGCTAGACCGGTGCCTCTTGGAACGACTACATGGCTCAGGGCTCATTAGGGGATCTTAATATTGCATCAAGCATAGTTTCCTCCTCTACCTTGAGATTGCAGTCTCGGGCCCAGTCCCCCTCAACTTTAGAATGTTGTATACATTTGCCCTTGTAACGCCCCAAAATGAAATAAAGTGAACTTGATCCCCGTGGTTGTTTCATGAGTTAATTTTAAGTTAAAATAAGTTATATTAGTGTTCTTAGGCAGTGTGTTAAGTTTGGTTAAGTTTGGAGGTTAGACGCCCAAGAACGTCGATGACATTCGGAAGGTGTGCCTTAGATTGTACTAGGGTGTCTTGATGTGTTTGTGTGAGTTTTATGTGTTCCTTTTTCTTGAATCTGAGGTGGATATCCTAAGACCTAGGCGACTTAGTTTAGAGGTTTAACTTCCGTGCACGACCCCACCTAGGACCCACAAGGGGCTCTAGATGAAGGGCTCAAGAATTGGACAAGACTGCCTAGAACACTGCCCAAACGACGGAGTAGTCTACTGGGCGTAGGCCCATCGACGCCCCTTCGACTGAGGGGCGTC
Source organism: Solanum lycopersicum (assembly GCF_036512215.1). Lineage (NCBI taxonomy): Eukaryota > Viridiplantae > Streptophyta > Magnoliopsida > Solanales > Solanaceae > Solanum > Solanum lycopersicum. The sequence goes on along the minus strand of NC_090810.1, from coordinate 32,406,482 downwards.
GTCCCATACTTTTTGGGAAACTCATACCTCCCATGAAACCATTCATTGATGCCATCGATACCCAGCAGCACGGGCTATCGACTCATCGACGCCTAGTAGCTTGGGTCGTCGATTGGTCACTTCCAAAAGTTGTTGAAGCTGCTACCAACTTGGGGTGTTTTATGTAAATTCACCCCAAGTATCTTATATCCCTAGGTAAATATTTTTAGTTTTTTAAAGTTATATTAAGTTAGTTTTAATCCCTAGACCTAGACAAGACCCCTCACATCAAATATTCACACTCCCTCTCTAAAGAAAACTCTCTCAAAGTAACCATTAGAGCTAAGACTCAAGGAGGGAAATAAGGGGCTGTCTTGGAAGTTTTCTTAATCAAGAATTAGTGGGTATCCTTCTGTTTGAGGTATGGTGTCCATCCTTGAGCCCTCTTCCATTCAAGGAGTCATTTCCAAAAGATTTCACAAAGGGTTTTCAAACTCAAATTCCTTCTATCTTTGATTTTAAGTATGGATCTTCTTGAAAAAGTGTTCTAATAGTTTAAATGTGTTTATTATTTTATTAATTGATGATTTTAATGTTAAAAAAACCTAATGAACTCATGTATATGCATATGTCAAACTTTTAGCTTAAGAAATGGGTTGTATATGCATGTTTGGGTAAGGTATGAACTTTGGTTTTCTTATGTTGTTGTTTTGGTGTAGCTACTGCCCTAAGGGACTTATTATGATGAAATATTGAGAAATTTATTATAGTTTATAATGAGTTGGTTAAATGGTGAATTTCTTATATTACATAGTTCTTATTGTAAATTGCTCTTGAGTGGTATGGTCTACCTTCTTGGTGGCGGTGTTTATTTGATGAACTTTATAGTACTTAGTATGTTTTTTGAGTGTGGATTTTAAGGCCTAGTATATCAAATGAAGTGATATTGAAGATAAGTCTTGTCTTGTGTTTTGTGAAGTTGAATAGCATATCTGGCTTAGATTATGCCTACGTATAGTAAATGACTTGTGGAGCATGTAAAGTGTGTAAATTTATTAATGTTGGACTAAATCATGTATATAATATAATTTTAGTGAAATGATTCTTATATGCAATATGTGCTCACAAATACACACACACACACACACATAAATGAATGTATGATGTTAAATTGAGTAAATAGAGGAGTTTTGAGGTGGACACTCTTCGTGAGTTGAGATGAAGTGTTTAGTAGCAAACTCACTACATCCTAATAATTATATAAGATAGGTCGAAGGATTAATGCCCTTTCGTGAGTTAAGATGTGGTGTTAATTATCTATCCTTAACCTATAGTTTAAAGTGTTTAGAATATGAAGAAGAGGTGGTTACACTTCGTCAGTTGAGATGTTGTATTCCAATGTACCTCTTGAGATGAGTACTCCTCGTGAGTAGAGAATGAGTACTTTGTAGCAACTTGTTATCCCCTAACTATGCGCCCCCATAGGTGTTTCCATTGGGAAAGCCATGTAAAAGCTAAAAAGAATGACCTTACACTAGGCAAGTGAGGATCCCTCATCGGATAGGGGTTAATGTCAGGATTCCATGTATATATCTCATAGGCTATGTCGGTTAAGCTAACCCTCCACAAAAGAATTGATTGAATTAAGTCTTCTATAATAACGTACTACTGAGGGTAGGTGGTGGTATGGGACGCTATCTACTCATTGCACTAGGTAGGACCTTTCGAAAGGGAAGACTTAGTGCCAAACCTTCTAAAAGAATGTAGTACTTAGGATAGGTGGTGGTATGGGACGCTATCTACTCATTGCACTAAGTAGTCATTCTGAAAAGGAAGACTTTGGTGGTTTGTTGGGTGTCTTTTAATGTCTTGCCATTGATTGAGGGGCTTGTTTTTCCTGAGTTGAGTAAGCCGAAAGGGGTAGTCTTGAGGATTGCTTTGGTGTTTATTGAAGGAGGCATATGCATACTTCCTTCATGTCTTACCTTAGTGAATCTTAGGATAATCTTGAGGTAGGGAAACTCTTACAGAAAATGAGTTCACTTTCATTTGCGCTTGGCCTTAGAAGTTCACTCATTTAGGATAGCATATTTCATTGTGAGTGCTTTAAATAATTCATTGTTAAAGTTTCGATTTGTTCACTATAATATTGATTGGAGTTTACTGTAAAGTTTTCGAAGTTACTGTAAATAGTCCCTTTTGGTTTTAACATATGGAATCTCTTATTTAAGTGTTAAGTGATGTTTTTTATAATATTTTGCTTCTATATTCTTGAATATTTTACTTGAATTGCATGAAAAGTTAATTTACTAAAATGTCCTTTTTCGCATGTTTTTGCATATGCCATACTTAGTACATTATTTGTACTAACCCCATACTTTTATATACCTTATAAGTGTAGGTTGAAGACTTTTTGGAAGATTCGAAGGCGAAGCTTGGGAAATTGACTCTGTCAAGAATTGGTATGTCCTCATATATTCAAGGTCATAGTCTATTGTTTCCTAGTTTTATTATTAAGACTTATTATGTATTTGATTTCAATGTAAAGGGTCGTGTTCCCTAAGATATTATATGTCGTGTCTTAAGTTTGGCTTGTGGCGATGAGATTTCTTAAGTATTTATGAAAGATTTCCTTTTTATTAATTTATTCGTGAAAAGTTTTAATTCCGCACTACTTTTCATGTCTTATGTAATGAATGCTAGTTAAAGGGCTTGCATAAGACCCCAAAGGGTCAAGTACAACCGTTCATGAAATCAGGGTTCCTCCTAACGTCTAGGGCTACTTTTGGGTCGTGACAGACTTGGTATCAGAGCATAAGGTTATGGGAAATAGTTTAGGTTTTAAAAGTCTCACAAGCCACATCTAATAGTATCTTGGTCATTGGTGTGAGTCGCGACACATACATGGACAAGAGTCTATAGGATGATAGAAGTTTCAATTTCTTCTCTATTGTAATGTCATGCCTTAGAGTTGAGTTATATAAGGTGTCTTCTCTTAACCTCTTCTCTTTGTGTTTATAGGACATGAATACGAGGAGATCAGTCGCCAGAAGGGAGGAGGGAGGTGTATCTAATGAGAGGGTCCATCCCCGTATTGACCAAGTTTTTATTGTTGGTCTAAAGGAAGAGAATGAGGAGGTTCCCCTTCAAGAACCTCAAGTGCCTCCTATGCCTTAAGCTCCTTTTGTTTAAGAAGATATGACTAATGCGAAGTTGAGGGCTTCCCTAATGAACTTGACCCAACTCATGATGGCTCAAGCTCACGTCGTCAACAATCACTTTGTTGCCCAAGCTAATTAAGGAGTTGGACCCCAACCTAATGCTAGTATTCCTCCTTCTAGAATTCCGGACTTCATGAGGATAACCCTCCCACTTTCCATGGCACTAAGGTGGATGAAGATCCACAAGGTTTCATAGATGAGGTTTTCAAGGTGGTATATGTTATGGGTGTGACCCCTAGGGAGAAAGCGGAGTTAGCCGCTTACCAACTCAAAGATGTGTCTCAAGTGTGGTTTGAGCAATGGAGGATTGAGAGACCCTTAGAGAGAGGTCCGGTTGATTGGGAGGAATTCAAAGAGGCTTTTCAAGATAAATTCTTTCCCCTAGAGTGGAGGGAGAAGAATATGGTTGAATTCATGAACCTTTGTCAAGGTGGGATGAGTGTGCAAGAGTACTCTCTCAAATTCACCCAACTCTCTAAGTATGCCCCAAGCATGGTAGACAAACCTAGGGCTAGGATGAACAAATTTGTGATGGGAGTATCTAGCTTGGTGGAGAAAGAGAGACGTACAGCAATGCTTCTTAATGACATGGATATATCTAGGCTCATGGTCTATGCACAACCAATTGAGGAGTCCAAAATAAGGGAGATAAGGCAAGAGGGTAAGAGGCCTAGGTCGGATGATTCTAGTCACCAAAAGACTAAAAAGAGGTTTGATCACCAAGATGCTTCCATGGGAAACAAGGATAGGGCTCCAAATCAAAATTCCCAAGGTGATGCCCATTCTTTTGAGAGGACTAGGTGCCCTACTTGTGGGAAGCAACATTTGGGTAGGTGTCTTGCCTCGAAGGATGGTTGATTTCCATGTGGTAATAAGGGCCACAATATGAGGGATTGCCCCAATATCAAAGAAAGAGGGAAAGAGGTCAATCAAGCTTCTCTAGATCCTAATGCTCCAAAGAAGAACCCTTCCTTTGGGATGGGAGCTAGGAAGGATAACTAGTCTGGAGTTGATGATCTTGGTAAGTCTTAACTCTTCATGATTGTTTTTTTTTTATGATATGAAATGATTTTATGTGGTTTTATAGTTCATATTATCATATCATCTTGATTAATTGCTTAAAAAATTAATTTTTGAAAAAATATGTATGCTTAACAATGAGCACATTGAACCTCACTTTAAAATTTTTGATTTTTGAAAATAAATTGTTTCTCTTGAATTGAAGTTTCAATGTCTGAAATAATAATAGTTATAATAATTATAATAATAATAGTTATAATAATTATAATAATAATAATAATAATAGTTATAATAATAATAATAATAATAATAACAATAAACATAATAATAATAATAATAATTATAGTAATAACAACAAGAATAATAATAATAGTAATAATAATAATAATATAATAATAATAATAATAATAGTAATAACAATAATAATAATAATAATAATAATAATAATTGTAATGATAAGAATAATAGCAATAATAATAATAATAATAATAATAATAACAATAATATTAATAATAATGATAATATAATAAAAATAATTATTATTATTATAGTAATAATAATAAAAATAATAATAATAATGTAAATAATAGTAATAATAATAGTAATATAATTAATAATAAGAATAATAATAACAATAATCATAATAATAATAATAGTAATAATAATAATAGTTATAATAATAATAATAATAATAATAACAATAATAATAATAATAATAGTAATAATAATTATAATAATAATAATCATGATAATACTAATAATAATCACGACAATAATAATAATAATCATGATAAAAATAATCATAATAATAATAATAATGACAATAATAATAATAATAATAATGAAAATAATAATAATAATAATTATTATTATTATTATTATTATAATAATAGTAAAAATAATAATAAGAATAAAAATAATAATAATATTTATAATAATAATAACAATTATAATAATAATAATGATAATATTAATAATAGTAATAATAATAATAATAATAGTAATAAAAATAATAATAGTAATAGTAATAGTAATAATAATAATAATATAATAATAATAATAACATAATAATAATTATAAAAATAATAATAATAATAATAGTAATAATAATGATAATAATAATAATAATATAATAATAATAATAATACTAAAAATAATAAAATTATAATAATAATAATAATAATAATTATAATTATAATAATAATAAATATAATAATAATAATAATGATGATGATGATGATGATGATGATGATGATGATGATGATGATGATGATGATGATGATGATGATGATGATGATGATAACAACAACAACAGCAACAACAACAACAAGAGTAATAATAATAATAGTAATAATAATAATAATAGTAATAATAATAATAATAATCATAATAATCATAATAATCATAATCATAATAATCCTAATAATAATAATAAAAATAAAAAAAATTATTATAATAATAATAATGATAATTATAATAATTATAATAATAAATATAATAACAATATTAATATTAATAATAATGACTATTATTATAATAATAATAATAAAAAAATCATAATAATAATAATAACAAACACAATAATAAAAATAAATAATAATAATAATAATAATTATAATAATAATAATAATATTAATAATCATTATAATAATAATAATAATAATAGTAATAGCAATAATAATAATAATAATTATAATAATACTAACAATAATAATATTAATTATAAAAATCATAATAAATAATAATAATAATTATAATAATAATAAAAATTATAATAATAATAATATTAATAGTAAAAATAATAATAATTATAATAATAATTATAATAATAATAATAATGATAATGATAATAAAAATAATAATAATAATAATCATTAAAAAAATAATATTAATTATAATTATAATAATAATAATATTAATAATACTAATAATAATTACAATAATAATAATAAAAAATAATAATAATAATAATAATAAAAATTATAATAATAATAAAGTTAATAGTAATTATAATAATAATAATAATAATAATAATAATGATGATTATAATGATAATAATGATAATAATAATAATAATAATTTATAATTATAATAATAATAATAATAGTAATAATAATAATAATAATGATGTGAAAGAGTATAGGCCTATAGCTTGTGTACTGTGATGTATAGGATCATCTCCAAAGTATTAACCAACAGGCTGCATGGTGTGATCCACAGTGTCATTTATGATAGTCAGGCAGGATTTATTCCAGGAAGGAAAATTGTTGATAATATAGTGTTTGCTCATGAACTGGTTAAGGCTTATACTAGGAAGCATATTTCTCCTAGAAGCATGCTGAAGATTGATTTGCAGAAAGCTTATGATTCAGCGGGATGGGATTATTTGGAGCAAGTAATGTTTGGACTAGGCTTCCCAGAGATGTTTGTGCAGTGGACAATGAAGTGTGTTAAACAGTGAACTACTCCATAGTAGTGAATGGACAGACTTCTCAGAGTTTTGAAGCAGCAAAAGGATTGAGACAAGGGGATCCAATGTCACCCTTCTTGTTCGCCATAGCTATGGAGTATCTGAGTAGGCTACTTAAGGGGCTTAAATGGGGAGTGGTACATGATACAACCTGTGTACTGTGTAAAAATGCTGATGAAAGCCTGGACCATATGTTTTTACAATGTCACTATGCAGAAGAAGTATGGGAAAGAGTATTAACATGGGCTGGTTTTTGCAACAACAGGCCAAGGAATCTGATACAGTTTATGCATTGGAGTATACAAAATGGGAAAGGGAAGACTACAAAAACTCAACTGTTTAACATAATTTTGGCTGAAGGTGTCTATGCTATATGGAATGAGAGAAACAAGAGAATTTTTGAAGACAAGAATTGCTTAATAGATGAGGTAGTCAAGAAGATAGCCTATGTAACTATTGCTAGATCTCCTATTAGTATTAACAATATCATTTGTCATAGGAAGATATGAAGTATAGTTAGTAGGGTTGGTGTTTACTTTGATTTGTATTTGGTTAAGCATGTTGTGTTAGCTGCTTTGTTTTGTAATGTTGGTTTCGGTAATTAATGAGGATAGTTACCAAAAAAAAATAATAATAATGATAAAAATAATCATAATAATAATAATCTTAATAATAATAATCATAATAATAATAAAAAATTATAATAATAATAATAAAAAATTATAATAATAAAAACAATAATAATAATAATAATAATATTAATAATTATTATTATTATAATAATAAAAATAATAATAATAATGATAATAATAATAATAATAATAAAAACAACAATAATAATTATAATAATAACAATAATAATTATAATAAGTATAATAATTAAAATAGTAATAATAATAATACTTAAAATAATAATAATAATACTAAATAATAATAATAATAATAACAACAACAACAACAACAACAACAACAACAACAACAACAACAACAATAATAATAATAATAACAACAATAATAATATTAATAATGATAATAATATAATAACAACAATAATAATTATAATAATAATAATAATAATAGTAATAGGAATAATCATAATTATTATTATAATAATTATAATAATAATAACAATAATAATAATAATTGTAATAATCATAATAATAATAATAATAATAATAATAAATAAAATTATAAAAATAATAATAATAATATTTTAATAGTAAAAATAATAATTATTATAATAATAATTATAATAATAATAATAATGATGATGATGATGATGATGATGATAATAAAAATAATGATAATAATAATCATAAAAAGATGATATTAATAATAATTATAATAATAATAACAATAATAATAATAATATTAATAATAATAATAATTATTATTATAATAATAATAATAATAATAATAATAATAATAACAACAACAACAATGATAGTAATAATATAGTGGTATCCCCTCATAGACAAGATCATGGCAAGAATCAATTCATGGACAGCAAAAAAACTGTCCTAGGTTGTAAGAACTCAACTGATTAAGACTGTCCTGTTTGGAGTACAATCCTACAGGGCACAATTGTTTATCATTCCAGCAAAGATAATAAAAGTGATTGAAGGACTATGCAGAAGCTACTTATGGTCAGGGGTAGGATATGTTACAAAAAAGGCATTGATAGCATGGGAGAAAGTGTGTTGTCCTAAAAGTGAAGGAGGCATATGATTGATCAATATGAAAGTGTGGAATAGAGCTGCAATTGCTAAACTGTGTTGGGATCTAGCTAATAAGAAAGATAAACTTTGGATTAAATGGATACACACATATTATATAAAAGGGCAAAGAGAATGGCAGAGGAGGAAACAAGCAAGCTGGATGATACAAAAAATTATGAGTGCTAAGCAAAGTGTAGAACAAGTTCAGCAAATGCAAAGGAAGAATGAAGGAGTGATCAGGCAACTTTATAGTCACATGAAGGGAGAACAACAAAGGCCAATATGGACATGTCTTATGTTCAACAATGCTGCAAGACCAAAAGCTTATTTCACAATGTGGATCATGATGAATCAAAGGTTAGTAACAGTGGACAGATTAGCTCAGTGGGGAGTTGAAGTAGAGAAGACATGTGTGCTATGTAAGAATGATGATGAAACTGCAGAGCATCTGTTTTGTCACGACCCAAATCCGGGCCACGACTGGCACCCACACTTACCCTCCTATGTGAGCGAACCAACCAATCTAACCCTTAACATTTCAACGTATATGAACAGAAAGTAATGCGGAAGACTTAAACTCATTAATAAAAACAATTCAAAACTATTATTATCATCCCCAAAATCTGGAAGTCATCATCACAAGAACATCTATGATCAAATGACTAAACTAAGAGTATTCTAAAAGCTAAAAAATACATAAGAAGCTAGTCCATGCCGGAAGTTCAAGGCATCAAGACTTGAAGAAGAAGATCCAGTCCAAGCTAGAAGCATTAGCTCACCCTGAATTTCCGATGTAGTAAGACTGGCTTGAATTACTGTTGAGTTGAAGACGATGGCACGTTTGCTGCACTCCACAAATAAACAAGAAGAAAACATAAAAGTAGGGGTCAGTACAAACCACGGGTACTGAGTAGATATCATCGGTCAACTCAAAATAGGGAACAGTATGTATTAAGCAATATCATAAAATCAACTAATATCCTTAACATGCAGCATTTATAGTTACCATAACCCTTGGTTACAACACCAAGCACATCAATGAGGACTCACACCTCCTCATCATACTCATTTGGGAATTTAGTTCATTAGATTGGATATATTATCATATTTCAAGATTCATTATCTTTATTCCCCTCGTGTCGGTACGTGACACCCCGCTCCTCAATATACTATCCTGGTACCGGAACGTGGCACCCGATCCATATTCTATCCTGGTGTCGGAACGTGACACTCCGATCCTCATATACTATCCTGGTACCGGAACGTGGCACCCGATCCATATATATTCTATCCTGGTGTCGGAACGTGACACCCGATCCATATTCTATCCTGGTACCGGAACGTGGCACCCGATCCATATTCTATCCTGGTGTCGGAACGTGACACCCGATCCATATTCTATCCTGGTACCGGAACGTGGCACCCGATCCATATTCTATCCTGGTGTCGGAACGTGACACCCGATCCATATTCTATCTTGGTACCGGAATGTGGCACCCGATCCCCTAATCTCACTACTTTCATTCATCAAGCCTTCTTTCATACCAAGGCATCATCATTATCAAAGTAGATTAGGGTTTCTTTTCAAGATTTGGGATTCAATAGCTTCATCATGCTTATTTATTCATAATTACATAATCACATCATTCATGCAAGCATACAATTAAGCATATAGAAGGGTTTACAATACTACTAACACATATCATTCACTATTAAGAGTTTACTACGAATAGCATGAAATAACCATAACCTACCTCCACCGAAGAATTGAAATCAAGCAAGTTAATCCTCAAAGCTTGGTGTTTTCCTCCTCTTCTTGATCGTTTCTCTCTCTCCCTTCTTGTTCTTTCTATTTTCTTATTCAAACCCTCTTTCTTTTACCCTAATTAGTATATAATTAAGAATAAAAGATGGCAATAATACCCCACTAATTAACTTAGGGTTACCTCTTTTAACCCCCAAGAATTTGAGTTATTAATATAAACCCACGAAATCTATAATTAAGGAAAGAATAGTCCCAAAACGTCCCTTAAAACGTGTAAGGAAATCCGATTCTGCCTGGGATTTGCGCAACTTGTGACGGGCTGTCGTGCCTGCGACGGTCCGTCCTGCAGGTCGTCGCAGAGTTCAAAGACCCAATATTTCCACCAAGGGTCTGTGACGGTCCGTCACACCTGTGACGGTCCGTCCTGCCATTCCGTCACAAAGTTCAGAGAGTCGATTTTTAGTACCCAATTTCAGATTTTCTAAGTGTTTTGAAACGAGACCCTGCGACGGTCCGTCGTGCCCTTGACGGTCCGTCGTGGGGTCCGTCGCTTCTGCCAGTTTTTCCAGAATTGAAGTCTGTTGCTCAAAACGACTAAACGGGTCGTTACATTAGATACCAATTTACCCATCGTTCGTCCCCGAACGATCAAAAGAAGGAAAACAAGGGCGAAAAGGAGTACCTGAATCTGTAAACAGATGTGGGTATTTTTCTCGCATATCCGCCTCCTTCTCCCAAGTGGCTTCTTCAACCGGTCGATTCTTCCATTGCACCTTGATGGATGCAATCTCTCTTGACCTCAACTTGTGAACTTCTCTATCTAAAATAGCAACAGGCTCCTCCTCATAAGACAAGTTCTCATCAAGCAAAACTGAATCCCAACGGATAATGTAGTTTCCATCCCCATGGTATCTTTTCAACATCGACACATGGAATACCGGATGTACTCCGGACAGCCCTGGAGGCAAGGCTAACTCATAAGCCACCTCTCCTACTCGCTTAAGTACTTCAAATGGTCCAATGTATCTTGGACTTAGTTTACCCCTTTTGCCAAACCGCATCACCCCTTTCATTGGTGAAACTTTCAACAAGACTTGTTCACCTTCCATGAACTCTAAGTCTCTAACCTTTCGATCTGCATATTCTTTTTTTCTATTTTGTGCCGCTAGAAGCTTTTCTTGAATAGACCTCACTTTTTCCATCGAATCCCTCAAGAGATCAGTACCCCAAGGTCTGACCTCGAACGCATCAAACCAACCAATGGGAGACCTACATCTCCTACCATACAATGCTTCAAATGGGGCCATATCAATGCTTGAGTGATAGCTATTATTGTATGAAAACTCCGCTAAGGGTAAGAAGCTATCCCAATGACCACCAAACTCTATCACACACGCACGAAGCATATCCTCCAACACTTGAATCGTTCGCTCAGACTGACCATCGGTCTGGGGATGGAACGCAGTACTAAGGTCCAACCTAGTACCCAATTCTGCATGCAATGTTTTCCAAAACTTAGAAGTAAACTGCGTACCTCTATCTGATATGATGGATAGTGGAACCCCATGCAATCGCACCACTTCCGAGATGTAAAGTTTGGCTAACTTTTCTGCATTGTAAGTCACCTTGACCGGAATGAAATGAGCAGATTTAGTTAACCTATCAACAATCACCCAAATGGAGTCATACTTACCCATTGTCTTCGGAAGACCAACCACAAAATCCATTGCAATTCTTTCCCACTTCCATTCCGGAATGGGCATTCTCTGAAGTGTTCCTCCGGGCCTTTGGTGTTCATACTTTACTTGTTGACAGTTTGGACATTTGGCAATAAAATCCACAATGTCACGCTTCATTCTACTCCACCAAAAGTGTTGCTTTAGGTCACGATACATCTTGGTTGCGCCCGGATGTATAGAATACCTTGAACTATGAGCCTCTGTCAGAATAGTATTGATCAAATCATCGACGCGGGGTACACATACCCTTCCCTTGATTCTCAAAACACCTTCCTCGTCGATTTGTGCTTCCTTAGCCTCTCCTCGCAATACTTTATCTTGAATTCTGCGCAGTTTCTCATCATCAGATTGTCTTCCCTTAATCTTGTCAAGAAAGGAAGATCTTGCCTCCACAGAAGCCAACAATCCTCCCCTCTCATTTACTTCTAATCTCATCAAGTCATTAGCTAGAGTCTGAACCTTTCTAGCCAATGGGCGTCTAGAAGCTTGCAAGTGAGCTAGACTTCCCATGCTTCCCGCCTTCCTACTTAAAGCATCCGCTACAACATTCGCCTTCCCCGGATGATACAAGATAGTGATATCGTAGTCCTTTAGTAACTCCATCCATCTCCTCTGTCTTAAGTTCAAATCTTTCTGAGTAAAGACATACTGAAGGCTACGATGATCCGTATAGATCTCACACTTAACCCCATACAAATAGTGTCTCCATTGTTTTAATGCAAACACTACCGCAGCCAATTCCAAATTGTGGGTCGGATAGTTACGTTCATGCACCTTTAATTGCCTTGAAGCATAAGCAATCACACTCTTCTCTTGCATTAGTACTGCACCCAAACCAGAATAGGATGCATCACAATAAACAATGAAGTTCTTACCCTCTACTGGCAAGGTAAGGATAGGTGCGGTAGTCAACAAAGTCTTGAGCTTCTGAAAGCTTTCCTCACATTCATCCGACCATACAAATGGGACATTCTGCTTAGTCAAGTTCATCAATTGGGAAGCAGTAGAAGAGAATCCCTTGACAAATCGGCGGTAGTAGCTAGCTAACCCAACAAAGCTCCTTATTTCTGACACATTAGTGGGTCTTACCCAATTCTTCACTGTCTCAATCTTAGAAGGATCCACCATCACTCCATCCTTAGAAACCACGTGCCCCAAGAAGGACACCGCATCTAGACAAAACTCACACTTAGAGAACTTGGCATAAAGCTTTTTCTCCCTCAACATTTCCAATACCATTCTCAAATGCTCTTCATGTTCCTTCTTGCTCTTTGAGTATACCAATATATCATCAATAAATACGATCACGAAGAGGTCCAAATATGGCTTAAAAATCCCGTTCATCAAGCTCATGAACGCAGCAGGGGCATTCGTAAGACCAAAGGACATCACTACAAATTCGTAATGCCCATACCTCGTTCGAAAAGCAGTCTTTGGCACATCCGTTGCCCATATTTTCAATTGATGATAACCGGATCTCAAGTCAATCTTAGAGAAGACACAAGCACCTTGTAACTGATCGAACAGATCATCAATGCGGGGAAGAGGATACTTGTTCTTTATGGTCACCTTGTTTAGTTGTCTGTAGTCTATACACATTCGAAAACTCCCATCCTTCTTCTTTACAAACAAAACCGGAGCACCCCAAGGAGATGCACTTGGTCTAATGAAGCCTTTGTTCAATAACTCTTGAAGTTGTGCTTTTAACTCTCTTAACTCCGCGGGAGCCATTCTATAAGGGGGTATAGAAATGGGGCGAGTACCGGGTTCAAGATCAATACAGAAGTCAATATCCCTATCCGGTGGCATACCAAGAAGATCTGCAGGGAACACATCCAGAAACTCACGAACTACTGAAACCGACTCAATCGAAGGTACTTGGGTAGTGTCATCCTTGAGATGTGCCAAGAAAGCTAAACACCCTTTACTAACCATTTTCTTAGCACGAAGAAAGGAGATGATACGCACCGGATTGGAAGTGTAGTCACCCTCCCACACTAACGGATCTGTCCCAGGCTTGGCTAACGTCACCATTTTAGCATTACAATCCAAGATCGCAAATTGCGGAGAAAACCAAGTCATACCCAGAATTACATCAAAATCATCCATTTCTAAGATAACCAAATCTACATAAGTGTTGCTCCCCACAAAGTTCACCAACCAAGACCTATATACCTTTTCAACTACCACAGACTCACCCACCGGAGTAGAAACACGAATAGGCATATCAAGAACTCATCCCTTTTCCTATCCCTCAAAGTTCGGGGGATATACTTCTCCATAAACAAGCTAGAGAATGAGGCCCAAGTCATAGGTGGTGCCTCTGTTGGCTGACACTCAATATGTGACCGCCACCACATTTTGGCGTTCCCTTGAAACTGATAAGTCACAAACTCCACACCAAACCGTTCTACTATACCCATCTTGTGTAGTAGCTCGTGACAGTCAACCAGAAAATCATAAGCATCCCCCGATTCAGCACCCTTGAAGACCGGAGGTTTCAATTTCAAGAACTTACTGAAAAGTCCATGCTGATCATTTGTCATTATAGGCCCAGTAGTCAGACGTGGAAATGTGCCTATGTCCAATGAGGCATCCATACGAGGAGCCCTAGTGGCTGTATGTTGTACTTCTGAAACCGGAGGTGTTGGCGTAGAAAACACTGGAGGTGCCTGACCTTGATCAGATAACCCGCTAAGATAAGCCAGAACCTGATTGATCATCTCTGGGGTAGGTTGGGGTGGCGTTTCCTCATTTTGCACTTGTTCAGTTTCCCCATCCTCCCCTTCTCTTATTACTTCCTGAGTCGGTGGGGGAGTCACTGCCCTAGTATCAGATGGGCTAGGTGCTCGTCCTCTTCCCCTAGAGGACGTCCTCCCACGACCTCTACCACGGCCCCTCGCCGCTATTCTTCCTCGAGCCACAGCCTTAGTGGCTGGCTCCGTTGTTTCTTGTCTGGCCGGTGTTGGTGTGGACGTAGTCGTTGCTCTAGTTCTAACCATCCGCGAAAGAGAGTGAAGATGGTCAGATACCAATTCGTATCGCCTAGATACCAATTGGACTCAAGTAGTAGCACGAAAGAAAGAATGAAAGAGTGAAATTTTCCTAAAGTCTTATAGCCTCTTAAGGAAAAGTAAAGGCGTCCCCCTACCGTTCCTTAAGACTCTACTAGACCTGTTCTTGTGTGATGAGACCAACGAACCTAATGCTCTGATACCAAGTTTGTCACGACCCAAATCCGGGCCGCGACTGGCACCCACACTTACCCTCCTATGTGAGCGAACCAACCAATCTAACCCTTAACATTTCAACGTATATCAACAGAAAGTAATGCGGAAGACTTAAACTCATTAATAAAAATAATTCAAAACTATTATTATCATCCCCAAAATCTGGAAGTCATCATCACAAGAACATCTATGATCAAACGACTAAACTAAGAGTATTCTAAAAGCTAAAAAATACATAAGAAGCTAGTCCATGCCGGAAGTTCAAGGCATCAAGACTTGAAGAAGAAGATCCAGTCCAAGCTAGAAGCATTAGCTCACCCTGAATTTCCGATGTAGTAAGACTGGCTTGAATTACTGTTGAGTTGAAGACGATGGCACGTTTGCTGCACTCCACAAATAAACAAGAAGAAAACA